>NW_020664589.1:9015972-9261453 GCF_002925995.2 Terrapene triunguis | reverse complement strand
CTGCTGGGCTTGCTACAGACCTGGCACCGCCTGGGGCAGACGGAGCGCACAGCCCGCTCCCAGCAGGGTGCTCCCCTCCTCCACGCCGCCTCCCCCTACAGGGCGGCCGGATTGGCAAACAAACAAACAAAAAAGCAGCCGTGCCACCCTAGGATTGGGCGGAATGCCGCCCCGTAGAATCTGCTGCCCCGTAGAATCTGCCGCCCCAAGCAAGAGCTTGCTCAGCTGGTGCCTGGAGCCGGCCCTGCTAATATAGTTTAAAAAAAATTTGAGCATGAATTTTACTACAGCTGCAGCCTTCACTCATCCCATTTCTGATCAAGTCCAGCTAAACTAAGTGAATGGGACTTCCCAAAGGAAATGAAGTGTAAAGTTTAATGAGAAGGGTTTTCTTTGATGGTCTGTTATAAATAGTAGATTTCTAATTGGTTTGAAAAGGCTTTTGTTGTTTTATCCAATGGGTGAAAGAAACCTTATAATTATTTAGGGAGTGGGAGGTGGATAGCTTTGAGTCTCCCTCAAACATTTCATAAAATATTCTGATTATAAATCAATAAAAACAAATCTGTAACAACGCAGGGGGACATTTTTGAACAGCTTATTGTTTTGTGAATAGACTTCTGTTTGCATATCAAAGGCTATTTTTTGAACTAACAACAAACAGGATTGGATCAATATTCCTCATGGGGGTTCTTCTGTCCTGCATCAGGTACAGCATCCCAGAAAGGGCACCAGATAGCAGACTTCACAGTGCAATCCCTTATTTTAAATAAAGTACTGTAGTATTCTACAATTCTCCCAAAACTACAGTGTTTGGGAGCTGTTACTGCAGTATACTTCTCTATTTTTTTTTTTTAAACAAAGGATGAAAATTAGGAACGTTTTTACCTTTTCCTCTTTGTTATATTTGCCTGCTGTAGAATATTTGTCCTTTGTGCCATTTGTAGGACAGTTCAGTTGTCTTATGTTTTCAGGAGTCCTGTTTTTTGCCACTTTTTCAGAAGTAACTGCTGTCATTTCAGGAGAAAAGTACATTAAAATACAATCGGTAATGTCAGTTATTGACATTATTTAATTTGGAAAGTTGCAGTGTTAAATGCAACGAAGTGAAGCATTATGTTAAGATAGTGTTGAAACACGAGTGGTAGCAAATACCAGGTAGCAGGTTTCCAAAGAAAGAATCAGGAATGGATCAGTGCAGGTGATACCTGGGTACAGAATTAAGCCACTTTTTATGTTAGGAAGGCTGGGGAAGTACTCACTCTTTGGTGAATGCTGAGCGGAAAATGACGTAGGCCTCATCTGGTGCATGTAAAAGTTTTGCCATCATAGCTATGTTGGTTAAAAGCGTGGGGAAAAATCCCAGCCCTGACTGACATAGCAATGCCAGCAAAAGCCCTAATGTCGACAGTTATATCATCAAAAAAATCATTTTGCCAGCACAGCTTAGCTTGTTCAGGGAACTGGTATAAGATAAACTGGCAAAAGAATTAATTTGCTGGTATAAGCTATGTCTCCACAAGGAGGGTTTGCCAGTATAGTTTATACTGGCAAACACTTTCTAATGTAGACAAGGTCTTAGTATCACATCTCCCAGATTTGTGAACAGTGAGGGTAAGTGAGTGCAATATGCAGTGGCTCTTCAAAACCGTTTGCAGTCTACTACTGGGTTTATGAGCAGTCTCCCAATGATCCCATTTACTATTTATAACGAACAGCATACCAATTACTAAACTGTGAACCAAGGTGTCTGTGCAGGGGATGGATGGTTGCAGTGGAGCAGGGTCTATTCAGGAAATGTTTGTCTTCAGAAGAAGGCAGGTTTGGGAAAAGATTGATAAATCTGTCTAGGGAAGAGATGACTAGTGGAAATGGGGTGGGATCAGGAGAGGATCTGGGAATCTGCTCTGGCTGAAGAAAAACTGAGCGAGGATTAGGAAATTTCTACAGGTGAGAAATGTCGACCATAGGAATGATTAGAAAATCTGTCCAGGAACAGGGTGACCTCAATAAGAGTGGAGGGGAAGGGTTGAACATCTTGGAGAATCTGTGTTAGGGAGCAAGCAGTGGAGCCTAGTGACATACATTAGTCTAGTGTAGCTTATTTGTTCTTGGTCCAGTCTTTATCTGAAGAATAAAATATCTGAATTTCACCTCCACCTAGTTTCTGTAGAAGATTTGCTAAAGTTCTCTAGGCATTTTAATGTTTTATTATCAAGTCTGCTGGCTCTTCCAGGCTCCCTTCTTTATAATACGAGTCATTAGCCAGAAAGAAAGTGGGGCTGTATTCTTTCCAATGAGAAAACAGGACAGGTAGAAATGTAAAGCCACTGTGGTGTTTTTTGTTTTGTTTTGTTTGTTGTTTTTTTTATTGAAGCTAAGTATTTCTAATGCACCCATCACCATCATATCTAGGCTGCGGTTCGTTGTTTTTCACAGACTATAATGTGATTTCTAAAGTTTGGATGTTTGTTAATGCTCATGCCTAACCATTAAAATTATGTTCCTAGTTAAACTCAAGGGATTTACAAATTTGTTTTGCGACTCCAAAGTCACAGTGAATATTGTGGTTATGTGATACCCATGAAAGGTTTAATTTGGAGCTGGTAGAAATAGTGTTAACCTCTCAGGAGGTAAGTAGCCAATCCAATTGTTCTGTTGATATAATGCTTCTAACTTGTGCTTTGTTGGTTGAGTATGTGGCTACTTGGCATCTTACTGAGGGTGAGGAGGGAGGGTGTAGTTCCTGAGGAAGCTCCAAGAAGATCCTCTGCTCAGGCAATTCAGTGAAGCTCTTATTTAATTCAGCACTTGTGTTTCAAGCAATAGTTAATAAATGTCCCAAGAAAAAAACATCAACTAACTGGGAAATGAAAGATAAAAGAAGGGTTTTTCTTTGCTTTTCTTACCAACCAGTAGTATTCCACTGAATACAGAGAGCTGTAGCTCATAGATCACTGACTCTCAAGTAAATGGGGAGGCTGCAAATAGCACTTTACTATGGCGTCTCCCTTCAGTGATGGGAACCTCTTCTGTCCTTCCCACCCCCCTTGCAACCTTTAAGTTTCAAGCCTACACCTAGTATAATGAGGTGTTAAGGATGGTTGGGTTGAGTTTCAGAAAGTTCTTGGCAAGAGGAGCAAGCACAGATGCTCCTTTTAGTTCAGTGACAGCAGTTGCTTGGAAAGCTGGAGACTTGGTTCTGACTTCTGTCCATATTAAGTGTGTTTATGGTTTGCGAACTGTGATCCATCGGGGAGATGCATGACAGCCTCCACCCAAAGGTTTCCTGGTTTCTCAAGGATTTCCTCAAGCATTAGCCAGCCATCAAATCCACAGCCTCTGTAGCAGCCCTTAGAGATATAGTTTGGCTTCAGTGAAGGACAGTACATATGGAAGTCTGGTTCTATTTAAATTAGAGATGGTGCAAAACAAAAACTGGGATCTGACACTGTGAACTTTTAAACAATTCAGATTCTAGTCCATGTTTAAATTCTGTGTCTCAGACTCAGCTTTAATGTAAACTAAGAGGGTGACTTCTGGCTGGACTAAGTGGAATTCAGCATCAGTGTCAACACTCTGCAAGCCAGAAATCTTCAGTGTGAAAGTAGCTCCTTTTTATTCAATGTAAGAATTGTGTATGGAGTTTAGAACACTGATACATCTGCTGACCTGGAATTCTGCAAACTCTGGAGTCTGCAATTTCCAGACCAGGAGCTCCAGAAAAAGGGGAAGTCTTCCATAGGTTGGGAATCCAGAGAGGATCCCAATTTTTGGCAAGTATTCTTCAAGAAAGTGCGTGGCAGCCCCCACACCTAATACAAGAGCTCTGGCCTCAGCTATCTGAAGTTTCAACTTGTTCTCTACACTTGCTCTTTACTGTTTTTTCACTGATTTGAACCCAGGTCCTCTTGGCACAGTAGAGGCTTGTCTACACTGGAAAGTTACGCTGCGATGTTTTTCCTTTTTCTGGCAGAAAGTGCTTTATGTCCATGCACATACAAAATGTCTTATAGCAGTTTATCTCGCCACTTAAATCAAAATACTTAAACTGCTTCGGAATAAAAACAAGACAGCTTGGCACCATCCTGGTCCCCTCCCTTTTTGCACCTCCTGCTGCAGTTCAGGATGGATGTAGCAAGGTATCTGCAAACCGCTTAGCCACACGCACGATCAATATCAGAAAAGATAAATCTGCTGCAATTGACTACAGGCTGTACTGTCACTAACTGACTATGAAAAATGATCAGTACTTGAATACACTGCATTTTTATCTTTAAATCTTTCAACAGAAGCAGTGTCAATATCAGAACACTAAATAATCTCTAGATAGCAGGAAGATTTTTTTTTTTTTTTTTTAAACAGAAGATGGATGTTGCCTTTTGGAGACCTTAAATACTGAAGCATGGAATTAGCCCTGCAAATCTCTTAAGGTGATTGGCTGCCTAGACTTTCCTCTGACTTAATAAGGACACTTTAAATATTTTAATTTCATTTTACTATGAGAACTACATACAGCTGGACAAACTCTGTTTTCAGGTACCACACTTGGGGCTAAATCGATCCCTGGTTTAACTCCAGTGACTTTAATGAGATTGTACCAGGAATTAATCTGGCCAATTCCCTAAGGGGAATTGATAGGGCTTCAATAACTCTAGCATGCCCTGTGTGTAGAGTGGAAAAAATGGTTACTGACCTCACTAACTGTTCTTCGAGATGTGTTGTCTACATATATTTCATACTTTGTGCACGATATCTTTTGGCAAGCAGTGTCTGTTGGACTACACCTGCAGCCTAGAAGTCCTCACACATACACCACCCCCCCCACCTGAAGGCATAAAGAGTTGAGTGGGCCCAATCGTCCCTCAGTTCTTTCACCAATATAGAATCCCAAAGGACTAGGACTCCATAGTTGTGAGGGAGGAAAGTGGGTTATGGAATCCATGTGGACAACACACTTGAAGAACCAGTTACTGTAAAATCAGTAACTTTTCTTTCTTCTCTGAGTGATTGTCCACATAGATTCTACTCTTGGTGACAAACAGGCAGCTGTCTGTTGTTTACCTGGAGGTGGGTTCTAGGATTCCTGCTTAAACACTGACTGCAGGACAGTCCTACCAAAAGAGTACCAGGACTGCTGGGGCGATCATGATCATCAATCCAGCATCTTGCCTCAGTTTCTTCAGTATCATGGGGATCAAGAGGAAGGCATACATTAGTCTTTACATCCAGAAAATTAGAAAGGCATCTGACAGGGTATGTAGACTGGAGCCCCCTCTGAAGCAGAACACTTAGCATTTCTTGTTCTGGTCTGAGGCAAATAGGTCTACTGATGGGTATTCCAACCTGTGAAAGACCTTGCCTTCTTTAATATAAGCACATAATAATGTATTTGTATTCATATTTTTAAAAAAAACAACCCTATCAAAACATCATACTATACTGCACACTCAATTTTCCCCTGAGGAGAGGCTGAAAGGAAAAAAACAAATCACACTCTGCAAATGTTAGTCATGTCAATTAATGTCCTTTTGCAAGGCGGTCAGACATTATGGTGATGAGGGTGGTAGAAGAAGATGAATAGCATGGAACTGACTTGAACCTCCTCCAGATGGATCAGGCAGGTACAGAGCTGTCCCTTCTATACTAAACAAGGAGGATTTAAAAATACCTGTTACTGTTTCAAAATCTCTATTAAGTGAACAGGCAACTATTTCTCAAAGCGTGAAATTTCACCACGGTACAGAGAGCACACACCAGGCCCTATGCACCATTTTAGGTCCCAGTTGGCCATCTCAGTGCTTAATTTGTAATAAAAGAGGTGCCAGGGCTCAAGCAATTATTTTACTTTCGTAACTGATGCGGCAAGTCCAGAGGTGCCGAGGCTATGAACAGCCAACCCTAGAGATACCAGGGAAAATTAAGCACTGGGCCCTCTGCATGGGTTTAAGTGGTGCAGAGAGCCTCGTACAGGCCCTCTTCAGTGGGGTGAATTTCACAGTGAGGGATGCAATTTTAATTATGCTTCCCAACAAGCTTCGGCTGCTTGATGCACAGTTGAATTGAAGGATTCAATTTCCCTACAGGAAAGCAATGGAAATTAGAGACTTGAAAAGCAGTCATAAATTAATTCAAGGTTAATCTAACAATTGAGTTAAGCGCAATTCAACTGAAACAAAATTGTTTCATAGAAATTACAGAACTTGTCTTACAACAAATTTGAAACTTTCTGCAAGGCAGATTCAGTTCTACAAGATGGCAGCTTGATTGAGAGTTACATTTTTCATTATGAATATTTACAACTCATTTAATTATTCCTTACAATCATGCCTAGAGAATAGAATATCTTTTATCTTACACTGGAGTTTACCTTTAATTACAGTCACACATTTATGTAGACCTGTGTCAGGAAAGAGAAAGGAATGCTTGAAAGAGGACCCAATTCGAGAACCCACTTCAGGGGTGTGTGTGCTTAACATTAAATCTGTGCTTAGATGCTTTCCTGACTAGGGATGTTTTCCTGAATCGGGGCCAGAGTGAAGTAGACTCTGAATTTCCCACTGAGCCTCTATTTATTATATCTGTTGTCTGGAAGATTTTTCTATGCTAAATTGATGTTTAAACTCATCCAGGCTGTCCTCCTTGATGAATTGATGAGTCTGAAACAGTTGAAAAAACCTGACCTGTGCAACTGTTAGAAAATGTATGATGATTCAAAATTGATAGTGTAATCTGGGAATCCCAAATTTTCATAGCTATTTTCACCCATAAACAGATTTTATTGACTTCATTTTTACTGTTGGAATCACACTTTTAAAACAGACAACTCGTGAAAAGGCTGGATTAAAAAAGAGGTCTTAACTGAAATGTGCATACAAGGAAGGCTATGGTGTAAAGAATAATAAAACCTTGCTCTTACATAGTCCTGGCCATTCCAGGACCTCAAACTATAGACACTTGTTAATTATTGAAGCCTAAACAACCCCTGAAAGATGGCTATTAAAAAAAACCAACAACAACAGATGGGGAAAGTTAAATACAGAGAGCCAGAGTAACTATTGACACAGGGTCAAATCCTAGAAAGCAATGCTCAGCCTGTGTATCTAGGGTGCGCAATTGGGTTTTCCTCTCTGGCAGTGGAGGAATTACCAAATCAACATAACAGATGCAACGACAAACCTAAGAATTCAGTAGCTTCTGAACCTCTTGTGCCCCTGCTCCATGAGGATCAAGGAGAGTGGATTTGCACAGTAGTATATTGAGTGACTGCTGAATCTGGACTCTCCACATCCATGGAAGTAGGATTTGCCTCATGTGAGACTGTGACAGAAACCTATCCTAGGAGTCCTAACTTTTAGTTGCCTGCTGTAGCCACTTGACACAACAGTCTGATGTACTACAATACAGTAAGATTTAAAAGAATATGACAGAATCCAGGAGGAAACCCTAGTTTAACCACAGTGCATACTGAACATAGGAAGATCACAGAAACACATCAAAGAGCCTAACCCTGTAGCCCTCTGACAAAACTCCTAGTAAATTCAACTGGAATTCTGCTTCCATGAGAACTGCAGGATCAGGATGAGTGATTGAGCCATGAAGAAACAATTGGATCATTCAGTCTCATTCCCCTGCCTGTTGCAGCTCTGCTTGTCTACATTATTCCCACTATATTTAACCTGCTCCCGATAGCTGTCCATTTGAAAGTATGCAAAAATACCTACAAAATTTAAATATGTATTTTACATATTTTAAAAATAAATATATTGGTGCAAATTTTCAAAGAGACGGCTGTTTGAATGTAATAGTGCAACAGCCCATGACTCAGAGCTCAATTTAAAGAAAGAAGCACATATGTTTTGAGCAGATATCAGCATTCAGACTGAACAGAAAGAGAGGAAAAAGCTTTTTTTTTTTTTTTTAGATGTTGTTGAGTGGACTGAATACAGTATGAATTTATCTACAAACCATCTGTGAATTCTGGTATTTTTTGATGCCTTCACAGATCTAATTTTAAGCAGTTATTTAGCTTTTAAATCATGATATATTCTCCCCGTTCAGTGTTCCACCAGATTCTGCACTTGATCTTTGAGTAAAAAAAAAAAAAGCAGCTGAGCGTATTGCTCTACAGATTGCGTATGGAATAAAACAGCAGCCTTTTATTTTTGCAAGTAAAATTTGATATATTTTTGGAACAGAATATTAAATGCATAAAATAACACATCTAGTTTGACTGGGTACAGATTATTTTTGCATTTTATTTTAAATGTTCATGTGAATTCAGTGCTGGTGTAAGCTGCGAAGTTGGCAGCCCTGGAGACTGAAATCCTCTGTTCTGTGGAGAAATGGTCGCAGCAGGTTTCCCCATACTGCCTTAAACCTAACCTCAAAGGGGCCAACTTCAGGGGGCAAAAGGCAGTTCAATTTCCATAGGTAGAATGTTCAGTCCTCGGCCATTCTGCAGAGCACAAGGATGCCAAACAGGTATAGGATGGGAGATTTTGTGACATGGACATTTCTTCATTGGAAACTGACTAACACCTCCTCGCTGTTCCACACGGGAAAATGAAGAGCCATCAGTTGTGGTAGCCCTTTCAGGACTGGGATTATCTTTAGGTTTGTGTATTATATAGCGCCAAGCTCACTGATGGTGCTGAACAAATACCAGTGACAATTTAAATGATTGAGGATTGATAAGAAGGAAGTATGATCAAGTGGTCAGGTCAGCCAGAGGACTCAGGAGATTCAGGGCCAATATCCTTTCCGCCACAGACTTCTTCTCATACCTTGGGCAAGTCATTTAGGGTGTGCCTTCACAGCACATTTAGATTGAGTTATGACTCACACACAAAAATCTCTAGTTTGAATTGAGTGCTGCTTTAAGCTAGAGCTAGTTGGTCCATCGTGGGGTGGAGATGGGGAACTTTAGTTTGAGCTTCTGCAGCACTCAAGCTTTGTAATGCAGTGGGGATACAACAACTCAGTTACAACTCATCAGCAGCCAATCCAATCCCTCTGCTAATCCAATGCCTTTGTGCTGCTCATCATATCACTCCGCATAACTCAAGTGTTGTTTCAAAGTGTGGAAGCTCTCACTTCAGCTAGGCTAGCTCAAGTTAGCACACTTGAGTAAACTGTGGACATGTCAACACTTCTAGCTAGAGGTGTGATTTCCAGCTTGAGGAGACATACTTGTGCTATCTCTGATCAAGATAGCACTCTAAAAATAGTTTAGTCACAGCAGCATGAGTGGCAGAAAGGGCTAGCTAGCCCGAGTGTCTACCTAGTATGGCTATACTCTATTTTTAGTGCGTTAGCTCAATGAGTATGTCTCCTTGAGCTGGGAATCGCACCCTGTGCTTGAAGTGTAGACATCCCCTGTGTTGTAAAGAGACACTCAAGCTACGTCTTCACTACAGGGGGGGGTCGATTTAAGATACGCAAATTCAGCTACGCGAATAGCGTAGCTGAATTCGACGTATCGCAGCCGACTTACCCCGCTGTGAGGACGGCGGCAAAATCGACCTCCGCGGCTTCCCATCGACGGCTCTTACTCCCACCTTCGCTGGTGGAGTAAGAGCGTCGATTCGGGGATCGATTGTCGCGTCCTGATGGGACGCGATAAATCGATCCCCGAGAGGTCGATTTCTACCCGCCAATTCAGGTAGACCTAGCCTCAGATAGATAGCTAGAGAACTTGGTATTCAGTTCACATCAGTCAATCATGCTCTTTGTTACTAGCTATGGGCCTGAACTTGCAAATACTTAAACACGGTGCTTATTACCGTGAGTATTCCAAGTGAAGCCAAGTAAGCATTTATAAGAAAAGAATAGAGCTTTTGAGGATCTAAGCTAATTCATTATGTTTGCACAACCTGCTTAGTTCAATGGAGTATATTACCAAGTTTTGCCATCCAATACTTAATTTTCTCCTTCCTAATATTGTTTTTTTTCATCACGCTTCTCTCCACAACCTTTTTATATTGGTTAGTTTTAACTGTATATTTCTTTTCATAGAGACAGAACTTTTTAGTGTACATTCTGATTCCAGCTCTGCCACTGACATGCTGTCAGCATGTCACTTAACCTCACTGAGTCTGACCAGTCTACATTACAAGTACAACTGAGCTTTTGTATCTAGTTTTCGACACTCTTATCTGACTCATTTTTAACAAACACGGTAGAGTTGTATCTACACAGCAGCTATTTTCATAACACAACCAGGTGACAGCCAAGTGTGCATGTCTATGTCTATATTATGTAACCATGGTTGTATCAGTGCATTCTGGGAAAATCTGGGCAGGTATTCCATAGCACCTCAGCAAGAGATAGTACCTGGGGTACAAGCACCAGCACCAGCATAAAAAGGGGCAATACACTCTGGGATATCCTACCACACAAAAAGCTGAGACATAGGAGAACCAGCCAAACCCATTACACAAGCATGGTTAGGGGTCCTGTCTATACTGCAGAAAGTGTGACAAGCTGGTTATAGGAAAACAACCTTACACCAAAAATCGACCACTATGAACAGTGAAACATGCTGTCTGTCATAATGTATTAACCATGCTGAGTGACAATACAAACCACATTTAAACCCAACCATATCACTAACTAATTACAAACTTGATTAAATGTTGTAGTGTACTGAAGTCTGTTTCCCCCAGCTGTAAAATGTATAATATTTATCTAGGGTGTTGTGAAGAAGAATTAGTTAATGGGATCAATCCTACAATTCTTCCTCAAGAAAAAGTCCTGTTGACTTCAGTAGGACTCAATGAGTAATAAATGCGGCTTGAATGCAGTACAGTGGTTTTTTAAGACAAAATATAGTCAGGGTTCCATGTATCCCATGACTGCAACTGCAGAGTTTGTCACAAACTGTACTGTCTGCCACAGAAATCCTAGAATCATAAAACTGGAAGGGACCTTGAGTCCCCTGCACTCATGGCAGGACTAAATATTTTTTAGGCCATCCCTGACAGGTGTTTGTCTAACCTACTCTTAAAAATCTCCAATGATGGAAATTCCCCAACCTCCCTAGGCAATTTATTCCAGTGCGTAACCACCCTGACAGTTAGGAACTTTTTCCTAATGTCCGAACTAAACCTCCCTTGCTGCAATGTAAGCCCATTGCTTCTTGTCCTATCCTCAGAGGTTAAGGAGAACAATTTTTCCCCTCGTCCTTGTAACAACCTTTTCTGTACTTGAAAACTGTTATAATGTCCCCTCTCTGTCTTCTCTTCTCCAGACTAAACAAACCCAATTTTTTCAATCTTCCCTCATAGGTCATGTTTTCTAGACCTTTAATCATTTTTGTTGCTCTTCTTTGGACTTTCTCCAATTTGTCCACACCTTTCCTGAAATGTGGTGCTCAGAACTGGACACAATACTCCAGTTGAGACCTAATCAGCGCGGAGTAGAGCGGAAGAATTACTTCCCATGTCTTGCTTACAACACTCCTGCTAATAGATCCCAGAATGATGTTCGCTTTTTTTGCAACAGTGTTATACTGTTGACTCATATTTCGCTTGTGAGCCACTATGACCCCCAGATCCCTTTCCGCTATACTCCTTCCTAGGCAGTCATTTCCCATTTTGTATGTGTGCAATTGATTGTTCCTTGTTAAGTGGAGTACTTTGCATTTGTCCTTATTGAATTTCATCCTGTTTACTTCAGACCATTTCTCCGGTTTGTCCAGATAATTTTGAATTTTAATCCTATCCTCCAAAGCACATGCAACCCCTCCCAGCTTGTATCGTCCTCAAACTTTATAAGTGTACTCTCTATGCCATTATCTAAATCATTCATGATCTAAATGTGAAGCAGACATGAGGACTTCATTAGAAAAAAAGTTTCCAGCCTTTATGATTGGGAGAAATAATTCCAAATGGGAACCAAATGTAAACCAATACAGTGTTGTTTTTCTGAGTTTGCGGACAGCCTGAAACAGTAGGTAAACTGCCCCCATTCATTTCAATAGGAATGTTTAACTCTGAAACCCAATGTGACTATTTCATTTTCAACACTGTTGACTATTTCTCCACTTATCATTTTAGTGGATGTATCCAGATAATATACATATCCATCATAGTTGGATGAAGCGAGATATTTTGGGGCAGGTGATAGCTAAGAAACAAGAGTATTGAATCAGAAATTCAGACCTTCTCCACATTCCAGAAAATTTCTTGATAACTCCAACCTTGCCCAAAAAGGGAAGGGAAAGAAGAGATCCATTGTTAATATCCTCACTAGGTGCCGAAAAACCAAACAGTCTACTATACTTCCTCAGTGCCCAAAGTCCCAACTGCCCCTTACTGAGTCGAGAAAACTACCATCTTATCCTTTGACTGTTTTAGGTATTACTATTATTATTTCTATAAAGCTGTCAGCACAAAAATGTGTGGCAAACTGAAGACTGAAATTTTTGGGGCAGTGTAAAATAATTTAATATCAAAATAAAAAATAGGAGGAATTATATGCTGATTGTATTACTCAGCCTCACACTTAATTCAGCATAAACTTCAATCTGTTACATTTACCTGAAGCTGCTGTAGAATTTCCAAGCTGCCATCAAATACAATAATGGAGTGGTGAAGAAACCTGGTGACCTTGCCAAAGAATACAGGCCCAGCTTGCCACAGGATACACGAGGCTTTGAATACACAGATTTAGTTACACAGGAATACATTTGGTTTACAGGTAGACAAATAACACTTGATGACTCAATAGTAATGTTAGAATTCTAGTACTGTCATTCATTCCAAATAATGTATCCTGTCCTATCAGGTGACAAGGACTGCTTGTGAAGAGCTGAGCACTGACTCAGAACTTTACAAGAGATGCTCAGCAGCTGGCAGGATCAGTCTCAGTATTTGTACAGCAGAACCTCAGAGTTATGAACAGCAGAGTTATGAACTGACCAGTCAACCACACACCTCATTTGGAACCGGAAGTATACAGTCAGGCAGCAGCAGAGACTAAAAACAAAAACAAAACAAAAAACAGTAAAAACCCAAATACAGTACAGTACTGTGTTAAATGTAAACTACTAAAAGAATAAAGGGAAAGTTTAAAAAAGATTTGACAAGGTAAGGAAACTTTCTGTGCTTGTTTCATTTAAATTAAGATGGTTAAAAGCAGAATTTTTCTTCTGCATAGTAAAGTTTCAAAGCTGTATTAAGTCAATGTTCAGTTGTAAACTTTTGAAAGAACAACCATAATGTTTTGTTCAGAGTTACAAACATTTCAGAGTTATGAACAACCTCCATTCCTGAGGTGTTCATAACTCAGGTTCTACTGTAGTTGATTGCCCTGCCCACCTCCCCACCAACAAAACTTCTTTGTATTATTATGGAAAATCTCTTTCTAATTATCTATCTTTTTCTCTTCCCTAACAAATCTCTTTTTATTTCACTTCTGGGACCACTCTAAAAGCATCCTTTGGGGTTTCAGATTAATCAGAACAAATCTCTATCCATGCCTCTCAATTCTTAGGCCAGATCTACACTCAAAAGTTAGGCTGACCCAGCTACATTGCTCAGGGGTGTGAAAAATCCACACCCTTTGCGACATAGTTAAGCTGACCTAAGTCCTGGTATAGACAGTGCTAGACAGCACTATGTTGACAGAAGAATTCTTACGTCGATGTAGCTACTTTCTCTTGGAGGTGAATTAACAACAGCGATGGAAGAACCCTGCTGTTGCTGGAGGGTGTGTCTATACCAGGGGTAGGTAACCTATGGTATGTGTGCTGAAGGCGGCACGCAAGTTGATTTTCAGTGGCACTCACACTGCCCAGGTCCTGGCCACCAGTCCGGGCAACCAATCCGGGGGGGCTCTGCATTTTAATTTAATTTTAAATTAAGCTTCTTAAGCATTTTAAAAACCTTATTTACTTTATATACAACAAGAGTTTAGTTATGTATTATAGACTTATAGAAAGAGACCTTCTAAAAACATTAAAATGTATGACTGGCACGCGAAACCTTAAATTAGAGTGAATAAATGAAGACTCGGCACACCACTTCTGAAAGGTTGCCGACCCCTGGTCTATACGAAAGTGCTACATGGTGCAGCTGCAGCACTGCAGCTGTGTAACTCTAGCAGTTTAAGTGTAGACATAGCCTTAGTAGCTGTGGTGCATGCTATGCTTTGGGTTGATATTTCCTGCTCTGTACAGTCCTGCCTTGTTGTGCATAGATTCATCTTCATTTTATACTCTCCATCCTTACCTCTGCAGCCTGTCCTGTCAAGCTGTGCAGGATTCCAATTTGGATCACTACACCTCTACCCTGATATAACGCGACCCGATTATCGGGTCCCGATATAACACAAATTCGGCTATAACACGGTAAAGCAGCGCTCCGGAGGGTGGGGAGGAGAGGAGACTGCGCACTCTGGCAGATCAAAGCAAGTTCGATATAACGCGGTTTCACCTATAACGCGGTAAGATTTTTTGGTTTCCGAGGACAGCATTATATCGAGGTAGAGGTGTATTTGCTTTATGATAACTTTTTTCCATTCTCTCTAAAGTGAATTTAGAGGTTGTGAAAGGTATCAGACAGACAGCACTGGGAATGAAGTTCTGTCCTAATCCACAAAATGGATAAAGAATTGGCAGTTACAGTGCAGACTTGTCTACTTCATATATGTGCCTGAAAAGTGACCTCCAGGGTCCCCATCTAGGAATCAGAGGATAGATCAACCCCAGTACTCATTCTGTCCTTGAATTTTCTGCGGAGACTTTCATCAATTGTGTCTGTTCTGGTAGTGTTTTTTGTGATGTGGGTACCCCCACAGACCTCTCTACCCCCTCACTGACTCCCCACCTCTCTATACCCCCCCACACCCCCCCCCCCCCTCTCTCCCCCCCACTGACTCCCCGCCCCCTACGTCCACCCCCACAGACCTGTCTACCCCCTCACTGACTCCCCACCTCTCTATACCCCCCACTGACTCCCCGCCCCCCTATGTCCACCCCCACAGACCTCTCTACCCCCACACTGACTCCCCACCTTTCTATACCCCCCACACTGACTCCCCGCCCCCCTACGTCCACCCAGAGACGCCTGTACCCCCTCACGCACGCTGACTCCCCCACGCCTCCACAGACTTCTCTAAGCCCCCCCCCCGGGACTACATTTCCCAGGCTGCCCTGGGCCGACGCGGCCCCGTGGTGTTCCCGGCGCTTCTCGTTGCCAGGCGGGGAGGCCCATTCGGCTGGCTGCGGGGTAAGATGGCGGAGGGGGTGCTGAGCCCCGGGGTGAACCTGGAGGCCTTTTCCCAGGCCATCGCCGCCATCCAGGCGCTGCGCTCCAGCGTCACCCGGGTGTTTGACTGCCTGAAGGACGGGATGCGGAACAAGGAGACGCTGGAGGGCCGCGAGAAGAGCTTCGTCGCCTGCTTCCAGGAGAGCCTGCACTCGGTCAGCCGGGACTTGAGGTGCGTGCGGGGCCGGGGGCGGCTGCTCGCCGGGCCGGGCTAGGGGGCCGAGACCTGGGGGCGACGGGACCTGAGGGGACCCGGCACGCTGGAGAGAGGGTGGGCAGAGACTCGGAGCCCGGTGTGAGTGGGGGGAGCCACCCCGGGGCGGCGCGGGGGAGAAGGGGTGCCCGGCACTCGGAGGGGAGCTCCGGCCTGAGGCGAGAGCCTGGCTTCGGGGAAGGGAGGCTGGGCCGGGTACCGCCAGGATTGGAAGGGGCACCCTCAGCTGGAACCATCCCGTGAACCAGCGAGCCCCTGGGGCTCCCGCCTCGGGCGCGACACCGTCCGTGTCACTCCTCTTTGCGCGGAAAAAGCGGGGAGAGAGATTTTAAATAGGAAATGTGATTAGACAAGCACAACAAGGTGGGTGGAGGGCTGGGCCCTTACCTTACCCTCCTGCCTTGAAATTGACTTGACTTGAAGTTGAACGTCCACTTAGTTTGGTGGAAACAAGCTTATGTCAGGGCTAGGACCAGTTGGATGTGGTACTGGCGCAAATGTTTCCCCTGCAGCGTTTGCAATACAATAAAAATAAAAAATCTCTTAGCACTAAGAACCTCAGAGTGAAACTGAGGGCAAGTGAGTGACACTGAACAGAATCTGCCTTTTTAGGTTTGGACCATGAAAAAGTAAACCAAGAGTGTAAATAGAAGTAGATTAGATTGTCAGAATTCTTTCTGTTTTAATAGGTGTTCGTAAGTAACTTTTGTGTATAGTGTTTGATTTTAAAGTTAACAGCATCTCTTTTAAAAGCTACATTTCAAATTCATCCTGAAGGTTGAGTTTTGATAGGGTCCATCAGAACTGAGAGGTGGGGAGCCCAGTTATCAGTTGTGTGGCACCTAACTGACCTCATTCCCACTGAAGTTAATGAGAGTTAGGCATCTTTGAGGATCTGGGCCTTAGTTTATCAACTCTTTGGGGCAGGGACTGTCTTTTTGTTCTGTTTGTACAGCACCTAGTGCCTAAGATTTCCAAAGGGGTCTGCATCTCCTTTTGAAGTTTTTTAGGGCTCCACAAATGAAAAAAAGGTAGAAAACCACTGACCTAAGTGAAAGAGGAGAAATTTGTGGGATACACTAGTTTAACAAAAACAATGAGGAGTACTTGTGGCACCTTAGAGACTAACACATTTATTTGGGCATAAGCTTTTGTGGGCTAAAAGTGGGTTTTAGACCACGAAAGTTTATGCCCAAATAAATTTGTTAGTCTCTAAGGTGCCACAAGTACTCCTCGTTGTTTTTGCTGATACAGACTATCATGGCTAGCACTCTGAAGCTAGTTTAACAGTGATGCTAAACTTTGTTTGTAGGATAGGAAGCCATTGAAATTATTTCCCCCCACCAAATCTTATATTTTTATACAAATAAGAAAAGTAATTCTCAACACATGTACATTAATCTAAGTGGCTGTTTGTTCTGCTTTTGCCTTTGTGCTCCTATGCATCTGCTATTTTCATTTTAACATAGAACCTGATCCTGCAAAGGGATCAATAGTTATAATAATAATAATAATGAATACAATACAAGGAAGCTAGCTAAGAGCTACTTGAACAGATCCCTTTACAAGATCAAGGCCTCAGACTGTAAGCTGTTTTCGGCCGAGATTTTGTCTTTATTTGTTTTGTAAAGTGTAGTGCTGTAAAAGTTATAAATAATGATTTCACTGGCTCTAAACATTCAGTAACTTCTCTGTAGACTAGGGAAAATCGTATAATTTTGAAACCTAGGGTAACCAAGAACTCAGTCCAGACAAGTGACATTTTATTACTTACTGCTCTTCCATACGCGCTGCTGTGTTGCACTTAAACCAATATGATCATAGTGAGGCTGTGAAGGTAACTAGCTTCCTACTTGATTCCTTGTAAACAAGAAAATTAAAGGTGCAGATAAATTGGAGGGCTTTCTCCACTACTTTGCTAAATTTCTATTTTGACAATACTCAGCTGACTTTTTTTTCTTCTTTTTCTTTCCCTTACAACAAATAATTTTTTTTTTGTTTTTTGAAAATTTTAAAATTTTTTTTTTTTTTTTTTTTTTTTTTAATTAGCCAACCAAATTTGATGACAAAGTGTCTGTCAGTAAGTTACCTGAAATATTTTCCTGTCTCGCATCTTAGCTAGCGAAGGTTATTCCCACCCATTTCTATAAATATCTAATGATTTTTTCTGAAGTTTGCAACATAATTGGATAGATATCATTTTTATTATTTAACAACCAAAAGTGAGAGAGGTGCTTTAGACACGATAGCATATTTAAATTACTGAATGAAACAAGGATCTGATCAAAAGCCTGTTGAAGTCAATGGACTTTGGATAATGCCATAAAAAGGCAACTTATGTTTAATGTTACTACTGTGAGTAATCCCACTTATTTCAGTTTGTCTGCTTTCAGTAGTAAAGCTAGCACATGCCTAAATGTTTGCACGATGGAGCCTTAAGGTGGTGTGGAACATGTAAATCAGAGGGAATGATAGTTAAGGCTACGTTTTTGTCATGGGTGTTTTTAATAAAAGTCATGGACTGGTCACGGGCAGTAAACAAAAATTCATGGCCCGTGACCTGTCCATGACTTGTACTATATAGCTGTAACTAAAATTTGGGTGGAGGGCCGTGGGTACTCGGGGCGGTCTGGGTGCGCTGCTGGTGCTGGGGGAGGTGGCCCAGGATCCCTGCTGATGCTTGGGGGGTTGGCGGGGCTGGCAGGCTCTCTACCCAGCTCCACGTGTCCCTGCAGCTCCCATTGGCTGGGAACCACAGGTGCAGGCAGCGTGTAGAGCCCCATGGCTCTGCCTAGGAACTTCAGGGCCACGCCAGTGGGAGCTGGGGAGCCTTGCCCCCTCCAAGCCCCTGCCCTTAGCCCCCTCCCACACACCCAAACTGCTGTTGCTACCCAGGGGTTGCCTGGCTCGGGCAGTCTCTGAGCCAGCATTGGCCGCTGCAGAAGTCATGGAGGTCATGGAATCCGTGACCTCCGTGACAGACTTGCAGCCTTAATGATAGTTTATGAAGAAGGATGATGTCGCAGCAGGGAAACTGCTTGGGTCCCTTGACTATTTGTTCCTTTATTTTTCAGTTTATGTTGATAAACAACCTTAACTAATGTTTAATCAAGGCTTTTGTATGTGATTTATTTTTTATATAGTATCCAAAAGTGAGGGAGGTGCTTTATAGGCATATATGACAACAGGTCGCTTTCCTAGAGAGCCGACAACCTAAATGGACAGAATACAGGCAAAGAGGAAAAGAATTGCAAAGGCAATATTCCCCCCACTTTTAGTATTTTCCCTTTTTAATTTTTATATTTTCAAGTATATTATTGTTCTCCTTGTTCTTCAGCTTTGGATCCTTCATTTGGCTTCTCTCCTGCTAAGAATTTCTCAAATCACTGCATTAAGGGCTGAATGCTGCTCTTAATTCAGTGGGAGTTTTGCTGTTGGCTTCAATGATAGCAGGATTCAGCTTTCACCCATCAAAGGAAAAGGCACCTGATTATGGCTGTCATTTGTAATATTGTATTTCAGCACTATGGAAAGTTTCTGGGTTTATAAAGATTATGGGATATTTAAAATATGCATTAACTTTTTATCACTAAATGTGATGTTTGATAAAGGAGATGTAAGCAGCAAAAACTAAACTTAAGCACTATAGTAGGAATATTTTTGGGGCAACAATAATAAACCATAGTGTTTCAGTTTAGTAGTATTTTATACAGATCTAGCAGTATGCATGGCGTTTGTAAAAATGTGATACATCCCTGCCCTGAGAATTTATGAATTAAAGACTTCTTCCATGCATTAATAAGCTTTTCAGGATCTGCTGCAGAATCAGGTCCTGCATTATTACCTCTGTTTATTTAAGGGAAAGAACTTTTAAGTTCCAATACCTCAATTAAATAGTGTGGGACCTGCCTACTTGAGAGAGGCCACTTCTCTGGCCTTGTCTACATTACTGGCTAAATTGGCACTGCTGCGATAGATGCAGCAGTGTCCATTTAGTGGGTCTGGTGAAGACGTGCTAAGCGCTCTCCCATTGATTTGTGTACTCCATCTCCCCGAGAAGCGTAAGGGAAGTCGGCAGGAGAGTGCCTCCCGTCGACACAGTGCAGTGTAGACACTGCGGTAAGTAGATCTAGCTATGTTATTCATATAACTGAAGTAGTGTAACTTAGATCGATTTACTGTGGGAGTGTAGACCAGCCCCCTGTCGTACTGAAGCAATTACAGTCAGGGAGGTGCTCAAGCTGGGGGTCTGTTGGTTCAAAGTGAGGTTGCTGCTTAAAGGACATTCTCCAAGAGTGCCCCTGGTTTTTGGAATTTCTACCAACCCTTGTCCAAAATATTCTGAATCTTCAGGACATGTTACAAAGCCCATCTGTTTACCCAGGTTTTTGGGGAGGGAAAAGTATTGTTGTTTGGGGGTGGGTCATTTGTGACTCTTTGGTTAACGCTGGTGATTAAATGCTTGTCAAATTGCCTTGAGCTTTGGACAAGCATTTTTAAATTTTTGTCTACATTGATTTATTTTTTTTAAATTGTGAGATGTGTAAGGACCATATCTTACATGTACACTTCATTGTTCACTCCACACTATCTGCAGATCTTACATAAAAGGTGTTTGTTTTTCTACTTCTAGTGAACTGGAACGTCTGAGCAATCTAGTAGGCAAACCATCTGAGAACCATCCTCTCCATAATAGTGGATTGTTGAGCCTAGATCCTGTACAGGACAAAACTCCTCTCTACAGTCAACTACTTCAGGCCTATAAATGGTCAAACAAGGTAAAAGATACGTATCAAATTGCTAATGAATAGATCTTTTGTAGACTCTGAAGTAATTAAATAATAGGTGGGGTATTTGGCATGCATTGGTATATAATGTTTGGTCTGCTACAAAGGCAGAACCCTATATATTTCACGTTATCAAGGATGCAGAACTTATGAAACAGAATTTAAGCTTTAATTTATTTTAAAGTTTTTAATTATGTTTCTGAAGATAATCTTCCAAATGTGAACTGATGTTGTATTGTCATTGTAAAGGGGTGTGGAGGGCCAGGTGGTCAAGTGGTTGGAACTCTTGACCACCTGCCCCTTGCTTCTCTGGTCAAGGTACTCAGTCTTTAAGTCAGTGGGGTAGGGGTACCTGGGCCCTCCCACTCCACCAGGTCCCAGCCCAGTGCCCTGTGTGAGTCAACCTCTGAACAGGGGACCTACCAGTGGGGAGTCTGTACTGTCCTGGGTTGCTTCCTATTGCTGTCCCTTCAGTTTGTGGGGTGGCTCCTATAATCCAAGTTGCTGTGGTGGCTTCTCTCTAAGTAGCGTCCCCTCGTGGACCTTGGGTGGTGTCCTGCTGTGGTCCCAGATTCCTCTGGGCAGGACAGCCATAAGTTTGGCAGAGCTGGAACCCCACAAGGTCTCTGTGCTTTAGTCACCCAGTGATCTCTTAGGCCCGCTGCTCTGAAGTCTCTTTCACAGTCTCTTTTAAGCAGGGAGACCATTCTTATTTCCTGCCTTGGCTCCTTCCTCTCAGGTAGGGAGGCAGCTAGCTCCTGCCTCTTTGCCAGTCAGCCCTGAACTGAACCAGGTTCTCTCCTTTTCTTCCCCCTCCAGGCCTGGCGCTGGCTGCAGGTACAATGGGGCAGGGTTAACTGGGCCCAGAGGTCCTCTTTAACCCCTTCTGTGCTGGCAGACAGTTTCTTCGCTTCATCAGAGTCATCTGCAGAACTGCCCACATTTCTCTTGGTGGGGTGTAACTCTGAAACCTAATAATAACTTTGTGTCGTCTATTCAAACTGTTGGTCATTTTAGCACAAATATCCAGCTAATAATGCCCTTATTTGTCCTTGGAGGAAGTATGAGACTTTGTGGCAAAAGGCAGTAGGATGCTGAGGTGGAGAACTAGGAGTTTAAGTCCCTTCCAAACCTACTTGCGAGAGAGAAACTGGAGATGCATCCCTTTCCCATTGCCA
Organism: Terrapene triunguis; assembly: GCF_002925995.2. Classification (NCBI taxonomy): domain Eukaryota; kingdom Metazoa; phylum Chordata; order Testudines; family Emydidae; genus Terrapene; species Terrapene triunguis. The sequence continues at coordinate 9,240,002 of NW_020664589.1, read as the reverse complement.
AAAGCCTCACCTGCCTCCCATGCCTTCCCAAATGCCAAAACTGTCCCCTGTCTTGCAGCTGAAACCTCCTGCTTCACACTTCCCTGAAAATTATTGGTATGTACCTCTGTACTGTAAATATAAACATCTGTTCTATATTTACCACTTCTGGACTGTATACATTAAATTGAATAGCAAAATAAACCCCACAAGGAATACTCTACTGATCATATTGTGAATTTTCATTTTTAATTCAATACAATCTTCTATTTTAATTTATCTGTAGTGCTGCAGAATTTCTAGTCTGATGCAAAACTCAGTATTAGTTTAGTTTAAAGTGTGATTTCTTTTTTTCCCCCCTAAACTGATTTTTTCTGTTTCAAGTGTAGTTATCATCAGCAGTTTGACTTTCTTACTTAGCAGACCTACTTCCTGGGTATAGTCAGAGACATAAAACCCCCTTACTGAGTTTCGTTTTGTTGACAAATTTAAAATGAAATACAAAATCAAGCCCAATCCCTCTCTCCAGGCTTGGGGGCTTCCAGTGGGTTTTTCAAGCAAATGTTGCCAACCTGTTATACATATCTACTTACTTTAGAAAGTATCTTTGTTTTAATAACAAAAATTACTTTGTACCCTTGTGAGCACTCCAGAGCCATTACAACTAGGGGAGAGTGTGAGGTTGATCTGTGTATGGCATATTGTTCATTACTGGTAAGAGAGTCTGCAACTGGAACTTAGCTAATAATTCTGATGATGCGCAAGAAAGAGCAGAATCCATCTCTTTTATATAGCTGTATCGGTTCTGTAGCAGTATCAGGAATAAAAATTAGCAAAAATTATTTTGGGCCATAAAGTAAGCAGATATATGTTCCAGAAGTAGACGATTTCTTACTGGTGATGCCTGACCAAGAAAGACTTTCAGATTCCAGGATGAATCTGGAAGGTGATTTTTCATTTGTAAACTGAGCAAATTGATCTAGTCTTATTAAGACTCACAGAGCCCCATTGTCATTTTTGCAATCATTTTTCAGAGTGCAAATGCATGTTAACATTTTATAAATTAGGTGGAATTTAGTGCTAATAGATACTTGTCTTTTGGGAGAGGGGATTTTTTTTAGTGGAAACATATTGTACAAATCTAGTCTATAATAAATAAATAAATTTTGCATTTAACCAGTTATTGTCTGCTTGATGCATCTCTAAGCATTACTAACTTCCTTTCCTGAGTTTCTTGTAATCTGCAGTCACCTCCTGCTGTCTTTGCAGCACTTGGCACTGGTATATAGATTACCTTAGTTACTAACAGCAGATCTGTCACCCGTGTGACAGCTTTAGCCATCCAGTGGCTTTGCCTGTAGCTGCAAAGATTCTAATGGTGTTCAAGCATGCCGGTGCTTAATTTTTCTTCATTGATAAACATGTGTTGTGAATAAATGTAATTAGTATAACTTTAAAATATGTCTTTGGCCACCTCCTCTCCTTACTATATGTGTCCCCAGTTTGGAAGGGAAGTTTCAGTAGCGGTAATGTGTGGATGCGCTTTCTCTGTCTGCATTTAATTTTTAATTTGTGACCCCTTTGTGGGTTGCTTGTTGTATTTTTGATGAGATGAGGGCATTTCCCTCTCCCTTTTTCTTTTGATGGTTCATGCATTACTGATTACACGAATAATCACTTGGTTGCTTGTGGAAGATAAAGAAAGGTGGGGCGTGTGTGTGTGCGTGTGTGCGCGCGCGCATGTGCGCTAGGGTAGGATTCCAAAAGACATCCATGAAGCACAGGGAAAGCACTTGTAAAAGCCTTCTGCTGTTGCATGGAGCCATACATACCCGTTTAACTTTTCAAACCATGGGAATTTAGGTGGTAGACTAATATATATGATAAAATATCAATAATAAGTGAGTTACCTTTTGGGAGAAAAGTAGTGAAAATACACTGTATCTTAAGACATTTTAAATGAATAGATTTGCAATACTTTGTGTATGGGAATGTTTTATTTTATAGACCTCAACAGAAAATTCTCACTTTGAAATCTAAATATTAAAATGGGAAATTAAGGATTCCCTTGACAATTTTAGCTTCATTTTATCCATCAAGTGTGAATGTGTATAACTGTGGTTAACGAATATTATGTGGAGGCCCACATTTCAAATGGCAATTAGTGTCTTAAGGCTTTGGCCTGGGGCCATGTGTTTAGTTTATACTTAATAGTTGTGGTTTTGCAGAGATTTACCCCAAGAACTTACTTTATTGTTCCCATGAACCACAAAACCTGTTCCTTCTAGACCTGAGCAGCTAAGGTTTGCCTGCTCTGGGGCTACAGAAGATTATAATGAAAGAATTAATTCTTTCCCTAGAGAAGAGTTATCTTGGCTGCTCTTTATTAACACCTGCTATCTTGATATTTACTTATTGTAGTTTTTGCAGATGGTAAAGTTGTACATGTACTAGAGACAGCTGTGTTCTTTGGGAACACAAAACAGCTTGTTAAATGTATTAATTAAACACACATGAATCTTCAAAAGAACTTTACTTTTACAGGTGTTGCCTAGCAGAGCTTACAAATTTTAGCCGGTATAAACATTGAAAGTTGAAACTGATCATTTATAAGGGAGGAATTAGATGGCTTTTTGTTTGCTTTGGCTAATGACTTATTGTTTTAAGTAATGGCAGAAATCATATAGCTCAATTGAGTTAATTCCTGGTCCTAGAGCTCATGGAGACAGGAGATGTCTCCATTAGTCAGTATTTAGGTCTAATATATGGAGTTATATATATTTTACCATTTCTTTAAGAATGGAAGCTAAGTTTTTAATTATAATTAAAGTACCATTTCCCAAATTGACCTTCCTGTGCATTCTGATTTAACAAGAAAAGAATTAGGTATCTTCCTGTAGGTGAAATGCTGATCAGATGTTAGTAAGTTATGGTGCTCCTTGTAGCCAGCAGTTATCTTTTTTTTTTAAGGACTCTTTGAGCTCTGCCTAATGATTAGAAATTGTTTTCTGTTTCAGTAATCATGTACATATGGACAGTTGCATTTTTGTACTTTGCTCTGCCAAGCAGTTTAGAAATCCAAGATTACAGTGAATGTTTCAAGGATCGTGGCATGTGCATGTGTGGTCTGATATTACTTAGACCACTCAGCACATCACCTGCAGAATAATACTTTTCATTGTTTTCTAGTGTGCATCCCTGTATTACGTTAGAATTGACAGAAAAATCTTATAGGAAGATAGTACTGCAATTCATAGATTCATAGATTCTAGGACTGGAAGGGACCTCGAGAGGCCCTGGACTCGATAATTTTACACTTGTAAAATAATTTTACACTTGAGCAACTGGTTAAAAGTCATTTAAGTTAGACTGAAATACTGACTAATAGAGACATTTTATATCCATATGTTTCATACAAAAATTATATTAAAATTACATTAAGGTGGCAAAGCCAAGTGTTCAAAAGTTAGGAAATGCCAGTATGAAGATTGCCTGTGCAACCTTAACTCTGACTCCTTGTTTGTAAGCATTGTATTAGCTTTTAATTATATGATCATATACTATTTTTTACACAGCACCCTGCCTGATTCAGTGCATAGGAAGAGGGGTGTTCAGAAATTGAGGCAACTGTTTAATACTTACATTTACCATTCATTGTATACTCCCATATCTTATTTACTGCATGCTGTCCAAATGCTGCACTGAGTATGGAATATTTTCATGGTTTTTTTCTGTTGTGCTCTCAAATGTTAATGAATTCATCTTTACAACTTCCCTGTGAAGAAGGGAAGTATTGTTATCCCCATTTTACAAGTAGGGAACTGAAGCACGTTGAGATTTAGGCCAAAATTTACAAAAGTGCGTACTGACTTTGGGTGCCCAAGATGCTGGTAGCCTGAGTTTTCAGAGGTGTTGAGCACCTGCAACTCCTATTGACTTCAGTTGGAATTGAGTGCTCAGCAGTCTTGAAAATTACACCCTAGGTAGGTGTCTCAGGTAGAGCTCCCCAAAAATGAACCATCAGTGACTACCTCTGCAAATTTTGTGTTAAATGACTAATCTAACATCACATCTGTGACAGAACTCTTTTCTCCTGGATCTCAGTCCAGTGCCTTAATCGCAAGGCCTGTATGCCCCATCTTCCTGTTGAACATATTTAACTTTCTGCTGCAAACGAGGCCAGGGACCTACGGATAACAGCTTCATTCACTAAGCAACCCTGCCCTGTGTGCTGTCCATTCTGTGCACTGAATGATGCAGTGGTCTTGTGGAAAAAAGTAGGTGATTGTCTAATTAAAGTCTGTTTTTATAAGGTATACACAATTATATTGGATACATGACATCTAGGCTAATTTAATTTTAATCTATTAAAGCTTATAATATAATAGCTATCATCCCAGTTGTAGCAATGTTTGAATTTGGAATACATTTAGCATCTTCTCTGAACACTTGAGTTCCACCTCATTCTTTGAGTCGGATGTACCTTTGATCCTTCATCCGCTGCTTCTGTGAGGTTATTGCTTGTTCTGTTATTTATCCATCCTCCTTGCCCTTGGGGTGTCATTTGTGTACCCTAGCCCTGTGCATGCCCGAGGCAATGCCTGTTAAGGTATATCCATTGATTCCATTGGAACAGTAAATGTGTTGCATACTGTATGTCGATGGCGTAGGTGAACACTTTCGTAGGAAAAATGCTTCTTAACTTAAAGGGACGTTTTCAAGTAGTTAATGCCCGAGGTTTGACCTTTTTAAAATTAATCATCTGGTAGAGAATTTTTGCTGCTTTGAAGGGAGTGTGGAGAGGCACTATGTCTAACTAACCCCCATCAACCCCTATTCCTGGTGGTCTTAAAGTTGTATGGCTGCTCCGTAGCAGCAGACTTAAACATTGTTCCTGGAGTTGTTAAAATTAATCTTGCTAGTAACAAAATTCCTAATGCGTAAACCAGAACAAAGTCTTGTAAACGCTTTCAGCAGGGAAAGAAGTTGAATTTTCAGACTTTCAGTGGATGTTGCATAATGCAGTGTGTGTGGTGTGAAATTTTTGAAAGAAACAGCATATATTCAAGAGAATAATTACATATTTCACTTTGAATTAAAACACAGAAATAAAGCACTATACTATTCTACAGTGGTTATATGATACATTTTTTATTATGCCTAAAGTGATGCTTCCAAATTTTCATTCTTGTGACATGTACAAGATGGTGGTAGTTAGAACAGAATCAAGATTGCATTAGAAAATTCTGTTAATGGTATACTTGGGGAGGAAATATGTAGTAGTAGTTAGAACAAGTGACTTGAAATCAGAGTTCTGAAATCTGCCACTGACTGGCTGTATGATTTAAGGCAGATTACTTAATTGCTCAGTTTAACCATCTGTATAAGGAAGATTATAGCTTCTAGACCTTGAGATGTAATTGATATATGTAAAGCATTATAAGATCCTTAAATAAAGGGTGGCGTGCAAGTGCAAATTATTAGGAATTCATTTTAAAACACCAGATTCTCTAATACAGAGTGTGAAGTTAAATTGAACCAAGATCGAAAATGTTACTGTTAATCTGCGTATTGGACTTGAGAAACTATTGACATGTTGTAGGTTTAATATTTAGTTGATAATTTTCTTTCTAAAATGCTTACATTATTTTATCCATAGTATTTTACAGAAATTTAAATATCTAACTTTAGTGTTAATTACCATTAATGAGTTAAAATGATTTTGTCACTTGAGAAAAGAGAAATTACATGTTCCTTTTCTGTTTATTAAATTACCTCGTTTCCTTCTAAATTATTTGTGTAGATTGTGTTAGTTGCACGCTTCAAAAAGGAAATCAATAGAGCCTTAGAGATATTCCAGACTTGTTAGCCTGTCCTTGGTAGCTTAGTATCGATTAGACACAAATATTGGGCTTAACGGCAATAAAATGCCGTTAAATGTTAACCATAATACTAGAGGAACACTGTTGAGGTAATTTTTTTTCTTCTTGATTGTAAAGTGAAGCACTCATTCCAAGGAACCTTAATTTTAATTGCTGGATGCGCTCAAACATTTTGAATTTAATGCAGTTTTACAGTAGTATGGGCAATGTAACTGAATTATTATGTTGGCAGTTCTTTGGAAACTGGCAGATAGCCAAGATATTGTACTTTAGGGACTTCATCCTATAAAAATGCAGGGTTGTATTGTTTTGACATGCTGTTATGGGGGATCCAGCTTTTTCTATAGAGATTTCATTCATCCAGAGGGGAAACGTTTTCCTTTTAAACCTATTGTAACATCAGCTGGGTGATACATGTGCCTGGCATATTGAGAAAACTTTATTATGATAGCTTAACTGTCTGGGAACTAATTGCTGAAGCCCAGTGCTTCTGAAGTTACTCTTGAAGAGCTATCTTTGCTGTTCAGGATACAAATGGTAATGTTATTAGTTGATTTTTGGCTCTTGACATACTTGATGAGCAGGATGGTGGTCCAGAAAAGTGCTTGTTTAGAGGAAAGATTTTAAATGATCAAACCTTGGAGTTGGTACTCCAGTCAACGGAGGAGCAGTTGACAATAACACCAGTAGAGCTTAAACACTTCTGTTGGTAGGATCTTATGGTTAAGACATAGACTAGGAGCTTGGGCCCTTGAATTCCATTCCTGCCTTGCTTACTAATTTTCTTCGTAACCTTGGATATGTCACCAAAATCTCTGTGCCTCAACTTTCTCAAGAAGTGTAAAATGATATAATAATACTTAGCCAACTTCCTGGGAGAGTTTTGAGTCAAATGTGTGTAAAGTGCATTGAAATCCTTGTGCAGAAGACACTCTATAGATGCCAAGTATTAACCAGTTAGTCACTAATCTTGTTCATTTGTCTGGCAGCTTGAAAAATGCCCTTCTAGGTTTCTAATTCTTTACAATTTTAGGCAAATGTTTTGGTGAAATGCCTTTAGTCTTCTGAATTCAATTTTCTGACTATTCTGACTTTGAAGGATTTAGGGAAGAGATGATTACCTTATCCCATCCAACTGCCATAGGTATTAATTGTTCCTTTGTGCTCTACCAGGGGGATAGTTAGTTCCATTATTCCTAGATATGACTCAGTGACCAGCAGAGGGGTGGCAAAATTCAGGTGGAGCATAAATTCTCTCGGTGATTTCAATGTGAGTGGGTAACATGGAGGGAAGACCATCAGATAAAATGTTTATGCCAGAAATTGTCAATAACTTTGCAACAACAAAAATGTCACTGGAGGAGGAAAAATAATTGGCTAAAGGGTCACCAAGATTCTAAGGGTTTTTTAGAAAAGTGAGAAAATTATTTGAAAAATTACTGTGATGATCATTCAAGAGGGCGGTAGGGGTGGAGGGTGAAGCTGGAAATTGCTGAGTATAGTGCAGTATTTACTCTTCCTAGAAAAAACACCTGCTAGAGCAGTAATTGGGGAAGAAAGAGGCAAGTAGGAAGAGTAGGACTAAATCAGTTATGCCCATTTATTTTTGGTGAAGGATAATTTTTTAGTGGTTCATACAAGAGATTGGAAGTCAGGTCTCCTGTGTTCGGCTCCTGACTCTGCTTCTGACTTGCTGTGTGATCTTGAGCAAATCACTTAATCTCTTTGGGATCCTGTCACCTACCTACTTCACTGGTACTGAGGCTTAATTCATCTCTCTAAAGCACTTTGAGACAATCAGCTCTGGAGTGTATATATAACTACAAAATATCATTCTCTGACATCTGATAAATAATTTAAAACAAAAGGAAACAAATTTAAAGGGAAAGAAATTCCTAACTTCACGTGAACACGGAGATACATGGTGGCTACTGTTGAGAAGTGCACAGAAGTATTCCTGCAGGCTCCTGCTCAACAGGATAGTGCATTGTAATGAAAATTCCCAGAAGGAGACTAGTTACAAAACCAAGAAATTTCTTAAATGAGCCTTTTGTCTCTGAGCATTGCAGGACAATGGGATTCACAGCATTGGTTAAAATCACAGGAAAATTTGTTTAATCTGTATGAGCTAAATATATGACTAGGTCAGGGGTCAGCAACCTTTCGGAAGTGGTGTGCCGAGTCTTCATTTATTCACTCTGATTTAAGGTTTCGCATGCCAGTAATACATTTTAACGTTTTTAGAAGGTCTCTTCCTATAAGTCTATAATATGTAACTAAACTATTGTTGTATGTAAAATAAATAAGGTTTTTAAAATGTTTAAGAAGCTTCATTTAAAATTAAATTAAAATGCAGAGCCCCCCGGACCGGTGGCCAGGACCTGGACAGTGAGAGTGCCGCTGAAAATCAGCTTGTGTGCCGCCTTCGGCACGCATGCCATAGGTTTCCTACCCCTGGACTAGGTATAAATATTTTGTGTTTCACAAAATAGGAATCACCTAGTCCAGGTCTCATTAACCAGTTATTCTGGGAATGTCTGCTGCAGAGGGACCACCGATGTTGCAATGTTTAGGCACAATGAGGGTGAGTTAATAGCAGCCATAACTCAGAACTGCCTGGCCTTCCTGGCAGTCTGTTTTTTAACATTAAGGTTCTCATATCCTCTTATGGTGAGTTTAATGTATTCTGGATTATAGAGTCTATTATTGCAGTTCAGTAGACACCTTGATGTCCCACAGATATCATGCTTTTGTAATGTGTGCACCACTGTGCTTTTCCTCTGCACACAGGAACCTTCCAGCTCATATTTTGTGTTCTCTAAGATGCTTTCTCAGGGCTGACTGCAGGACGGCCTTAAGAAAAATGGTGAGTCTCTGGTGCTTGCCGGTACAACTTGTTCTTTGATTAATTTATCTAATCTAACTATCCTGTTATCAACCTGAGAGGGTAATTTATTCACAAATTACCCTTTAAACATAAAGGCGTCTCTCAGATAAGCACCCTGTTGATACTTTACAGAAGAGCCATAGTATTTGTTCAACAGATGTGTACATGAGAAAGAGAGAATGTTACAGCAACAACACTGGTTTAGAAATTAAAATTCTAGCATTTATCAAAAAACTTAAATACAATATTTATAACAACATTAGTGTTAAATGTTTAATTTGAAAATGAGTCTGAATTTCTTGCGTTTGTGTAAAGTGCCATTTTTACACATCACCCACTTACATGGATAATAACGTTCACTGTTACATTAGATAGAATTAAAATTTATAAGGAATATAAACCCTCATGCTTAAGGGGAATTAGACACCCCCAACTGCTTCAGAGTAGGCAGAAATCTCCCCTATAGTCTGGCTTTCATTGTGGGCTTTCTTGCACCTTCCTCTGAATCTTCTGGTGTCAGCCACTGTTGGAGAAAGAATACTGGATTAGAGGCACTGTTGGTCTGATCCAGTGTGGCAGTTGCTATGTTTCCACTTCTGTCTGTGAAGGTGGAAGATTCTCTTTAAACTCTAAGAAGTTAAAAATATAAGTGGTTGTAGTTGGAAGTTATTTTCTGTATCTTTGTGTTGCCAACAAAACTCCCACTTACTCCAGTGGTGCAGAATTGAGCCCTCAGCAGGACTAACTGCAGTAATAGAACTAGGAATCAAAAGAAACTAGAAGACCATAATTCTCATCCTCTTTTCCATTGTCCCTAAATGAACCTCCTCACTTTTCTCCTCTTTTAATTCAGCATTTTTCCTTTCTGTTTTCCCCTTCCTTCCCCTCTGTTGCTTTTAGAGTTTTATATGATTGTCTTCTCTCTTCTCCCCTTTGCTTATTCCCCATCTTTTTGTTCGAGTACTAGCCCTACCTTTTTAAGGTAGAGGATGTATGCGTATGTGATGTGATTTCTTCAAATTCCAACTCCCCCATTTCCCCAGTTAAAACAAAAAAGGCATACATTTTAGCGAAGCTCCCTTTGGCAGAAGAGAGCTGCGCATGGATTCTTATGAAGCTCATAAACCCCAGACGTAAGAAGTTGCTATGGAGTAATGAGGCTCTCCTAAGGTGCCAAGCACACTACCTTCCTAGCACGCCTCATCCTTGCTGATTTAAGGAACAATACTTTAGGCCTGGCCTACACTTAAAATTTAGATTGACGTAGCTATGCACTGAGTACTGTAGCTATTCTAACCTAACTTCTGGTATAGTCATGACTGTGTCGAAAGAAGAATGCTTCCATCGACCTAGCTACTGCTCAGTGAAAAGGATTGCCTATAGTGATGGAAAAATCTCTTCCATAGCTGTAGGAAGTGCCTACACTATGGTACTTTGGGGACATAGCTACAGCCCTGTAGCTGTGCTGCTGTAGCACCAGGAGCGTAGACATGGCCTTAGTTGGTTGCACTGCCACCACCTCAGCCTGCCTGTCCTTCAGTTTTGGTCTCCCTCACCTCCTCCATTGTTCTCTTTCTCCCCCTCAATGTTACTGTAAATCCTCCCTTTCCAACATTGGAGGATCATGTTTGTGCTGTTGACTTTGCAATGCTGGCCACAGGAGCAGAATAAAATTATCATTTTTACTCTGCTCCTGCTGGCACACCTGTGCTATGGGTAGCGGGGGACTGGTGGGATTTTACCACAGAGTAGCAGTGCTGTGCCAAATTTAATCCTGTGTACAGATCACAGGATATGGTGGTGAAAATGAGCTGTTCTGTTATTTTAAAGATGCAAGAGAATTAACTAGGAATCCTTGGTCCATGTTTGCTTTGATAATTCTATTTTTTAAAAAATATGTAATCATTTGATTTTACATTTTCTTTCCCAGCAGGAATTATTTTAATCATTTGCATTAGGGCGCTGTTGGTAAGAATGGTGCCTCATATGTACAGCTAGAAGATGCACTCCCTATTTCAAGTTGTGAGAATCCTTTATAAAATCTGATACAGCCCACAAATATTATACTGGGCTTGTGTGTGTGGTGTTCTATTGTTGTGCCTTGTGTCTTCTGTAATGCTGTAGTATTTTTCAGGACTATGATTAAAATAGTGCCAGTAGCAGTACAACTCTCACTTTTCATAATTATGAGAAGTGATACACTAATATACAGTGCATCATAAACCTCAACAGCTGACAAGGTTGTGAATTGTTAAAAATGGTTTGAAATACCTTTATTTTCTAACGAGTGTTGTTTCATTTGTCTCCAAGTATTAAAATCCTAGCTGTTAGCACATCTCAGGGTGAATATGATTGATGTTGCTGTGCTCACCAAAACACTCCTCCTCTTCCCCATCCCCTCCAATTCTTATTCCTCTCTCTTCTTTTCTTCTTCCTTTACAAGAGCTGTATGAACAGTTCATTTTTGGGTGGTTGAATTATGCTGTAGATAAGCCAGTGAGACCACTCTTCCTTTTTACCTCCACTTTAATTTGCATAGTGTAATCATTGCATACATCTAGTTAAAGTGCCTTAATTTAATTTGTGTTAATAACAAAATTTGAACTAAATTGAGTCATGCACTTTTACAGGTGTGTGTGATTTGTATGGCATCTTGCTCTTCCACATATCACATTGGGGGCTGTAAAAAATGAAGACAAACATTTATAGAAGGTGATAAATATGACAAAGTATAACTGCAAGACATTGTTGTGTGGGGGTTAAGTGAAGAGTCTGAAACAGAATTCCTAGGTTCTGCTCCTGCTGTTGTTATTCCTAGCACTGTCATTGACTCACTGTGTCACCTTGGGCAAGTCACTTAACCTCGCCATGTCTGGTTCCTGTTAGTGGAATTAATATGTAAGGGGTAAAGCTCAATGTTGATGCAAATATGGCTATTAATAAAATTATTTTATTTGTATAATGTTGGGTTATTACAAACTTGCCTGCTTCTGTACTGAATTTTAGGAGATACTTACTTTCATGCATACAAAACTTGGAGATTATGATAGCTCCAATGCTTATGTTTTTGGTTACTTATTTAATTAAACAATATGTTCAAGCTAATTAAGGAAATTCCTCCAAAATGTCTGCTTTCTGTCAGCCAGTGGCAAGCACCAAAAATGTCAGAGGATGACACCTCCTTACCCATAAAACCATATTTATCACCACCAAGCATGTTTACACAGACACTGGAATGCTGCTTTATTACATACACACCGTTTCAAAACATCGCATAAAAGAGAATAATATAAGTGTTAGTTGTTTATGATTCATGCTATATACAGAATACTGGATAGGAATTTTAATTGCAAGTTGTAAATGTACTATGAATGGTAGCTTGTAAATCCAGGAACTGTTTGGTCAAAAACAAGTCAACAAGAGTGTTTTCTCAAACAGGACACACATCCCTTTGTACAAGACAGCAGTTTCAAATAGACAAGATCTTTATCTCAAGAAAACAAACTTTGTAAGATATTTATTATTTGTAATCAGGTCCACAGATCCATGACATTGGAGTCTCTGTTGTTCTGTGCACCCTTGCAGGCAGGTCAAACTTGTTAGTCAGTGGTAGGGGAGGTATGGCTCTACCTCTGAGAAACTGACAGTTTTTTGCCTCTCTCTTCAGCCGAAGGCAGGCAGACCAGCTCCTCCCTGCTGGTGGGGTGGGGGGTGGGAGGAGGGAGGGGGGAAAAATCCCCAGGCTCTTTATCAACAGAGGATTTCCTTTCTCCCCATAGTCACTGGGACTCTGTGTCCCCTGTTCACCCACATGGAGTGCAGCATGGCAGAGAAGTCTAAGAGAGGGGAAGCTACAAACTGCTGCTCCTGCATCTCACCACTGATGGAGTGGCCTGGATGGAGATCTTTGCCTGTTCGGTGGAAACCCAAGATCCTCTTCAGTGTCCCAAGCAGGAGAGTGCCTAGAAAGCGGTTAATGGCCATGCCTCAGCCTCAAGATCTCCCAGGCCTGACACAGGCAGCAGCCCCATGACCATGCAAATGGTGGCTCGGAGCATAGGTTGAAGCAAAACATTGAAGGGCCTGGGAAGCTTCCTGTCTAGCCACTTGAGCCTGCTCTCAGAACCGCAACTGTTGACCACGGAGCAGCTACCCAGCTTCTCCCTTGAAGTGTGGTGGTGGCAGGGAGCTACTGTTTCAGAGTAGGCACAGCAAAGAGAGTCACGTAGGGGGCCCTCGGGACCAAACTCTTCCTTTCCACAGTATGCTCTTCTCTTCCCAACCTTGAAATGTTTCAGGGTATTCCCTCCCAGCATCAGCCGACCACAGTCTTCCATTGTAGCAGGTGGACCCTGTGACCCTCTAGGGTTGGAGCCTGCTCAAGGGATGGATAAGTTGGTAGTCCAGCGGTCAGGGACACATGAAGTCTGGATTTTACAAATTTTGAACCTTGCAATCTAGTGTGTTGGATGAAAAGCACAGGCTATGCCAATTACTAAACTTAAACTAGTTTAAAGCTTTGATAAGAAATTTTAGGACAATATACTATTACCTTAATTAAGCATGAAGCTTAAATAAAGCAGATAGAGCAGGATAGCGTAATGATTAGTTACCCATTCCTTGGGTGGAGGTTGGCTGTTTTTTGTAATCATCAGATTCATGCTGGTCCAATTTGGTGAAGGTCCTGCATTGCGCCACCTCTCACTTTGTTAAACACACATCCTTTATACATTATCCTGCTTAAAACTGTATCTGGTACCTTCTTATTTATCTTTTTATAACAATTATGATCCTCCTAATTGAGTCCAGCTGTCTTTCCATTGCTTTCATGTATTTCATTATTTTTTACAACAATTGTCTTATTCTTATCTGCTTCTTGTGGTTTTGTAGTTGCTGGTTGGCTAGTTCTGGTCAGTCAGAATCCCTCCTCCCTAGTCTGTCTTACTAGGGAGCTCTTCAAGTGGCTAATAAATCACACATTGTCTGGTTTGCTTTGCCCTGTTACCTACACAGACCAAGAATCTACTATAGATAAGACACAAACCAGCTTTCTGATTTTTACAACCTTTTGAATATATACTTCTTTAACATTATTTAATATACATTTATCTAACACAGTTGATTATTATGGCTGTCACGCTATTAAAAAAAAATTGTTGTGCGATTAAACAATAATAGAATACCATTTAAATATATTTGGATGTTTTCTACATTTTCAAATATATTGATTTCAATTACAACACAATACAAAGTGTACAGTGCTCACCTTATATTTATTTTTGATTAGATATTTGCACTGTAAAAAACAAAAAATTGTATTTTTCAGTTTACCTCATACAAGTACTGTAGTGCAATCTCTTTATCATGAAAGTTGAACTTACAAATGTAGAATTATGTATAAAAAATGTAAAACTTTAGAGCCTACAAGTCCACTCAGTCCTACTTCTTGTTCAGTCAGTCACTTAGACAAACACGTTTGTTTACATTTGCAGGAGATAATGCTGCCCACTTCTTGTTTACAATGTCACCTGAAAGTGAGAACAGGTGCTCACATGGCACTGTCGTAGCTGGTGTCGCAAGATATTTATGTGCCAGATGTGTTACAGCAGGGGTCCCCAACCTTTCGGTTGCAATAGCATATTCATGTTCCCAGAAGAGTGTGGCGGGTGCCGGACGACCAGCCACCGAAATGCTGCCGAGAAGCAACATCATCGAGAAGTGCCGCCGCCGAAATGCCGCCGTGAAGCAGCGGCATTTCGGCGGCAATACTTCTTGGTGGCATTTTGGCGGCTGGTTGTCCAGCGGAAGCGCTCCCTTGTCAGTAGGTGGGTGCACATAAATGGACCGGCGGATGCCATGGCGCCCGCGGGCACCGCGTTGGGGACCACTGTGTTACAGATTCATATGTCCCTTCATGCTTCAACCACCATTCTAGAGGACGTGCGTCCATGCTAATGAAGGGTTCTGTTCAATAACGATCCAAAGCAGTGCAGAGTGACGCATGTTCACTTTCATCATTTGAGTCAGATGCCACCAGCAGAAGGTTGATTTTCTATTTTGGTGGTTCGGGTGCTGTAGTTTCTGCATCGGAGTGTTGCTCTTTTAAGACTTCTGAAAGCATGCTCCACATCTCATCCCTCTGAGATTTTGGAAGGCACTTCAGATTCTTAAACCTTGGGTCGAATGCAGTTGCCATCTGTAGAAATCTCACATTGGTACCTTCTTTGCATTTTGTCAAATCTGCAATGAAAGTGTTCTTAAAATGAACAATATGTGCTGAGTCATCATCCGAGACTGCTATAACATGAAATATATGGCAGAATGCGGGTAAAACAGAGCAGGAGACATACTATTCTCCCCCAAGGAGTTCAGTCACAAATTTAATTAACCCATTATTTTTTTTAACAAGTGTCATCAGCATGGAAGCATGTCCTCTGGAATGGTGGCCAGAGCATGAAGGCGCATACAAATGCTTAGCATATCTGGCACGTAAATGCCTTGCAATGCCGGCTACAAAATTCCCATGCGAATGGCTGTTCACACTTTCAGGTGACATTGTAAAAAGAAGACGGCAGCATTATCTCCCATAAATGTAAACAAACTTGTTTGTCTTAGTGATTGGCTGAACAAGAAGTAGGACTGAATGGACTTGTAGGCTCTAAAGTTCTGCATTGTTTTGTTTTTGAGTTCAGTTACGTAACAAAAAAATCTACATTTGTAAGTTGCACTTTTACAATAAAGAGATTGTATTACAATATTGTATGAGGTGAATTGAAAAATACTATTTTATCATTTTTACAGTGCAAATATTTGTAATAAAAATAATATAAAGTGAGCAATGTACACTTAGCATTCTGTGTTGTAATTAAAATTAGTATATTTGAAAATGTAGAAAAAACATCCAAAAATATTTTTAAAAAATTCAATTGTTATTGTATTGTTTAACAGTGCGATTAAAACTGTGATGAATCGTGATTGATTTTTTTTGAGTTAATCGCGTGAGTTAACTGCAATTAATCAACAGCCCTATTCATTATATTTATCTTTACAAGAGTTATCAAGGTTTGTGGACAGGTGTAATAAATTACTCTTCTTCTTTCATAGAAAACAAAGAGCTGACTTGACTTGTAGTGCAGGGTGCAATCTCTTGGGAGACAGAGGCTTGATTTTTCTCTATGGTTGTAGTCTTGTGTCTTGGGCCAGTTGGGACTAGAGGCCTGGTGAAAGTCAGTGCTCTAAGTATGGGAGTGGAGATGGCAGAACACCAGAATGATCATTTTATGACCGATTGTCAGGGTTTTTTGGTCAGAGAGAAGTTTCTTAGCTTTCATTGCAGCGTAATTGGTGTCACAGTACACCTCTTGGTGGCTTATAGAAGGGGATAAGGGACTGGTAAAAATGTGAACATCTTATTCAGAATAACTTGAATCCTAAATCTTTGCATTACAGTGGTTATACCTACTTTTGCATAAGCTCTTGCTTTCAAGTGAGCATGGGAGAGTTTGTGCTTGAATAAATTATAAAATCCTACAATTTAGAGATGGACACGACCTATTAGGGCATATAGTCAATTTCCCTGCCAATGCAGGATACTCTAGTGCTTTATCCTGTCTAATTTTAAATGGCTTCCATTTGGAAAAAACAGAGACATAAACAAAATCTTTTGTCAGTGACATTAGTGCAGTTATAGCGTGCTCTGGTAAAACCTTCTTCTGTAGTAATAAAAGTAGGTTTAATAAAGGCCTTTAAGATGACTCATTCTTCCAGGTACTGTTTCTTGGCCATTATTTGACCTCTTATAAAAGTAACAAGTTTTACAGACTCCTGAAGCATCCTGAAGAGATCAATAATTGTCTTCCTGTCATTAACCCCTTTGCAAGGTGAACTCTGACTGAAGTCTTGCTTGATGACAGTAGACTGTAGATGGAATGCTTAAAGCTGTTGTTGTACTGCATGTACATTAATGGGAGAAGACAGTCATACCAAATCACTACTGGCTAATTATATTTAGCAGGAATGAAATAAGCTCACCAGTCAAATATTACTCTCTTACAGTTCTAAACAACTCATGATTAAGCCGGTACAGTGTAATGAATAAATTGATGGTACTTTTACCTATTAGCTTATTGGTAATTTTCTAATTTATGCTTATTACAATGTTTTAAACATCTCCAATACTTTGAATGCTATGTCCTAACATTTGGTGTAATTTATGTGCTCTGCATATATGACAGCTTTGATTGAGAAAAGGTAAAAAAAATTAAATATCTTGCTTCTTCCAGAAATTTACCCAAGAAACTGTCCAGTTTAGGAAAACACTAGGACTATTCTTTTTGGCCAGGCTTTTCCACAAACGTTGCTCAGTCTCCCCATCCATCCATCCACAGTATGCCTTGATATGACATTGATGGGCACCACACGCATTCCTGAAATTAAAAAAAGTAATGATTTTCATCAGACATTGACCTACACCCTATATCAATATTTAATCTTTGCTTTCGTCTTTTTCAATGTAGTCTGCAACCAAAACAAAAACTGCATCTATAGTGTTTTGGTTAACGTTTGCAAGTCTTTGGGCTTGTCTACATTTGAAATGCTATAACGGCGCAGCTGCACCAGTGCAGGTGCGCCACTGTAGCTCTTCAGTGTAGACACTACCTAGTTGACAGCAGGGGTTCTCCTGTTTGGGGTAGGTAATCCTGAGAGGCGGTAGCTAGGTTGTCAGAAGAATTCTTCCATCAGTTTGCTTTGTTAATGTGTTTGGGAGAACTAAAAATTAATTTATTATCTACTGTTCATTTACAAATAAGATTAGGTAAGTGACTTGTTGGAAAGAATTTGCACGTAGCTTTATTTTGTGTTTGCAAAATGTATCTCATGGCAAGAAGTGAGAGGAGCGTCAGTGGTTACTTTGTGCTTATTAAACAAAGGTCTGTTTCTATAAAGAGCTTGTGAAACTAAGTGAGAACAGTTATATCTCATCTGTTCACTGATTCATTAAGGCATAGAAGCATTTTCTCAATGAACACAAAGTATAAATCTCACATCATTGTACTTACTCGCTTGCTTGGTGTCTAATTTTTTTTTTTTAAACCATGCATTTTTTTTACCCCTAAGAATTATTTGGCCTTATCCAGATTGCTGTTGTCTCCTTCAAAAGTTTGTACATTGACTATCTGACAAAATAACTAAGATACTTATTGGGTAGAATTAGGCTATGTCTATACTAGAAACCTTACCGTGGCACAGCTGTACCGATGCAGCTGAACTGCTGTAAGATCTCTGGTATAGCCGCTCTATGCTGATGGGAGAGGGCTCCCCTGTCGATATAATGAAATCACCCCCCCCCCCAACAAGTGGTGTTAGCTCTGTCAGCGGGAGAATCTCTCCCACCGACGTAGCGCTGTGCACACTATCGCTTATGCCAGTGAAACTTATGTTGCTCAGGGGTTTTTTTTCACACTACTGAGCAACAAAAGTGGTAGTGTAGATATAGCCTTACATCTAAAATTGAGTGTTTTTCAGAGCCATTGTAGGGTTTGATTGGAAAGCAGAGCATGACTGAAAACAGCTACCTTTTAAAATATGAAATACAAATATAAAATTGTCTTTTACACTTAAAAAGGTAAAATTAAAAGCTAAGTTGCCAGTCTCTTTGCTTGCCCCATTGTGCTTAGATTCTCTAAATATTCTTCTGTCCCTGAATTCAAACACTGTGTAGTGATCTGTGCATACCCTGTCAGGTATACAGATGCAAAAGAATCAATTAAGGTTTGAATGGCAGCCGCATTTGTGAATTTCCTTGCTTTTATCATAGTTAGGCTATGTCTACACTTTTGTCAGTAAAACTTTTGTAGGTCAGGGGTGTGGGAACCCCCCCCCCCCCAACCAACATACGTTTCACAGACAAAAGCGCCCGTGTGGACAACGCTATGTTGGTGAGAGACGCTCTCCTGCGGACATAGCTACCACTGCTCACTGGAGGTGGTTTAATTATGCCGACAGGAGAACTCTCTCCCGTTGGCATAGGGAGACAGTAGTATAGACAGCCTTACTTTAGTCCTATCTAGACATGTCTCTCTTTAATATGTATTTAAATTAAATTAAAATATTAACTTTTCATAGATGTGTGATCACATAATATGCAACTGCAGCAGTACTGTGCTTTACTTTTCTAACCATAGAATTTTACTTTTGCATATGAAGTCTCATTGAAATCAATGGTGCAAATATTTCCTGAGGCGTGTGCGCGCACACACTTCCTGCCCTGAAGAGCTTTACTCTTTTATAATCCTACACACAAGAAGAGGAAAGAAACAGCACACATATGCTGTCCTAGGTTATATCTTGTCAGCCACACCCATTACATTACACCTAGCTGCTACAGGTAAGGTGAAATATCTAGGAGAGAGAGTCATCAAGAGGGTTTCTGTCTTAAGCTCTCTAAGGTATGAAAACATTTGAGAATCCCTGATACGCACAATTTGACATTTCCCCCCATCCTAAAAGCCAAAAGCAATAAATCTATACTAATAGAACTTTTTTTTTAAGAGGTTCTTTGAGGTTGTCAGAGTCTGAAATAATAGAATGTTACTATATTTCTGTTTTTGGCTGACCGTTACAATAAAAACAGCTGAATCAATTTGTTGGGTCTTGACAGCTTGTTTCCAGTTTTAGTCTAATTCAGTTTGAAACAGCTGTTACT
This sequence comes from Terrapene triunguis, assembly GCF_002925995.2. Lineage (NCBI taxonomy): Eukaryota > Metazoa > Chordata > Testudines > Emydidae > Terrapene > Terrapene triunguis. The sequence goes on along the minus strand of NW_020664589.1, from coordinate 9,220,549 downwards.
GATCTCTGAAAAACAGTTTTATGATGGAAATGATGACATTCTCAACTATAAAAAGAACAGGAGTACTTGTGGCACCTTAGAGACTAACAAATTTATTAGAGCATAAGCTTTCGCGGGCTACAGCCCACTTCTTCGGATGCATATAGAGTGAAACATATATTGAGGAGATATATATACACACATACAGAGAGCATGAACAGGTGGGAGTTGTCTTACCAACTCTGAGAGGCCAATTAAGTAAGAGAAAAAAACTTTTGAAGTGATAATCAAGATAGCTCAGTACAGACAGTTTGATAAGAAGTGTGAGAATACTTACAAGGGGAGATAGATTCAATGTTTGTAATGGCTCAGCCATTCCCAGTCCTTATTCAATCCTGAGTTGATTGTATCTAGTTTGCATATCAATTCCAGCTCAGCAGTCTCTCGTTGGAGTCTGTTTTTGAAGTTTTTCTGTTGTAAGATAGCCACCCGCAGGTCTGTCATTGAATGGCCAGACAGGTTAAAGTGTTCTCCCACTGGTTTTTGAGTATTATGATTCCTGATGTCAGATTTGTGTCCATTAATTCTTTTGCGTAGAGACTGTCCGGTTTGGCCAATGTACATGGCAGAGGGGCATTGCTGGCACATGATGGCATATATCACATTGGTAGATGTGCAGGTGAACGAGCCCCTGATGGTATGGCTGATGTGATTAGGCCCTATGATGATGTCACTTGAATAGATATGTGGACAGAGTTGGCATCGGGCTTTGTTACAAGGATAGGTTCCTGGGTCAGTGTTTTTGTTCAGTGATGTGTGGTTGCTGGTGAGTATTTGCTTTAGGTTGGGGGGTTGTCTGTAAGCGAGGACAGGTCTGTCTCCCAAGATCTGTGAGAGTAAAGGATCATCTTTCAGGATAGGTTGTAGATCTCTGATGATGCGCTGGAGAGGTTTTAGTTGGGGGCTGAAGGTGACAGCTAGTGGTGTTCTGTTATTTTCTTTGTTGGGCCTGTCTTGTAGGAGGTGACTTCTGGGTACTCGTCTGGCCTATAGCAGTATTTCAGAAGTTGGCTTTTCCTTGCATTAAAAGAACAACCCATTTAGAGGAAATGTCACTTTTTAACTTAGATCAAATAAGTGTGATATATTTTAAAAAACATTGTTCTTCTACTGATACATTCAACCTTGAGGGGGATTTTTTTCCCTTTCTGTTGAGGTTTCATTGCTCCTTTAAAAAAAAAATCATTCTGCATTTCACAGTAGTTAGATTTTTATTCTAACACTCATTGTCCTACCTATATGCTTTGTTATATTCTATTTAGGGTTTTCAACATGTTGACGTCTAACAAGTTTCCTGGCCTGCCTTATGGTTCAGTTTTACTCAGAGCAGAGCACTGCATTTCCAGAATTTCATAGAATGTGTTTTAAATTTGGCTTATGCCATTTGGAGTGAGTTGGCTAGTATAGCAGTGCTGCTTATCCAGTCTGGCTTTGGGCTAGTTGTTGCCTCAGCTTCCCCCTTTTGTGCTCTCCAGTAGCTTGAACAAAGGATCTCATGTGTTGAGTAATGCCACTTCTTTCGGGTCTGGGTTTATTAACAAAGTTCACAGGGAAACATAAACATTTTCCATCAGCCTTTCCTAGCTGGCTCACAACACTTCATGCTGGGTTCTTAGTCTTGTTTGTGCTGAGGCTTTCCTCTAGCAGACTTGCTCTCTACGCTCCAGCCATCCTAGCAGGCTTGCACTCCCAAGGCCCTCTGCCTGGGAGCTAGGAATAGTCTCTCTGCTTAGAGAAGTTTATGTAGCCCTTCTGCTCTTCTGAGTCTCACTCTGCTCTCTATCAACCAGCAACTCCCAAAGTTTTCTAACTGGAGTCTTTCCTTCCTGCCTGTTCACAGGCATCTGGTTTTTATCTCTTTCCCCTCCCAAGGGGGCCTGATTTAGCCATGCGACTTTGCTAGTTTTCTCCACCTAGGGAGGTGAGCTAAATGTGTCACAGGTGGGGCTGGACCCATCTCCATTTCAACATCTGGTCACCCTGTATAGCTAGTTTACCTGGTGTATCCTCTAAAGCCCTGTGTAGTAATTAAATAGTTCACAGAGCTGATCAGATTTGCAGGATCTCCTGTGGCTTACAACATGATGGTTCCAAGTTGGGGTTTGTCTACACTGGCACTTTACAGCGCTGCTCAGGGATGTGAAAAAACACATCCCTGAGCGCTGCAAGTTTCAGCGTTGTAAAGTGCCAGTGTAGATAGTGCATCAGTGCTGGGAGCTATTCCCCTCATGGAAGTGGTGTTTTTTTTAAAAGCGCTGGGAGAGCTGTCTCCTAGTGCTATGCCGCAACTACACAGCCACAAGTGGCATTCAGACATCCCACCAAGCAGTATTGACTTCTTTGTTGCCAGTGATCAGCCCTGGAGTAGGATGTCCTGAATGCTATAAGGAAATTCTGTTTGCCTTTACAAGGAGGAGGGAAGGGTTGTGAAGAACTGTTAAAGAAGAAAAGTGTCTGCTAATGAACTGTCCGCTACCTGTGTGTGAACAAAAAGTGGGGAATGATACTAAGGCTTGGTCTACACTAACCCCCCAAATCGAACTAAGGTACGCAACTTCAGCTACGTGAATAACGTAGCTGAAGTTCGAAGTACCTTAGTTCGATCTTACCTCGGTCCACACGCGGCAGGCAGGCTCCCCCGTCGACTCCGCGGTACTCCTCTCGTCTAGCTGGAGTACCGCAGTCGACGGCGAGTACTTCCTGGTTTGACTTATCGCTTCCAGACAAGACGCGATAAGTCGAACCCAGAAGTTCGATCGCTCGCCGCCGAACTACCGGGTAAGTGTAGACATACCCTGAGTGTTGGAATTTTGAAAGATGGGAACAAATTCTGGGGGAAAGGAAGTGTGGCCTTATGGATTGGGCAGTAGACTGGGATTGTGGAGACCTGGGTTTTGTTCCTAGCCCTTTAACTAGCTTGTTGGGTGACTTTGGGCAAATCACTTCACTTCTCTGTGTCTCAGCTTTCCCATCTGTAAAATTGGGATCATGATACTTCCTTCCTTTTATAAAGTGCTTTGAGAGCTACTGAGGAAAAGTGCTATATAACAGCTGGGTCATAATTATTATTAAACTGAAGTATACTTGGGCATCTTACAACTTACATTTTGGATTGCTTTGATTTTGGAATGTTTTAATACTGTTATACATTACCTCTATTCTCTTCGTTATCAGCGCTGTACAAGATAATAAAACATTTATTTGATTTGTTGAAGTCTTCCTTCATTTTTCAAATTGTAGTTTGTTTTTTCACCTTGGAAACAATATTGGCTTGCACTGTGTGGTACCAGGACTAATCTAAATTAGAAGCTGTGTTCTAGAGTTATGGAATAAAGCATTAGTGTGAACTGGAATTGTCTTTTGTAGTATGCATTGTAAGGGAAAATATATGCGCAGAAGATGCAGAGTACATTTAAAAAACAAAGCAAAAACTCAGACTTTGCAAGAATTTCTACTGTGAGATAGTGTCAAAGATTAAATTATATATCCACAAAATACCTCAGTATTGCCCCCTCTCAAGTGCTTATGTGTTTAGGGATAAAGGGAAGGAGGTGCTTGACTTCTTGATCTATTTTCTCTGGAATCATTAACATATTTGTGTGTCCTTTCTTTTTCTGTAAATGTCAGAATATTATGATCCAGCATTTTGCCCAGCAAAGTCTCAGGAATATTTAAAGTTTTTTTTTTTCCCTTGATTTTTTTTTTTTTTTTCCCACAGTCTAAAGAGCCTGATTTGGGGCCGCTTTAGGATTAAGTTGGATTACTAGCATCTTCTCTCCATCCCTCTTGTGTACCTTGTATGAATACGTCCTAATAACTATTGATATTGCATTCATCCTGCAAGAAGCTAAGACCTTTAGTGTCTGCTGATGCTGCAATTTTGATGTTGTGTTTTTCTTACAAGTAAAATCAATTGAGACAAATCTTGGTAACTTTTCCAGTGAAATAAAGTGGGTAGGCCATTGAAGCCATTGAAGGTTGCGCCTTATACAGGGCATGGTCTTACATCACATGCATGACTTTTTCAGCAGAATTGATTGGTTGATCCAGTAGATTTAAAGGTCAAGCTTAATCACATTTCAGGAAGATTGAAGAAGATATAAAATTGCTACTATGCCTTACTTGGCTATGTACCTTCCTTTGGTGCAATTTGCTTTTCACAGTATATCTCTTAATTTACTCAGCTGGAGTATCAGTGCTTAAAGGGCACAAGTCAACACACTTTTTTCCTCTTATAAATGAGGGAGCCAGTTAGTGACTTGGAGACACAATTAGCTGTCTTTTAGACAACTTAAGGTGGATGAGAGGATTCTACAACACTGCAGAAATGAAGGTTACAACTCCCTTTTGCGGGGGAAGGTGTGAGGAAGGATGCAGGCTCAATGTTTTTGTTAACTCATCCTTACAGTTGCTGGAGTTGACAAATTCAGAAGCCTGCTGATTTTGGCCATTCGAAGTGTGTTGCTGCAGAACAGATGGAGGGGAGAGACTGCATGACAGTCTTTGGCAGGTGGGGACTTTTTGGTTGCAGGGAATCAAAAGCACAGCTTATTAGTGGTGGTTTATGTGACAGCTTAGTATTCTGTAGTTGTCCATAAAGACCAACTTGTTTTGGAATGTGAAGTTTTGTAAGCATGGTGTTTCAGGATCACGTTTCTATTTAAAAGACAACCACATCTGTATACAGCTCTGAATAAATTCCTTGTTATTTTTGTTGCAACCATCAAGAATGAGACAACTACTTCACCACTGCAGATGACCATTGCTCCTTTCAGTTGATGCAAAGAAAAATAGATATTGCAGGACTGAGAAAATAGTTTAATATGGTTAGTCTAGTGAAACAGCAAAAGGAGTCTTAAAATGGTAAAAGGTTTGACGGGAAGAAACTGAATTTAGGTTCACTGTCCAAAATGAAATTTAGAGACGCTTTCAAGTTTAAAAAAAAAAAAAATCACACTTCTATCAGATTTTTTTTTAACCTATTACTATGATTTCTGTAACTGAAAGATGTTAAAGAAAAATATATTTTTTTCATTAGCCTTTTGTAACTTGGCGTATTTCGTACTTGTATGTAGTATGTTTCACTATTTCTGCTATATGAATTAAACTGAGTTCCTCTGTTTGGGTCTTTCGTGCCGCAGCGGGGCGAGAATAACATTTTAAATTGAAAAATGGGATTTTAAAACTACAAAATTTGGCAGGTGTCTTGGGACAGGTATGGATCTACTTCTCGCTTATTTTAAAATTGATAAAATTTAAAGTTGACAATGTCCATTTAAATATCAGATACAATTACAAACCCTCAGACAGTGTGTATGATCTGATGATGGTTTACATTAAGAGTGCTGTCAGTCATACTGTAATAGTACCTCACTAATTTTACCTTTTGTTAGTCAGTACATAGAATCATTTTCACCAAAAAAGTGTTGCTTAACTTCTCAATGGTAGAGGGAGTGCTCTAATGAAGTCTCTTACTCAAACTGTTACTCTATAGTATATTTTTGGAGGCTATATTAATTATGGTATCCTTAGTACAGTTATGTACATAATTGAACAAAATGCACTTTTATTTGCCATATCCTTTAAGCTTATTGGTTTGGTTATGTGCTAACTTGCAAATTTAGAGCTTGTCTGCATGGGAAAGTTAGTGTGCCTCCAGCCAGGGTGTGGATTTACAGGCTTCAGCCCTGGGCTGCAGGGATCAGGTTACAGGCCCCCTGCCTGGGACTGAAGCGCTTGGGCTTTGGCCCCCCTGCCCGGTGTGATGGGGTGCGGTGGGCTCAGGCTTCGGTCCCCCCTCCTGGGGTTGTGTAGTAATTTTGTTGTCACAAGGGAGTCACGGTGCAATGAAGTTTGAGAACCCCTGCTGTAGAGTACAACACAGTATGACTTCAGCAACTTTGAACCAGTGCTGGTGGCTGACTCTGGATAGGACAAAAACAGATTGGAGTTAAAGTTAAAATGGAGTTAGTTAATTTAATTTTTTTTTCCTTCAATAATTCCACACCCTTTTTATTGTTTGGGGGTTCTTTTTCCTCTCACATCCCAGACTGTAGGTAATGTATTCTCGTTTCTAGCAGGTGCAAACAAAGCTTTTGGAGATGTCATTGTCCCTATATAAAGGGCTTTGCTTGTTCCAGTACTTATCTTCAGCAGGAGGGAAGAACTTCTGTTGGTAGCCCTGAGATTCCAGGTTTTTCTTTTAACTTGCTTTGAGCGTTTGAACACCAGGTGCCCTTCAGATAGTGACTCTCCCGATACTCAGTGTTCCCCTGGATTTCACCTTCTCCCCATCCTTGTCCCCCCCCCCCCTTTGGGCTTGGTGCCCAATTGGGCTGGCACCAGACGTTACTGCAGGTGGGTAGTCCAGTCTCTAGTTACTGGCTTTTGCACCTGCAGAGAAAAGCAGCAAAGAAGGAGAACATTAATGACAGGTTTTTCAGGGGGCATAGCTATGTTCCATTCAGGCTGCAGCACTGCCAACCTCAGAGTTAAGTCATAATTTAGATTTCAATTTTTGTAAAGTTCTTGATTCTTCTTATTTTTGTTTTAATTTCCCTCCTCCTCCATTGAATGTATGTGAGGTAACTTCAGGTTGAAAATGTAGTAGTAATAATGAATAAAAGAAATTAACAGCTTGCTTTTGCTCCTGGATTAAGGTTATCTTGATTCTGCGGCTGTTGGTGCCATTTTAAAAATGTTGGGTAGCTAACTAGAAGCACAAATGATGGAAGCCTTGTCTGGGATAGCCCTGCAGAGGAATTAGCAAAGTAGGACATAGGTAGAGGGATTAAGTAGGATTTCTAGTAGTGGTGCGAGGAGCGCCAGGAGCTGGGAGTCCGGGTGCCACAGATCAGGTCCGACGACAACACCATCGGCACCCAGAGCGCCAGGGGCTTGCTGGAGAGGACCCTGAAGGCCGCCATCCACTCGCTGTATGTGGAAACCCTGAAGCGTAAACCAGACCAAGGTAAAGCCTTTGAGTTGACCAGCAAGTGGGATGCCAGCAACCACTTCCTCGCTGGGGGCAGCTTGACCCGCTTCGCCCACTGGCGGTTCATCCACCGTGCCCGGCTCAACTGCGTCCCGCTCAACGGAGCCGTCCGCCATGGGAACCGAGACAAGCGTTGCAGGAAGTGTGGCTACTCCAACGAGACCCTGCCCCACGTCCTGTGCAGCTGCAAACCCCACTCCAGAGCCTGGCAGCTGCGCCACAATGCCATCCAGAACCGCCTGGTGAAAGCCATCGCACCACGCCTGGGGGAGATCTCCATGAACTGCACCATCCCCGGTACTGACAGCCAGCTACGACCTGATGTCGTCTTCACCGACGAGGCCCAGAAAAAGATTATGCTCGTCGACGTCACAGTCTCCTTTGAGAACAGGACCCCGGCATTTCGCGACGCCCGAGCTCGTAAGCTGGAAAAGTACGCCCCCCTGGCCGGCACCCTGAGAGCGAAGGGCTCCGAGGTGCAGATGGACGCCCTGATCGTCGGAGCCTTGGGCGCCTGGGATCCCTGCAACGAGCGAGTGCTGCGGACCTGCAGGATCGGTCGACACTATGCACGGCTCATGCGGCGCCTCATGGTCTCAGGCACCATCCGATGGTCCAGGGACATCTACATCGAGCACATCACCGGCCACCAACAGTACCAGGAGGCGTGAGCCAGAGTGACATCGTTCTTTGACTGCGAGAAAGGGACCAAGACACTTTCTCCGTTGGATCATATGAACTGGAACCATAAACTCCCTGAACATTAAATCTCACCAAATGAGGGTCAATCCATCCTCATCATCATATCCACTCATTATACTCCACACTATCTTAATAAAAATTGTAATTCCACTCCTAGTTTAACCACCTCCCTACGGTCTCAAGGCTATGATCAAATCCTTTGTCACTTACCAGTTTTTCTAAAATAGCTGTATAGCTCTCCTTTCATGAAGTATGTCTTGTCCTCTGATCCTGTTTGTACTCTCATTTTGTGCATACGTAGTATGTGTAAATATATAATATGACATAGAAACATTACAACCCTTGCTTATTTCATTGTCTGCTTTTCTTTTTGGTGAATTCTGAGGCAGTGTACAATTTTTGCTGTGGCTTTACCCAAAACATTAGTGATCTTTTAAAATTGACACTGGCATACAGTAGTAGTAGAAGTATGTGCTTGAATGGACTGAGGGGACACTTCTTTGAAGTGGCCTTTCAAAGTGAATTTTGCATTGCTCTGATGGCCTTCTAACTTCTTTGTGTGTTTTGCTGTGTCAGCCACAATATGAGATCTGAAAAACAAATGTCTCATGTTTGCCACACTTTGCAGTAAATGTGGAAAGACTATATATTTTTTTAAATAAATAATGGACCAGGCAAAGTCTTCACAGCGACTTGCATGATCAAATCAGAGTGGCAGAAGGTCCTTTGTGATTTCCCTGTGGCTGATAAATCCAAGCACTACCTTGAAAGACCAGTTTTTGTTCTTGCAATGTGTTTAAAATTTTTTTTAAATCCCTTGTTGATGGCCATTTTCACTTAAAAGCTGTTTGTCAAAACTGACAGTTTTTAAAGGGTGGGAATGTGGTTACTCTTTTCTTACAAGCTGTGTTGTATGTTACACTGATCAATATATTACAAAGACATTGTTTTACAGTAACTTAAAAGCTAGAACATATCACTGAGTGCAATTATATCTTCACTAAGTTTCCAGACTACAAGAAATTTTCTGATTGTAAATGAATGTTTCTGTGTTGGATGGAGATCTATTTGCAAACCTTTTTCAAAGTAAGAAATTGACAGAAGGAATATAACACTGAAGGAATGCTCCATATATATAAAGCTGTACTCTTTCTTCCATCATCTTCCCTTCACTCCTTTCTTTAGCTTGCCTCTTTTCTTGAGTTTGGTAATTCTAACAACAGATGGTGGTGTTTTCGAATTAAAACAATTTAACGCAAGATCCATTAGCTGCCAACATGAAACACCCTTTACAAAAAGGAAAGAAACTCATTATCAAGTGTATTTAACCAAAGTAGGTATTTAATCTTTCTTAATCATTTGCATTCTTGAGAAGAATAATAACCAGTGGCAGCTGTCATTGTAGGCCAAGCCCCATGAATATGCTTGCTGGTAATTACTGTGTAGGATCTGTTTTAATTCTTTGGTTGGTACACTATACAAGAAGTTTAAGTCCAGAAGAAGTGAGTTGTATTTTGAAAGCATCTTGTTTATGATTAATTTGATTTCATTTTTTTCCCCATTTGATTGATACTCTTTCAGTAACAAAACACTGTTTGTTTATTTCCCCCCCTCCCCCGGCTAGTGGAAACAAAAATTCTTTCTGCTTTAGTGGTATATGCATTTTTATTGCAAACTAGAAATGAGTACTGTTGGTTCCTGTACAAATTGAGTGTGTTTTAATGTGGATTCATTCCAGAAGGCTACCCTGTTGTTCATTTTAAATCTGTAGCAAAATGCAGATAGTATTTCATCGTGATACTTTAGAAACTTATGAATTTATCCTTTTGTATTTGAATTGTGACAGCTTCTGACTGATATCCCTCACCACTCTACATTCATATGCTAGAATATTTGTTCACTCTTAACCAGATTAACTTTCTTCATCTGTCTCTAAAATCTGGCTTGAGTTGAAGTGGAACTTTCTATTCATAAATTGCTGCAGCTTCGTAAGGGGACATGTTGACAAGTAATGTTTCCTCTAATGGTAGAGAATGAATAAACTATATCTAACTGTTTTAAAGAAGGTAGTCCTATTTTAGTCTTGAGTGTGGCATCCAAATTTTCCATACTGATGTGGAAGATGGGGAATAAAATCTCTCCTTTCTCCCCACAATGTTATTACTTTCTTCTGCTAAAGGTTTACTTTGTTTAGTGGACCAAGTTAACCCTGATGAAGATTGTTGTCTTGTCTAATGGATGTTGGTGTAGTGATGTGAGAATTGCATACTTAACCATTGTTTGGAGAAAAGCTTGCCTACATCTGTGGTTGCTTCCCCTCTCTCTCTCTCACTTATGTGGCTCCCATTACCATAATATCTGCCACACACCAAAGTGTAGATGGTGTGACCTAGTGGCTGGAGCAGGAGTCTGGCTTAGTGAGTGGAGCAGAATTAGAAGACTGAGCTGGAGTCATGGTCAGGAGACAAGCCACTGGTCAGAGCCAGGAGTTAGGAATCAGGAAGTCCGAGGTAGGCAGGGACTAGGCTGGATCAGAGCAAGCAAGGGCTAGACAGATAGCAGGTCTGGCACAGCGTGGGTGTAGAACGCATTAAGCAACTGTGCTCCAGTTGCTGCCAGGCTTAAATAGGGATCTCTTGGCCCTTCTGTCCAATCAGGAAGCGCAGTCACTTAGTGAGGGTTTATTGTGCCCAGCCGAGCTCATTGGGTTGCTATATTACCATGCCTAGAGCTAGTTGACAATACCTGAGCACCTCACAACCTTTAATGTATTTATCCTCCCTACTTCACTGGAGGATGTGAAATGTTATTCCCATTTCACAGATGGGAATTTGAGGCATAAAAAGACTCTGACTTGCACAAGGTCACACAGGAAGTCTGTCCGAACAGGGAGTTAAACCTGGATTTCATAAGACCTATGCTAGTGTCCTAATCACTAGACCATCCTTCCTTCTCACTGCAGATTTTTTAAAAAGCTGTCTTTTTTTCTGAGAAGACAGAATAAGTCTTAGTCTTCTGTGGCCACCCTGATGCTTCATGTTTCAGCTGGTATGGGGTGCAGATAAGGAGGCTGCATTCACTTCCTCCATCCAAGTCAAATACTATTCCCCACATTTACACCATATTTTTTTATCTTATGTGGGCTGCAGAGGGGGAAAAGGGTCTCATGCTTGCTTCTAAACCCATGTTTTCACCCATGGTGCCATTATTAGGAACTTTTGTACATTTATTTTCAAGTATCCCTTTGGCCAGAAGATATTCCAATGATTTAGCCTTTCCCAAAGGTTACAGATTTTAAATTTTGAGAATTTTTAAATGTTTGGCATTCAGTTATGGTGACCTGGGAAATTCAACATTTTCAAAAATGAAAATAGTTTGACCTCCTTACATGTGTGCCATGGAATCCATCTCCTGCTCGTGTGTGCATGCTCTTGCTCTTCGCATTGAAAAAGCCCATTGTATCTGCTTAGGTTCTCAAGGACTGGAACATTACTTACATCTGAAACCAGTCAGCTGCTTGTCTGCTCCAGAATGCAGTTGGAAATGTTCCTCAGCAAATGTTGTTTGTGTTCCATCCAATTAAATAAGTCTGCCAGAATTAAAAACAAAAATTACAAAACCCACAGTGTGCTAATGCTGCCCAGTTGCAGTCTGTGCCATCTCCATGGTTTTGAGCCTTCACTATGCACTGTATGCTCAGAAGACTCTTCTCATCTAAAGCTGAGCTAAAAGTATGCCTAAATAGTTGATGTTCATAGGCATTCTGCATGGTGCAGAATCAACCTGGGAAAACTGCTAGTGCCAGGCATATAAACTCATTTATTTGCACAAAATTATGGTGGGATAGCCATTATCTTCCAAAAAGCCTGAATAAATCCTGTGTTCTGGAAATAAATTCACAATATAGTAGTGTCTCGTACTGTAATATTCTCTGCCTCTCTTGATCACTTAACTTCTTGACTCCTTTTCCCTTTTATGTAGGATTGGAAGTGCTTACAATTCTTCACCACTCTTTCCAGTCCATGGCATGGGTTCATAGGCTTTAGAATTCCAGTCCTTTTCTCTTCAAACTTCTCTTAACAATGTCTTTTCATCGTATCCTTGGTTTTCCATATCCTTTCCTGCTGCCCTCTTCCTCCCAGGCTTTCTTTGCTGGTCGTCCTTCTCCCATTTGTATCAACGTGTCCAGCCCACCCCAGATATGCACTGTCCAGCCTATTGATCACTGAGAGTTCCATGTTTATCTTCCCCCTAATTTCTTCCATGCCTACTCTGTCAACCCTCCATCTGCCTGCCATTTTTCTCAGTATATTCTTCTCTACTGCCTGTGTCTTCTGTATGTTCTCCCCCTCTCTTGATGTCATCTTGAAATGATACAACTTTGTTCACTGTGGCTGTCGTGGTGACTCCCGCTTACTACTGCAGCATCCCTGTGCCTGTTGTTTTTCATGGATCCATCTCCATAGTGCATAACCATCTGCTTTCCTTACTATCCAAGCATTAGGCTCAGTAGCGTAAATTTCTAACTGTTCCATGGTTTTAAATTGTCCCTGTTTGTTTAGTGTGCCATGAGCAAGTCTTCAACTGTTTTAAAGCACCATTTAAAAGTTTCACTTAGGCTTTGTCTACACCAGGGATTCTCAATCTTTTTTCTTTCTGAGGCCCCCCAAATATGCTATAAAAACTCCATGGCCCACCCGTGCCACAATAACTGGTTTTCTGCATATAAAAGCCTGGGCCGACGTTAAGGGGTAGCAAGCTGGGCAATTGCCCAGGGCCCCATGCCACAGGGGGCACCGTGAAGCTAAGTTCCTCAGGCTTCTGCTTCAGCCCTAGGTGGCAAGGCTCAGGGCCTCAAGCTTCAACCCCATGCAGTGGGACTCTGGCTTTCTGCCCTGAGCCACAGCAAGTCTAACACTGGTCCTGCTTGGCGGACCCTCTGAAACCTGTTTGTGGCCCCCCAGGGTGCCCTGGACCCCTGGTTGAGAACCTCTGATCCACACTACAAACTTTGATGCAAGTTACGTTGGCATAAAGCCACTACAATTAGTATATCACTTGTGCATGTGAATACTTGGCTCCTTGTGTCTGCACTGTGCATACTCACCGGGAGCGCTTTTGTCGATGCACAGTGTGGTGCACCCTGGGTAGGGACCCCAGTGTGCAACCTGCCACCATCCAGCACACTGTCTCTTAGGAAATTTTGGCAATGCATGATGGGGCAGAAATGAGTTATGTGGGGGTGACTGGGAGCAAGGAGTCAACTTCCTAGCGTGCAACTGTCTCCATCCTGTAATGTCATATATCTCCCATAAATTTCATGTTTTTTAAAAATGTCTTATGGACCCCCACAGCCCTCCTCACTGTCCGCCATATCTGACAGAAGCATGGAGCCTGCACAGCACTGCACTATTGTCATAAGTACAGGACTTATGATCCTCCAGTATTTGCAGAGTCGTAAGAAGAACTGAATCAGTGAGGAACATGGCAATTTACTTGGAGGACCGATTGCTGAGGAATTGTGGGGTGTTTGGTGTACATCTCTGAATATAACAGTGCACAATTTTATTTTGCAGTGATTGCTGTACATTTATGATTACTACACTGTTTGTCACTGATCTTATGAATTGTGTCACACTGTACAGTAACAAGAAGTGGGTGCTTTCAGAAATGCTAGGCACTCTGAAGCATATGTTGGGAACTAATAAAGATGAACTATTTTCCAAATAATAGAATCTTATTCAATAACAAAACCAGTGGAAAGAAAAATCTGTGCAATTTAAAAGCAAATACATAAAAAACTTAAGTTTTGTTCCATAATTTATTAACAAGGGAAAAGACTGTTCCTGTCCATTTTACTTACGCGTGCACTGATTTTTGAAAGCCGCAGTTGCTGTATGTGAAATTGGGGTTGTCCTTCATGTCCCCTGGAGTGGAGTGATAGGAGTAAGAATGTGGCCCCCGATGGCACGTAGAATGTTGAGGGGTGGCTTAGGGAGGTGCTGTAATGGAGTTCTCCGTGGATTACAAAGGGAGGCGAGCCCGTAATTGTTGTACCTGTAGGCCCACAAGAGTCTGTAGCATCTCTGTTTGCTGCCAGAAAAACCCTGGTGCATCTCCCTCTCCTTTTCCTGCTGGGACTCCAGAACCTGTCTCCTGTCTGCTTTTCCTTCTCCAGGCCGTTGGCAGTGTTCACCCTCCCGGCCCTTTGCTCACAATCTAATGCAGCTGGCTTGCAGGATCTCATTGAACATGTCAGTATTCTTCTTTCTCCTCCTCATCTGGCTCAAGTGTTCCACAGGCGTGAAGGGAGAACCCCTCCAAGGTTGCAACAGCAGCAGCTGCAGAGAAAACACCCAGAGGGTACCATTGTCCACTATAGTCAGTGGAAAGCGAACATTACGATTCAGAATGTCCTTTCCTTACTTCCCAAAAGTTATAAATAAGACATGCTTATTGAAACTTCTGCTTCGAAGTGCGTGTGCATGGCACTACTCACAGTATAAGCCATAGTGAGTATGGCCTGTGAGGGGAATGAGGAGGGAATTGCTCAGCTGCATGAAACAATGAACATAGGGCAATGGCACTGAACACTGGCACCATTTTCCACAGGCGGTGGTGATTTTAGCTGATATCTCACTCTTGAGGGTAACAGGCACAGAGAGCATAGCTGCTGTTGGCACCCTGAAGCTGCCTGGGCCTGTATGTTGCTATCCTGTGTACTGCAATGGTGCCGGCCAAAGTTATTGCTGACTGGCAAGGGAAGTGTTCTACTGTGGAGGAAGAAATAAGGCAGTCATTTCTAGAAACCTTTGGGAGAGGATTGCACAGTACTTCCATGAAAGTTTTTCATTGAGATTTCTCAGGAGGATTCAAGGGACATCCCTGTGTACATAAACAAACTGCTCCACATGCCCTCCCCCTTCCCTAACTCTACTGGGAATGAAAAACAGATAACGATGCTAATATGAATAAATTAATGAAAAGTCAGTAGCTGTGTCCTGTTAAGTTGGGGGTGCCATCAGTACATCATTGTAACTGGAAATATAAGTACATACTTACCCGAGGTTCATTCTCCTGCATCGAGCTTGCCCATGCTTGATTGCTGGGACTGACAGGACTGTGGTGGTGTCTCAAACAGGTCCTGGCTCGCGGTATAGCTGGACCCTTTGGTCACATGTCCCCCATTTTGCACCTCGTCCTCACTGTTCATGCCAGGGGCCTGAGGCTTGGGCTCCTTGAAGGTGGCCACAGTGGTAGTGGAATCTCCGCCAAGCATGACATGTGGCTCTTTGCAAAAGGGGCAGGTCTGCAGCATGCCTCTGATATCCCTGACACAGTTCCTTTGCTTTTTCACAGCACTGCTGCTGGGTCCCTCTCATACCCCTTCTCCTGCATCCCCTGTGCAATCTGCTCTTAGATGTCTGCGTTTCTACCAGGGGCGGCTCTCTGTATTTTGCCGCCCCGAGCATGGCAGTCAGGCGGCTTTCGGTGGCGCACCTGCGGGAGGTCCGGCTGGTAATGCGGATTCAGCGGCATGCCTGCGGGAGGTCCACCGGTCCCGTGGTTTAGGCGTACCTGCTGCCGAATTGCCGCCGAAGCCACGGGACCAGCGGACCTCCAGCAGGCACGTCATCGAAGGCTCCCTGACTGCCGCCCCCACAGTGACCGGCAGGCCGCCCCCCGCGGCTCGCCGCCCCAGGCACGTGCTTGCTATGCAGGTGCCTGGAGCCGCCCCTGGTTTCTACAGCTGTTCTGGAGCTGTGCTTGCACAGCCTCTTCTCCCCACAGGTCCAGAAGATCCAATATCTCCTGTCTACTCCAAGCTGGAGTGGATACACAGTACGGTCAGCTGGGCAGTTGCACATACCAGTAGAGAGCTGCTAGGTGTGCTTGCCAAGATGGACAGTCAGGAACTTGAAAAATTCTCAGGGCTTTAAAGGGGAGGGAGGCCTTCCGGTCTCTGATTCCTGGACAGTGATGTTCACAGTTGTGCCCAGAGTGGTAAGTGTCAGGTAGTGTTGGACAGCAGCTGGAGGACGGTTAGGGTCAGCATAAGTAATGCAGTGTTGACACTCCTACTGTGTTGCTGTATCGACCATGACTTATCACTGTGTTGGGTCACTTATAATGGTGGGAGACACGTTTGACTGTAGACACGTGCACAACTAGGTCGAAGCAAAGCGGCCTATGTCAACCTAACTTTGTAATGTAGACCAGGCCTTAAGTCTCTTATTTTTTTAAATGCTTTAGGCAGTAAGTGTAGTTGAATGAACATATCCCGGTTGCTGAACTATGACTATAGTAAGAAATCAGCTATTGGGAGGCATATGGTTAGAGTTCTTAGCTACAAAAAGCTTCCCAGTGAGAGAAGTAATAGCCATTATTAGCTTAGACAAACTAGAAACTTGTTTGTGTTGTTTTAAAATTCCCTGCCTTCAGGTTCTCCAAACACACACTTGTTTGTATATCACATTGTCTCCTGTTGTATGATATTGAGAGAGACCCTACAATAAATTCATTCACACAAAAGGGTAAAATTAAGGTCACTATGGGAAACCTTAACACTGAATTTACCAGCTTATGCATGTTTTTAAAACATTAAATTTAATGTAACAAAATGGATCGTATCTTCTTGTATTTAATTTACTTGTTTTTCTTTTAAGACCTAAAATAAATTTTTATAAAAGAATAATATACATACACCTCTACCCCGATATAACGCTGTCCTTGGGAGCCAAAAAATCTTACTGTGTTGTAGGTGAAACCGTGTTATATCGAACTTGCTTTGATCCGCTGGTGTGCGTAGCCCCGCCCCCCTGGAGCGCTGCTTTACCACGTTCTATCCGAATTCGCGTTCTAGCGGAGTAGAGGTGTATAAGCAAAATACATTCCCAGTTCACTGGTCAGGATGAGCCAGCCATTTCCAATAATTCTCAAGTACTTGTGCTTGTGTAGTAGCTGGGTGGGAAGTGATGCAGAATGGGGGATAAATTGGGTGCTTAGCAGCATGAGGTGTCTTCCTCTTGGGTGGTTCAGAGAGATGTGGGGTTTTTTGTTTATTTTTTGTGGGTGGGAAATAGGATTGTCAGTGACCGGTCAGCCTTTCTTTAGAATACAGGAACAGTTTTTGTAGGTTTTCAGGACTAGTACCTCTCAGAAATCCATGTAATTATTTTTTGCTATATCAGGTGCATAGTTGTTCTATCAAAACCACTTGTAACTTTAGCTCACAGTTATGTATGCATGTAAGTGGATACAGCCTACAATAAAGCAACACTGAAATTATGGCGGAAGTGTAAAACGTTTCAGGAAGGGAGATCATTAATCCAGCCAGTATGGTGGGACTACACAGATGCTAGCTTGTCAGGATAAGATGGTTGTTTGGAAAATCTGTTGTCCATCTTCCTTGTACAAGAGAAGCATCTCACCATAAATGTGTTGGATACCAGAGCAGTGTACTTGACCTGTCTAGGAAGGAGAGTTAAAGGCAAAGCTGTCTGTGCATGGAGCTAATGCAGTCCATACAAAAAAATGTGAAAGAAACTGACAGCATTTTCCTTTTCTGGGTGTTGCTTTGACTATTGCATTTGGTAGAGAAACTACTACATGCCTTTACTGCGTCATACTTGGCAAATCTGCCTGGATTTTGATATGGCATCAACTAAATTCTGGGCAATGGTCTTTAAAGCCAGAGATATTTCAGCATTTATGCAGAAGGTAGGATGTCCCAGTTTCAGTTGCCTCCATGTCTGTATGAAATTACAGTTAGGACAGCTCCGTCAGTCAATTTTTGGTGAAACAAGCTTGATGCTGTTTGAACCCTGGAGAAAATAGCCCCTTGGTATATGCACTCCATTTATGGCTATTACTTTTTATGGTTATTACAGAGAATAAGGGGAGAGAAGGTTGTTCTAATCCTACTGAATACAACCTTTTCAAGGAGGAGTTGGCACTGAAAATGATGGGCCGGTCCTTCATTGCTCCTGCACAGACCAGATCTCTTGGGAGCAGATTTGACTTTGCAATTTGTTGATTCTCTTCCTGACATCATGGCTACTGAGAGGCAGACTAAGATAAAAGTTACTCCCAACATGTAGTAATAAACACTTAACTGAAATATAAGGAAGGCTGGACTCCTTATAGTTTCTTTTGCATCTGAAAGATTTTCAATTACTGGTGACATTTCTGTCGGTTTTTGCAGAAAAGTACCATTAAGCCAGGTGATAGTCATTTTAGGTTACTACTGCCACTATTGTAGCCCTTAGTGGCAGCATTAAGCGACTGTCAGAGGGACTGAAAGGTGTCTACACTAGATTTTTTTTTTTGGTCCATAATTTTCCACTCCTGCTACCACTTTTTCAGCTCCATTAGTGATAGCAATGATGAGAGCTCCAGTATAGACATGGGTCCAGGCAGCTGTTTGCATTTTAAGCCCCTTTTCATCTCCCTCTGCTCAGAGGAGATCCTATGTGATATAGTGCTCAAAACACCAATGGCCACCATTGCTGCAACTAGGGAAGCTGAACCAGTGCAATAAGGGGAAATCTGGGGGGTCAGGGTGGGGAAATCCTAGCATGCAGAGGCCTTTGTGTGTCCTAGGAATGTAAAGGAAATAATGCTTTACTTTCTGGTACTATGTGGGTTATTTAGATCAGTGGTTCTCAAAATATTTTTTTTGTGGACCACTTGAAAATTGCTGAGGGTCTCAGCGGACCACTTAATGATCTTTCCAAATGTTGGTTGTACCATTAGCTAACTATTATAAAGCACTTTGGATAAAAGCGCGATCTAAAAAAACCCTTTTTTGTTCTACTAATAAAAGCACACAACTCATATTTTAGTATCAGTCGTCTTACCTTTCTCATGTGATGGATGTGCCCTCTCTCTCCCGCCATGGCAGCTCCCGAGCTGGGGCTGGGAAGGAGGGAGGTCTCTCCCCTGCCACAGCAGCCACAGACCTGAGTCTGGGAGGGAGGGCTATCTCTCCCTGCCAGCCGCAGCCCTGGAGCTGGGGAAAGTCGCCTCTTTCTCTGACTGCCGTAGCCCTACACATCCCAAATTCCCCCTCACCCCCTCTTCTCCCTCCACTGCCCCTTCCCACCTACCCCCTATTCCTCCCAAGGCCACCACCTCACCTTACACGTGCGTCTTCTCCAGGGTCCAGGCACCTAATTAGTGGAGCCACACCTGCGCTGCTCCAGTAATTAGGTGGGTGGCCCTTCTTTTTCTCGTTTGCAGCTGCCCAGGCGCGCACCTTAGAGGGAACTGTCTGCGGATCACCTGAATGGAGTTTGTGGACCACTGGTGGTCCACGGACCACAGTTTGAGAACCTCTGATTTAGATAAAAGTAAGAGTTTAGTATATTAGGAAAACTTAATTTACTTGAGAAAGTGAAGAGAGAGCTTCCAAGTCAGCCATTTCTAAGTTGATTTCCATCTCTATCAAAAATGTGGATGCTGAAGGTTTTCTACTTCCTAAGCTCTGAATGAACTCCTTCAGGTTGGGCTGTCTTTGCCAGTGGTACTCAGTATGGGAAGCTTTGTGCCAAGGAGGAGTTCTGTGTATATGTTTCATGCATTGGGTAATGCTACTTTGCATTTATAATAGAATCTTCCATTCCAGGATCTTTAAGCATTTAAAACACATTAATAAAGTTTAACCTTACAACGGTCTAACAACATCATGCCTGTTTTACAGGTAAGGAAACAGACCCTTTCAAAAATGTGGAACTGCTTATTGTAACCCGTGGCAAGTCACTTAGACTCACACTTTCAAGAAGAGGCCACTATGTTTTTTGTGTGTGTGTGTTTTTCTTCCCAAACTTGAGATAACTTGGGTCTGGTTTTCAGAACACCCAAAACTCCAGTTGAAGTCAGTGAAAGCTGTGTGAGCACAGCATTTCTGAAAATTAGGCCTAATGTGTTTCAATATGGTCACTCAAAATCTGTGGCCTCTTGAAAATGTGAACCTAAATGACTTGCAAAAGGTCACACCAAGTCTGTGGCAGAGTGCTGGGTAGAAAGAGCCACTTTCTTCCACTAAGATGTGTGTGGCCTTCTAGGTGCCAAAGATATTTCTATGAAGGTGGCTGACAGATGTTCATACTCTGAAAGGAATACTACTTCCAGTAAAGAAGAGAGAATAGGTAGTTGAAACCACTGTCACTTGCCATTTCCTGTCTGGTGGAAGAAATATAACTCTTTGGGCTGGGATGGAGCACCAAGCTGCAGAAGCAAAACTCACAAGGTGCCCACACAATTGTTCAGTATTACTGGAGTAATTGTTGATTGTTAATACATGTGATTTACCTTGCAGAGAATGTGCCAAAGAAGCTAATGTGGGTAGCCACGTTAATGTAATTGAATTTTTTTACCTCTCTTTTGTGATGGTCACTGCTGATAAGCAAAAGATAAATGGTTTTTTATTTATTCCATTAATAATTAAGTACAGACAGCAAGAAAGCTTAGTCTCTTAAATTGGTACACTGATGAATCAATGCTTCCTGCTCCTTTTAAGATTTTTCTCAGTATTTAATAGTTGTATAGTGTGAGAAAATAAGGAGGGCTCCCTTTTAAATTAAGAACTAAAATGTCTATGGCTCAGATGGAAGATGTTTAAGTGATAATTAGGTTATTGAAAAGTGCTTGGATGTTCCTTGGTACTGCAAGACGGCTGATGCATGAAAAATCAAATGCATATCGGTTACTTTGCAATCCAGTAAAAGTAATCGTTTAGGATTTCCCTTTGTTTTTAACTCTGTGACATAGTAATTTAAAGCTGGCTGAATCTCTAAGCTAAGTCTTCTCTGGGGATATCTGAGTGAAGGACTAGTTAAATGGGGTGTTTGCATTATTTCGG
Source organism: Terrapene triunguis (assembly GCF_002925995.2). Classification (NCBI taxonomy): domain Eukaryota; kingdom Metazoa; phylum Chordata; order Testudines; family Emydidae; genus Terrapene; species Terrapene triunguis. Next base: position 9,199,952 of record NW_020664589.1, on the reverse strand, counting down.
AATCATTTTGTTGTAAATAGGATAGTACAGGTCATTTGAGTGTTTTGGGGTTTTGTGCTTTTTGGGTGCTTCTTCAGTGAGCTGAACACTGTGATATGTGCAAAATTTAGTATTTATCAACTTGGGTTTGGCCCTGCAAAGCATTCTCTCTTCCCCCTCTATTCCTTTGATTCCAATAAAGCGGAGCACATATTGTCTTTCATCAGATATGCTGGTGTTAGTTGGTGAGGGATGGCAAGGTCATGTGCTTGTAGGGTAAAAAGAGAAAAAAAATCAAATACTTGAGCTATGTAGGATCTGCTTTTCCCCCTTAATGTATTAAAAGTTGCAATGATATACATGGTTTCATTTCCATTCATGTAGGTGTATGCATGTGATGCTACAGTGCTGCTTCTGAAATTGGTACTATTACATTATTAATATTACTGATCATACCAAGAAAGTGTCTTGCATTTAATATAGAAAGAAGAAAGATCACTTGCCCCATATGAAAATCTCAAATTGGAACTGAAGATGCCATAAAAATTTTAAAGGGACAAGGTCAGATTGAAAATCATATATTTTTAAAATACAAATTCCCTTACCTGTATTACTAAAATCATTTTAGCCGGTTTTAAAAAGTGAGACGGTTTTAAGCATTTGGATTACTTATGTTTTTTACAACTGCATGCTGTTTGTCCAAGCTGAGAAAAGTAAAGAAAGTAAACAACGGTAATGGACTATTTCTAGCTATTTTCATTGCTTAGCGTCTTTGCACTAATAGAAAGTTCAGTGCTTGCCTTGTAAACACTATAGAGGAATATTTACTTCCAAAAAGTTTTTGTTGTCTTTTTTTAAATTATGGAAATAGTTGTACCTGAATAATATAGAAATCTCAAAACTTTTGAAGATTTTTATGTACAGAATCATGCTGAAATAGTACAGCACAGTAAGTTGATGTAAAATGGATTAATAATCTTATCAGTATATCTCCTTGCTTCTTTGCCACTTTAGCTAGTTTTCACTTTTAAATTTAAAACTGAAACTGTGTTAAAATTCCGTTATTAACAGTTATATCAAAAACAAAAGTTGCAAAGTCAAGCACTCAGAAGTTTGGAAATCAAGAATCAAGGTTGGACATGCAACCTTAAATTGGCCCCCTTGTGGGTATGTGTTAAATGTCTTTAAAAACATGATCACAAGGTATATTTTGCCCACTGTATCTCTCCCTTATTCAGTACACAGGAATGGACAATGCTCACTGAATGAGTAGCTATTCAATATTTTGTTTTATTTTCATCATTCAGTGTGTTACCACATAGGTTATTTACAAACACACATCAGCCAAACACTGCACTGAACACAGAATTATTCATTTCTTCCTGTTCTTTTTTTTATAGTGCTTATCACAGTAGCATATAAGTGCTACAAAGAAGGAAACTGGCTGTATAAGGGGGTGGGGGGAGAGACACTCCCATGATTTGGAAAAGTGACGTGCAGTTGGTGGTGGTGATCTCGGACTATGACTAATGCCCAAACAGTGCTCAAGAGTGGTGAGGAAACTGAGGCAGGGAAATGCATAAATCAAATTGAGTTAAATCATTAGTCAGGAAGACTCGATTTAATCATGGATTTCTACATAAAAGTGCATTCTTGTTGGTTGTTATAATCTTAATACATATTCTTCACAACTCAGAGATAGATGTAGGTTTCATTTTTAGAAGGTACACACTATGCATTTTTAAAGTGATTTATTTTGAAAACTTTTCAGATTAGTTTTACAGATATATCAGAAAATGAATGATTGTTTGGTTATTTCATTTACCAAAGGTAATTGAAGCAGATATTTATTAAGTCATTGGGAGGTGAACTATCTCCAATTCAACAGGTTAATTATGAATATTTGGAGGATTTTCTTGCCATGCTGTATTAGGAGGAGAACGTCACCAGACAGACATTTAAATTGTTTTATTTAACTAAAACAACAACGTTATGTATTCAGGATTTTTTTCTTCAACAGCAAACATATAATACTTTAACAAAACAAGCATATGAATTTTTGAATTAAGTTAAACAAGTTTTTTTAAAATCAGGTTTGTTTTTGTTAAAATTGTTTTTAACTAAAAATATGTAAATGAAATATTTCAAAAAATTAAATCGACTATGTCAGCCAGGTCAACATGACAAACTTAAAATATTGGCTTCTGCAGCTAACTCAATCGTCTTCACCTTCATTTTCCTGTTTGTTCATAATCTGGAAAAGAAAAACAAGCTTTCCTGCTTTTTCAGGTCCCAAACGATTTCTCAATTTGGAATGAATTAGGCCGGCAGAAGAAGCTACTGCTGTTAAAAGAGAGTATCACTTCAACTGTCTCTGAATCCAAGTGCTTAAGTGACTTCCACCAGTTCACTGGTGTGACTTTCTTTAAAACATCATCAGCAAACATATATTTCTTGAATGGTTCACCCTTAGCTCTGAAGTTTATTATAGTTGGCATTATGGAGGGATGATTGCTGGATGTCCATATCATAGCCAACACTACTTCTTCAGCAGTTAAGGTTTGATTCTGGTACCAAGCATTGAGAATATTTGCAAGAAAATGAGCTGGAGATTGTGCTTGTCCCATTAGTTTTTTTTAATGCTTGTAATTTAACTTGTCATTGCATATTTCTCTTTTTAAGATCTCACTTAGTTCCTTCCAAATTTCAATAGCATCAGCAATAAAACAGCTATTTCCCTGCATTTTGTTCAAGGCTACAGAAATAGGCTTCAGGGTACTCAGCATATGTTCAACATTTCTCTTAAGCCCAATGTTGAGAACTTTGGCTGTGACAGTGCCATCTATTTTTTCATGTTTTTGTTCACAAACTGTCATCAGATTAGGCCAGTTTTTGATATAGTGCTCAAAACAGTTCACTACTGAGTTCCATCGCATGTCTTGTAGGAGAGTTAGCTTGGTTCCTCCCACTTTTTTCAGAGCAGCTTCTGCAAAGTGGTTGTTGCAGAAGTATTTTGCAATTTCAACAACATTAGCCTTTATTTCTGGAACACTTAAGTCTTTGGCTAGGAGGTGCATCAAATGAGCACTGCGACCGTATGTTATTAGCTTGGGACTCTCTTCACTCGCTTCTAAATAATTTCTTCTCATCTTGGATACATTTGCAGCATTGTCTGTGACCAAGCTGCATAGTAGACATTTGAATTTTTTTTCACAGTTTGTTATAGCTTTTACTGCTACTTCTTGTAAGTATACTGCTGTGTGTGCATTTCCTGATGTATCAATTGTTTCTGTAAGGAAGATATTCCCTTCTTCTGTTGTCACACAAGCACATACAACAGGATCATTGTGGACATTACTCTACCCATCAAGACTCAGGTTAACAATTTCATCCTCTAGACCTTTTGCACACTGCTCAATTTCTCTTTCATACATTTTATCCAGCAATTTGCCTGCGACGTCTGCTCTGTAGGGTGGACTGTATCCTGGTCTTAATGACTGAACCATGTTAATGAAGTGTGGGTTCTCAATCATACGGAAAGGAGAGTTTGTTGCATAAACAAACTGGGCAATTTTTTCATCAATTATCTCTTTTTGTAATTTGCTGGTTCTTATCACAAACTTATCTATGGTTGGTTGTTTCTGGAGATTTTTTTTTTTCCTTTTTTGCTACAGGTGATATACTGTGGCTATGTGACATACATGATGTGACTGAAACACTATCATTGGCAGATAACTCTGAAACTATAGAAAATGATGGTGATCTTGAAGTTGGCTAATCTTCAGAATCCTGTATGTTGACAATGGATTTTCCTATTATTTAATTATTATTACTATACTGCTCATTATTTAGGTTAATCTTTCTATCTACCCAATGGGACTCAGTGCTCAGTCTAGAACAGGGGTTGGCAACCTTTCAATGAGTATTACTCATTGCATTCACTGACACTCAGTACAACTTGAAAGGTGAAATTGTAAAAGGAAGATCTGCCTATTTCAGCTATTTATGTTTTTATCACAACTGCATCTAGAGTAACAAATATATTTTTTGCTCAAACATGAGAATTCAAGAATAGTCCAGAAGGAAGACAGGCAGTCCTTAAGAAAAGTATGAAATAAAAACGTTGACCAAACTGAAGATCCTGCATGTTCAGACATGTTCCTTTCATCATCTTCAATGCAGCTTCCTCCTGAGAAGGAACACTTCTCATGATGATGTTTCATTCGGGCAACCAGGCCTTGCATTTCTTTGTTGCACTGTTTGCATTTTGCACGCATGCCTGTCTTAGCCACAGGTAGAGGAACTTCATTAAAATATTCCCAAACTGCGTCTCTTTTACGGCCTGCTGCCATTATAGGTTTTCCCTTCTAGTGAGAGAATGGTATGGTAGATCTCAAATCGATGAAGGCTATACTCAGAAAGACCTCAAGACTTCTGGAATATGCTGCTCAAACAGTTTCATTTCTGTTTCTACTGCCTGTCCCTCCCTTCTTACATTTATCTCCAGACTTCTTCTCCTTGTCCAGATCTATTCCGCCCCCAACAATCTTCTGTTCATTGAACTTTTTAAAACTTTGCACTTTTAGAGAGAGGTAAGGGATTGACTCTGTGTACACAAATTTGTCGAGGGACAATAAGGTTGGGGTCTGTTATGTCTCACCTCATTTTTTGCTGTTAACAAGCATGTTATCTCTGGGGACACAAATCCACAGTTTGAGAACTGCAAAACTAAGCATCTCTGATGGTATCTTCTAGACCAGGGGTAGGCAACCTATGGCAGGCATGCCAAAGGCGGCACGCGAGCTGATTTTCAGTAGCACTCTCACTGGCCAGGTCCTGACCACCGGGCTCTGTGTTTTAATTTAATTTTAAATGAAGCTTCTTAAACATTTTAAAAACCTTATTTACTTTACATACAACAATAGTTTAGTTATATATTATAGACTTGTAGAAAGAGACCTTCTAAAAACGTTAAAATGTATTACTGGCACGCAAAACCTTAAATTAGAGTGAATAAATGAAGACTCAGTATACCACTTCTGAAAGGTTGCCAACCCCTGTTCTAGACTGAGCACTGAGTCCCATTGGGTAGATAGAAAGATTAACCTAAATAATCTATACAGAAGCCTGTGGAACCCCAAAGATTGGGTCCCTAATCCATGAACTATTGGAACTCATTTACAAAACTTTTCTTAAACATTACATGGATATATTGTCTCATACTATAGAATTAGAATTTATAATCCCTATTCCATGATGAAATATCTTTGAGCTATAATGTATCTTAATTAAAACTATCTTTAGATATGTTTTTCCTCAAAAAGCATTTTATCAAAAAAATCTGATTTTAATATATATTTTTTTTTTAAATCATTGATTTTTATCCACCCTGGTGTTTTGTCTAGGTCTGTATATTTCTATATTTGGAGCGGATCACCCTGGAGCCTTTAGTTGTCCTTGAAATAATTCACCAAAATGTGAACAGCAACCTTAATTTGGTTCCTTTGTGCATTTTAATAATCTTTAATTGTATGATCCCATACTGTGTTATCCACACAATCCCTGCCTCATTCAGTGCACAGGATGGACCTTGCTCTGGCCATAAGTCAGGGTTGTGTCGTAAATGAAGCTGCTGTCTGTAGGACCCCTTTTTCATTTGTTGCTGAAGTTGGAAGGTATGTAGTGAATGAGGTGGAGAACTGGAAGAAGAAAGGTTTGTTTCGTGGTTAAGGCAGTTGAATGCCACCCTGGAGAACTGGATTCTATCCATGCCTCTGCCACAGAGTTCCTATGTGATGCTGGGCAAGTCATGTAAACAAAAATGTTCATAGGTGTCCACTGTGTGTTGCTCATTTCTGGCTACCCAACTTGAGACATCTATAAAGAAGTGCTGAGCGCTTGTAACTGCAGCTAAGGTCAGTGGGAGCTCTGGTCTGAATTTATAAAGGTCTATACAGTGCTAAATACTCTGAAAAATCTGGTCCTAGGCTTCTCAAATTGGGCGCCTGAAATTAGAGGATACTTTTGACAATTTTGGCTTTAATCTCCGTGCCTCAATTCTCCATCTGTTAAATTGGTAAGAACTAAGATACTATGATGCTTATGACATTGCGGGGAATTTGTCTGTACAACTTATGAATTCTGGTTAACATTGTGAAGTTGTTGTTATGAAATGCTATATGTCTCTGTGCGCCCACCAGGGCTGACAAGGCTTTAAGCATGTCCTTTGCAGACAGGGTACTATGGTGGGTCATTAATGACTGCCTGTTCAGGGTGAAGCACCTTGGGACAGTGGGTTAGCTGGTTGGGGCCTAGGAGTAGCTACTTCTTCCTACTTGTCCTGCAGACAATGGGGAATGGACAGTGGAAAGAAGGGGGGGAAAAAAAGAAGGTGACAAAGCAGGTATTTAGAAAGGATTAATGGGAAAGACTCAGGGAACCACCCAAGAAGCATTGGGTAGGACAGGGGAAGGCCAGAGACAGATCAGCCAAGGTGAGAGAAGGAGAGTTAGGAAGAGAAGGCTCCATATTTGAGAAGATAAGTGATGCACTGCAGCAGAAGCAAGGTAGATTAAAAAAAAAAAGAAAAAAAAAGATTTTTTAAATTTAAATTAGATATTTTAATTAAATTTTTTCTTTTTAAAAATAAATCTATTAAATTTAAATTTGAAATTAGTAGGCCTTAACATAGGTTGTAAAGTTTACTGTGATCTATTAAAATAATTTAAATTAAATAAAGAAAATATTTTGTCGTACATGTTTGCTGCTGAAGTTTTAAACAAAGTCACACCAGTTCAGAGATGTGAAACTCACTTATTAAACACTGGAAACAAAATTTGTTAAAATGCTCAACCAGCTTTTGACAGCAGTCTTTCTGTAGGTTCAGAAAGAATATTGTATTCATTTCAGTTTATTCAACTAGTTCAGCTCAATGACAATTTCATTCAAAGTTAAGAAACCAACTGGGAGTTGAAAAAGTAGGACTAAATAACCGCTGCTTGCTTGGTTGCATTGGCAACCTTATTTCAGGCATTTCCTAACTTTAGTGCTTGACTTTGCAACCTTAGTATTCTTTTAATATAATCTTTTTTTTTTTCTTTTTTGAAGTAATTGACAATATATGTTATGAAATGAGTAAATCACTCTCCTTCTGTATGTTGGTCTCCAAATCTGAAATTTTTATTGGGACAGCAAAAAAACTCTCAGATGTCACTGCAAAGAGCATGTTGTAAATATCTAGATAAATATAGTAAAAAGCTTTTTTTGGATCCTGTTTCTTTCTCTTGGTGGTGGGGAAGGGGTAAATGAAATAATTGATGTGTGCACTGTTAGCTGTCGACCAGGTTTCATGTGGCGTATCTCTCCTTTGGCATGCATATAGCAGCAGCACATTTAGCACCTCGCCCACAGCATCCACCTCCTGATAGCAAAACTTGCCAATAGAAAAGCATTCAGCACTTCATTATTTCTACAACCTGAGTGCATTTGCAAATTAATTGATGTGTGGGCGGAAAGGCATCTGCTTTGTAAAAACCTTTAACTATTGCAGTAAAACTAGAAATAAAATTGGTTGTCTATTGTAAACTGATATGTAGTTACAGGTAGTGAGGCCTCCAGGATAATATGGCACCTTGATGCCTTTTTCTCAGGTCATTACTGACTTGGGTGCTCACTTTCTTTAATACTGCATTCTGTCATTTGAAACACACATTGTTTGCTAAATAGAAACCTTGAAAACAAATGGCAGACTAGACATAACACACTTTTTTTGTATAGCTAGTGGTTTCTTATATGTTGCTTACTCAGCACTAAGCCAGATTTTCATTAGACCTATGAGTGACTCAGGGCATTTTAAAGGCTCCTAATCTTGTGGGCTAATTGTGTTACCCTACAATACCATTATAATTTCCCATGGAAAATAATATAAAGCATGTTCCATTTGTGTACTCATAAAAATCATTATAAGTACTTGCAGAAAGTCTTGAATATCTTGAATAGTAGGGGGGAAAAACAAACTGTTTTGATTCCCTCCTATAAAAGGTGGTGGTGACTGTCTTCTATTTCTGTTTGTTTAGTGTCTTGGACTGTACCCATTGCTATGGTATCTGAGCTCTTTACATATAAGCTACTGGTAACTTCAGTCAACTAGTGAATGAATATTGAGTAAGCACTTCTTAGCTTAAATTGCACTCTGTTGTATTTCCTTTTTCTAGTTTCTCTGATCAGTTAGCTCACCCAAGTGTTGCAGATAAGGGTAAGAATATGTGATCTCTTCTCAGAAGTAAGGATTACATAATCCATAGCTGTTACTCTTTGTGCTGTGGTGAAAGAAATCTGTGTAATGAAAGAGGTTTTAGCAAAGCAAATGGCTTTATTACACCAGTTCAGACTACTGTACTTTTTGGATTTGGTTGTAAAACATCTCTGTGCTTTTTGCACTCTCTAATCTGAGTGTGATACTTAAACAGATGGACAGCTAATTTTTTTTATAATCCAGGCCCGTTTTTTCAAATGAGATGAGATTCCAATTTGTTTAACTTGCTACTGTTAAGAAAACTTCATCTATATAAAGTATCATGCTGTGCACTTAGGTCTCAGGGTTTGAGAATTTGATACAGCTATGCAGTTAAGCATTGGAGTTTTTTTTCCCCACAATCATGATTTTGGACTGTAATCTTTCTGCAAGTGTAATGCCAGCTATGCTTGCACACTTATTTCAAACCTTATTAAAGCATCATTTCCTTGTTTAGTTTTTAGATTTGGGTGCTTAATCATGGCGCATGCAAGTTGTTCAAATCCACATTATTTTTGTTTGGGGGCACATATTAACTTTTCCTTTTTCTTTTGTAATCCTGAGTTATCAGGATTCTGATTAAATATCCTAACTTTTCAATTAAGAGTTATTTCCAAATTTAATTAACCCCAAATGGAAGGTAGGAACTGCCTTTTCACTTACATTCAGGTTTCCTGGTCACACTTTTATATGTTCCATCCTCTGTCTATTATAGAGTTTGTAAATAGTTTTGAAATGCCAGTTTGTGATATATGGGCCTCTTTAACATTTCTTTGATTTATGTGCAGCCCGGTGGGAAAAAAGCAAAGGAAGCAAATTATGCTGGGGAAAAATGTTGCCAAGCTTCACTTTTTTCAGTTTTAGTTAAAAACTACACTTTTATCAATCAAACCTGATGGATTTTGTTTTCCTTTCTAAAAGCATTCATAACTTAACTCTTTGAAGGCTTGAGAAATTTTTGGCCAAGATTTTCAAAAGTGACTAGTGACATTTTGGGTGCCCAATTTTGAGGCACCTTTAAATGGCCTAACTTTTAGAGGTGGGTTCTTAGCACTTTTTGAAAATAAAGGCCCTTGATGTCATTTCAGTTAGGGCTTCTAAAAACTGAGGCACCCCAAGTCACTGTGTACTTCTGAAAATCTTGGCCACATGTTTCTCTCACTGTGTACGGTCTAGATCAGTGTTACACAGACTTTATTGTATAAAAGTAAATTGTAATCCTCAGAAATTTAGTTTGTAAATGGATTTAAATGAGTTTTCATTAGAATGTATCCAAACGATGACAGTTTTGCAGTTTTAAAATCTGTTCTCTCAAATTCTAGTCTTAAATGTCCTAATTAAGTGCAAAGCATTAATTTTTCTCATGTCAGAAGGCCTGTTTCAGTGCAAAGGTACAACATATCCTGGAATTTGTGAAAGTCAGTCTTGCTATGGGCTTGAAAATCTGCACAAAAACGGATTGATATCAGCCATGACCAGCGTAATGGACTGAGCATGAAGAAAAATGATCTCGTGGCACAAAGATGTAAAAAAGTTCACCTGAATGGCATTGTTGATACATATAACCAGATGAGTCTTGGGGTTGGGAACTCTCTCCATTAAGTCACAGTTCTACACTTGCTGATAAATGGATGTGGATGCTGAATCCAGCTTTTATTCCTGAAGTCATCTTCATTTTTCATGAATTTCAAGAGATTGTATTGCCATTATTATGTCCCAGGCTGTCTCATCCAAAGGAAGAAGCATGGAACACACTGGAAGTGAGAAGGACACTTAAAATATACAAGCTAACCCATAAGTAGGGCTACGATTTTGTCATGGAGACTTTCATGACTTGAGCCCTCCTCCCCTTCTCTCTCCCCCCCACCCCCTGGTGCCCGTGACCTGTCCATGGCTTTTACTAAAAATATGCATAACAAAAACTTAGCCTTACCTATAAGTCCAAGGAACTCCGCCATCAAAGGTTAGAAAGCATCAAAATCTTTCCATATCAAGATGAATGTCTGTGGAGGATAGAAGCTATAAAGCAGAGCTGTTTGGAGCATGTTTTCTGAAACTAGTAGAGGTGTCTCAGGCAGAGAAATTTGTGCTCCATATGAAGAAATATGCTGGGCAGCCACATGGTTATCTATATGCGTGTTTGGCCAAAGGGTGCTGCACTCAGTAGTATTTCAGTGCATTCCAACATATTCTCTCTAAATATTCATGTACATGGGTTGCATCCTAACAGCCTTTTTATTATTTTCACTCTTAAGTAAAGACTGATGATAATCCCATTGTAGGATCTGTCTGTATTGAAGAATAAAAAAAGTAATGTTTAACTGACAATTTTGTTTACTCAAGAAGCAGAAGTCTACAAATGTAACTTATAGTGATATGAGTGAATCCGGAAAAAGCCACTCTTTTTCCAGCCTGAGAGTGTCCACACAGGGAGTTATTCCTGGATAATTATATTAACTAATACAATAAAAGTGTGTGTGTGTGTGTATATATATAACAAGCCCAGAGGGTAAATAAAGCCAGGTTGTCATAATCTTTGTGGGAGACAACATATGCTACTCCAACATTTGCTCTTCTCCCCATCCCTCTTGGCCTACCAAAGTCTGGATTTGTTAATCTTCCTGGCACATTTCAAAACTCATCTAATTTTTTTCCTCTTAGGTGGCTAGGGGGTCTGTGTTGATTGAGGGCTAAAGGGTCGTTGCTTGTTTTGCTGAAAGTTCATTATCTGTGTTCTGGGTTTTATTCTTGAGCATTGTGCATTTTAATTATTGTGAAAGCAACCAGAGATAGAGAGAAGCACTTTAAAGAAGTTAAAAATAATCATTAATTTATTATTAAACCACTAAAAATATAGTAGCAATAGGTACCCACTAGACCTGTTACAGGTAGGACTATGGCTCAGATTTTTAAAAGTATTTAGGTGCCTAACTCCCATTGATTTGGGAGCCAGGTGCTTAAATACCTTTAAAAACCTGACCTATGAAGATCATGTCATTTCAGGTAAACTACTGTGTCCACTAACCTGATTTTTCGCTCCTGTGTTGTGCTCTTTTTCTCCCCTCTCCTCTACTTTGTAATGGGGCTACTTTAATTTGTATTAGCTGAAAATTGGTATATACATTTTGTTGGAAGATGGGATGCAAATCGCCCTCCCCATTTCCCCCCCCCCTCCTCCCCTTTCATTAAAATGGTTTGTGTGCTATAATGATGAAGTCCTCCTGGAAGGTTGCAGATCATGGTATACTGCTTAACTGCTGTGTTGAGGTTAATGCGGCTAGACATTTTAATATAAATAGTTATCTTAGTCTTTCAGGGCATAAGAGAAGAGTCTTCAGTTCTAAGTTCCAGTGGCTTTTTAAGGAGCCATAGTAGCAATGAAAGTTGATGCTAATTGTGTCCTTATCCAGTTTTAACAACCTGTTTTCTCTGCTACAGATCCTTTTTTCCCCATTCAAGAAGAATTCCTTTGTTAAAAAGGGAACATGGATTTTCTTTGTGTATGAATGATTTTTAGCTCAGCAGATAGTAGGGTTATCCATTAAGAATAACATACAAATAGAAAGGTACCATGTATAAAAGTAAGCAATTAAAAATGGTACCATTTCGAGTCTAAAACCAACATGAAATAAGATCACTTGCATATTTAGCTAAGAAGTGGTGGATGTGACACCCTCTGTACCAACCAAATGCACTCAGGTTCATAGATTTCTTCTTACTTCCTTTATTGCTAAATATGTCTCTAGCCCATCTCTTGAATTCTGGAGGTGATTGTGGTAGCTTTACTTCACTTTTTTGCACTTGTGACCCTCTAGGGATTCTTCTTTATGCCTCTGGATTGTACTTGTATTTCTAGGTAAGTATCAGTGTAGTTTCTAGACAACTTGACAGTTTTGAGAACTATATGATTTTTTCAAAACAATTTCAGAGATGCATATCTAAAATATGGGGTATCATCACCACATGCAGTTTACGTATTGTATAAATGTAACTAGTGGCTTGGGCCAAATAAAAGGCGCGCACAGCAACGCAGCAGGGAAACTCTCTTCCATCCCTGGGGCACTTGTTCCAACCCTTCCTACCCTCAGTAAACTTATACACACCAGAATACAGACGCTCCCTGACTTATGCAAGCGTTCTGTTCCGGAACGCCTTGCGTAACTTGAATTTTGTGCAAGTTGGAAATGTATACTCGACAATTACGCCAAACAACAACAACAACAACAAAAACCCTCCTATTTCTAGCTTACAGAACTTTTTCCGTAAGTGCGGATTTGTGTAAGTCGGGTTTGCATAAACTGGGGGGCGTCTGTAGTACAATGAATGGAGAAAAACAACAGGGGGATAAGATAGGGAGAATGGTAAAACACGGTTTATATCCAGCAGGAGGATCTACAGGCCCAGTGGTACCACAGTATGAAAAAATAGACCTTGAACAATGCATCTAGATTCAGAGTTCAAGAATGCTGGGCAGAGTTCCTGTCCAGCAGCGATTCTTGGGTGCTCCTGGTCATCTTCGGCACCAGTAAATTTTCCCCAACAAACCCCTCCAGTGCCCTCTTTTGTCACTCTGTACAAACCCACACAGAGCGAAAACCTCCCCACTTAACTAGCTACAGCCTCCCTCCTTACTCCCAATGCAAAGTCACAAGCTCCAGTACTCGCAGCTCCATACAGCTTTGGTGACAGTGATATTGGGTCTGGATCTGGTTTGTCCTTCTCACAGTGCTTCTTCTGGCTCCCGTCCTGGGACTTCCCAGGTCAGCTGCTCTATCCCTCCTGGGCTTCAGGCTGGTTCTCCACTGCTTCCACGCATGAGGCATGTGCGCACACGCACACACACACACTTCTCTCTCTCTCTACTCTCCTCTTCCTGGAACAACCAGCACTTCCTCTGCCTGTGTAGGAACTTTTAAAGGAGTCATGCTCTCTAAACCCCAAAGGGGTAACAAATATTAGGTTTCTTTAAACTAGAGAATAGTTTGATTTTGAAATAGTCTCTTCAGGTTGAAATTATCCCAAAGTGCAGTTAAATTTTACTAATATAATGACCAAGTAGATTTCAAAACACTTTACAAACCTGCATGATCAGCAGTGTCTCTTGCACAGACTTGGACACTGCAACCACTTTTATTAGGAGTAGAAGGGGGATGGAAAGTTGATCTGGATAATGGGCCTATGACCAACGCTTTCAGGAAAGTGCGATGGATTTGTTAACTTCTGGTCATAAACCAGAGACCAGCAGAGGGGTCTTTGGTATAAAATCTCATATGAAGGACAGAACTTTTATTGGTCCAACACTTTTTTAGGGTGATGTTGCAATTTTGGTATTGGGTAGGAGCCTAACTTTGGAAGCCTACCTAAATATATGGACTCTATCGCCATCCTTTATGAGCCCCTCACAATAACCTAGTCAAGAAGGGGAAATATTATCCCCTTTGTATGCTCTTAATCTCTCTGTAAAAGAAGTATTTGATAGAGCTGAGGACTGAATCCAGACCACCAATCCAGTGCCTTAAATGCAAGGCCAGTGGCGGCTATTCTCATTTTATCCTGAAAACACCTGTTAGCAAGCTTTCCAGATTACACATGGACATTTAAGAGTAGAGGCCTGGAAGGATAGGAAATTATCTTGTTCACCACCATGGTGACTTTATATAAGGTTTTTGTTACTTGGCTCTTGTCTTTCAATCTCTTCAAAAACTTGCAGTAGGTGAATTATTGCTCAGATTAAAATCCAAAATTTTCCAATTACAGCTCATCAGGAGGGACTTGTTCTTTCAATTAGCATGAAGCAAGATCTTGATTGTTTTTATTTTATTATTTTTGCTTTTTAAACAAAAGGAACATACCTACCTGATCCCATTAGACTGAAAATAGAGACATTCCAGTCAACAATTAAATATTGGCATATCGGGAAGAAATGATACTGGAATTCCTTTGCTTATCTAATTAGCTCTTGGTAATAGGAATATACTGTTTTATTTGGTTTTGCAAGTCTTCCATTTCTTTCACTAAGGTGGGTTGTGAAGTTATGTTGCCCCTTAATTTTCCCCTTCTTCTTTCCAACATCTTAATCCTTCTCTGAAAGTAGTAAGCAAGGACAAGGTTGATCAGTTCACTGATTTACAGTCAGGAGTTCCATACTGAATTTTGTTTTGTTTTGTTTTTGAAAGAAAATATGAGACAAAACCACACTTGAAGGCTGCAGTCTGACACTAATTAAAACAGCACTTGCAGCATAAATATTGTGCTTAGAGAGAATGGAATAAAATAGACATAATGGAGAGAAATTCTAAAATAAACAATGTTTAAAAACGACACAGACTGAGAAAGATACAAACTTTGTTTTCTTAGTATGCCATCAAAGAGAGCATTTTCCAATCTGCCAGTCTTGGGAAAGGACCCACTTATCCCTCTTCTACAGGACTGGGGAGCAAATGTAGGTCTCTTTAGAATGTTCCATATGGAACTGAGGCAGTGACACGCTGCATATGGCTTCAGTACAAATAGAAGCAGTTACATGGAAGAGATTTTTAATAGAAGTGCAAGCTCTTTAGTTCTGCAGCCTAGTTGGGCCAGAGAGTGTAGGAAAAGAGGACAACTGTAATACTGGGATTTGAAGGAAGAAAAGTAATGGGATAACAGTTCTGTTACCTCCACAGATGGGGTACAATACTTGTTGCTTTAGGCATCCTAGTGAGTCGGAAGGAGTGTGGGGAATATATTTTAAAAAAAGAAAAGGAGAACAAAGTGTTCTAATTGAGTTGGAAATCTAGAACAAATAAATGATGTCTGGCTTTCCTATTAATTGAAGGCCTGAAACCTAGTTCAGCAGGAGAAAATAAATAAGTAAATAAATTGGAGAACCTGCTCTTTCGGTCTATTGATGCTGTTTTGACCAAGTTGAGAATTCAGCTATCCTAAAATGATCAAACATTGTTTAGAAAAAAAAAAAAATTCCAAACTGGCCTCATTATCTGAGATACACTTTTAAAAAGTATCAATTAAAGTAATGTAACTTCTCTCTTGCCTGCGTTCGTCTGCAAAGATGAAACCGAGGGAGTGTTCTGTTGGCTTGCTCATAGCTGGGTTCAAAAGAACTATTACAGCTTTATCATAATAAACTCCCTTGTTAGCTGAAAGGGAGAAGTATTTTAATGAGGGGCAAAATACTGTGCATCTTAAAAGGAGAGAAATGTGCATGTTTTTGCTAATGTTATAGTGGTCTTAGAAAGTCCTGTGATGGATAAGGATCTGTCATTGCTTCCAGGAAGCCCCTATTCTCAGGGAAGTTGGAACCAGATACTTTTTAAAACAACTCCCTCTTGCTTCCCTCTTGCCCCGCCCCCCAAAAAGCATTTTATTTAAAATACTATATACATATATATGCCTGTAATATTTAAAATTAAGATTTTGGAAAAAGTCACCTTGGGGTTATATGAACGAACACACATGAGCTTTCTGGTTTTAAACATTTTTTTAAGCAAAGTAATTACTCAAAAAAGAATTATAAGGATTGTTAATATGTGAATTTATTGCACACAGTGAACTGACATGATCAAATGCTTCAGGTGCTTTTTCAGTTTCTGCAAGCTAAATAATATCTTCAGTAAGTAGAGTGTAATGGCTTGTTTTGTCAGCGATCAACACAAGCAAAAGACCATTTGATCTAATATGATCCTAATGGTAACCCTTTGACTGCCAGAACCTGGGACTGGACAATAGAGGATGGATCACTGGCTAATTGCCCTGTTCTGTTCATTCCTCCTGAAGCATTTGGCTCCGGCCATGTCAGAAGACAGACTATTGCGCTAGATGGACCATTAGTGTGACCCTGTATGGCCAAACTCATGTTCTTAGCATTTCACTGGTGGTAAAGAGCTTAGCTTCTCACCAGCCAGTTGGATTTCCCCAAAACTGAAAGTTTCATGGATGAGTTACTGTAATAGTGCTTATGAATGATGGGGAATCCTGAGTGGCTGATATGACGATGATTTTTAATACTGTCCAATATGTCAACATTCAGATACAACAGGTATTTGCATATTTTAACCTGACAGCTGTTGCACACATTTAGCTGGCAAAATGCTAAACGGTAACTGTCAACAGCAGCTTGAGGGTGATGATCACTGAAAATACCAGAATAAAAGAAACTTCTGGCAGTCTAGCCATAGCATCTGATTTCTGGAACAGTTTTTATTGAAACAGTATGGTTACAATTGGAGAACAAATTATTTGGAGAAATGTGATACCGGTATGTATGCAAAATACTTTTAATGAAATATTTAGAATGTCTGTGATGAATCAGTTTGTCACATCTTTGATGTAACAAGTTAAGTAACTCATGAGATGGCTTATTGGTCTGCTCCTTCAAGGTGCTCAGCCTCCATTGAAATTAATGAGTTGAAAGCACTTGACATTTCACAGTAAATGCTGGGTGCTGATTGGACCTTAAGGGACCCTGTACCATTCTTTACTGAGGAATGAAGGCAGAAATCTTTTCAGTCACATGACAAACTCTCTGAATGATGCTTAGAAGGAGTGGATAGACCAAGTCATAGACTTCTTGAACTCGTTTCATTCCTCTCCCTACTTGTATTGAATCCATTCTTGACCGATGTTCTGTTAAACATCCCAGGCTGGCTTGAGCTACAGAAGCCAAATATTTTTTCACCATCCAGGGGAGTGCGAGTTGGCTTTGAATTGAGTAAAAATAATAGCAAGTATTTTACAGTTTATTAATGTGAAGGTTATGATTCTTTCAATATTTTGTTTTTAAGTAATATTAATAATTACTATTTATACAAGTATTTCAAAGCACTTTTTTTTCTTCTTCAAGAAATGCTGGAAGTATGCCAACAGAGGTGCTTGTGTTCTGGATCACCATATATAGTAGTAATACTGTGAGCAAAATAAAGGCGTTGAGCTATTGCATGCCAGAGTGAACAAGTAGGGATAGGGCAAGCAGTAAAACAATGGAATAATACTATGTGAAATTGTATATATTTTGCAGCGTCTTAAACATTATCTCAGCCAGTCATTAAAGACAGCTTAGTTACTCAATGTTGCTAGCTTTCGCTAATTTGTTGCGGATCTCATGTTTTTCTTAAAGGTAATTTTCCTGGAGTCAGGCAATTGCAAGAGAATCTCATATTTTTTTAAAGAGAATTTCTAGCCCTCATGGTTGCATAGAAACTCTTGAAAGCACCTTAAAGGCAAAGAGACCAAAAGGCAAATAAAAGAACCCCACAATTTTTTTAAGTAAATAAACCTGATTATTTTTTTTAAGGTAGGACTCATGACTTTTGAATAGTTGGTGTTGACAGTATTGGTTGTATATCCCATCTGTAGGATAATTCCTATACAGAAAATTTCTGATAATAGAATGACTAGCAGTTTTTATTAGCTCCTATAATAACTGTACTGTGATAATTTCATGCTGGGAATAAGGGACTTTCTAAAAAGCCCATGAAACCAGAATAATAGAGTAACTGCAAATGGAGTAACAGAACAGAAAACCTAGAATAACCAGGTATGATGAAAAGGTGTATTTCCCTCCCCCAATCCTTTATTCTGCTCACATTTGACCATGCCATAAAATGAACATATTATTTTGAAAAGTAGAGAACTATTATAGAACGTTTCATGGTCCTCCTTTTTGAAACAAGAGTTGCTCTCATGGAACATTGGGAGATAAATGTGTGCATGGTAAGTGTACATTTTATGTGTACTGTATATACCACATTATCTATCTATATGCATTAAATCTCATGCCTGTATTTGTAAATAGTAATAAATCTGAATTACCTTCAGCTTTGGTTCTGTTCTTCAGAACCTGTGACTAAGGAAACATTTTCCCAGTCTTTTTGATTCAAAAATGTACAATACAGTATGTGATGCTTAAATAATGTATAAATGAGATTGGACAGGAGTTGCCTATCAGTTTTATTAACTTTGACCCTTTCTCTCATTGTAAAGATGGTTTTTTTAAATATTTAATGGGTCCTTATAGGTTTTTGACAGTTGGGTTTGTGTTCCTGGAAGCATAGAATTAGCACACACCTAATTAACAAAAAGTCACTGAATTACTGGGAGTCAGCATTCAAGGACATAGTTTGTTTTCTGGAATGCTAATTTTTAAAAAATGGTACATACTTTTCTTGTACCTGGCCCCTAAGTGTGAAATACACCAGAAGGTCTCTGAATAGTATCACATTTTAAAATGGTAATATTAATAATTCATCTGTAATAGTACTATTTTTGCTCTGTCTTTTGAGCAAGTGGCCAAAATGATGCCATTTTGGGTAAAATACCTATTGTGCCACTCTGCACAGAGAGCATAATTCTTCCAGAGTAGTGTCAGCAGGGACAAAATGGCTGAGTTTGCACTGATCATAATAAGATGCAATGAAGAAAAGGGAAGGGAATGTTCCTAGAGCCAGGAAGAGGTCTCCTGCCAAGCTGTCTTTCCCTTTAATTCCATAAAACACTGTGCATATTGCACTCATTGCAAATTCTGGTAGTGGAGATAGAAAACTAAGCCCCTGACATTTTGAAACATTGTCTTTCAAACTTGTAGTGTCCCTTTCGTTCATTGATTTCCCATTTAAGAAATTTGTAGGAGAAAAACAAATTTGAGCAAAATTCATTGGTCTAAGATGAGTTGTTAGAGCAATATGATACCCCTCCCTTTCCCTAGCTGAGAGTAGTTCTGCTTTTATTAAGACTGCTATACATCTTTGTCTGTGTCATAGTGCTGTATAAATCACATGGCAAATCGACCAAGTAAATCAGGAAGCTGTTAAAAAAGCAATATGGATGCTCTAAACACTGACATTTAAGTCTTATTGGCTCACTGGATAGCTTCATTCATTTTATAGCCATTTTCAAGATGATAATTTCAATTGGTTTTGTTTCTTTCATTTTCAGTCACAACTCTGTGGAACAGTGGTGTGTAAGTGGATTTTATTTTCTGAACATTGTTAGGTTATGCCGAGGAAGCTATGACTTTCTTATGTGGTGATCATGGGATTAGTTTCCCTAAATTGTAAAATAGCTGACCTTTTCAAAACAAATGTGTAGACACTTTGACAAAACACTGATACAGGGCTACAGATATGGAAAGAATTCCACTTGGCTAACATTGAGTAAATATCTGGTGCTTTTTACTTCAGAATCTGGGGTAGGGTGAACTCATTGATCAGGATGACTTAAGAACTGTTAAGGTTAATTTGCAACTTATCCTTTTAATAATTTGGTTTCACCATAAGGACACCGGCATGTCTATCTGAGAATGCGCTCAGTAAAATTGTCTTCCATGTTCACGTACGTCCTTCACATATTGTCTTTCACTATCACTGTCAACTAAAATAAATGCATGGAGAAGACCGCTACTTCAGATGAAATTTTCATTTGCAAAATGAGCAGGTGCAAGCAATTGCAACAAAAACTAGATTTTCCTAGTGTAGCCAGCTTCCTGATCCTCTTCTTTTAAGGATCCCTGAATCTCTTGGTTTATTGTGTATGATCTGTTACCCATTCACAAATAATTGTTGTCGTATCTTGTTCATTAAAAATCTGTTTATATAGTAAAATATTACTTCTTTGAATTAATGAGCGCTATCAGTGAAAATGTGCCTATATTTATAGACCATTGGAATCAAGTTTGTGGGTTGTTTTTTTTAAATTATTATTATTCTGGTACGGGTCTCTGAAATGTCCAGGTTCACAAATTTATTTTGCATAGAGCAGCAGATTATGGGATCAGTTTTCCTGGCATCTGAAATAAATATTTAAGAGAAATTGGCTGCCTCCGTAGCATTTAGGTCAACTTGGACGCAACATATTGTCCTTAATTAGTTTGTATCTGTAGCTTATTAAACACTACAGTTTTTAATATATTGTGGGCTCTGCTTTCAAGCCTAAAAGAGTAGTCTAGCAGAAATTATAATATTGGTCACAGGTCATTCACGTAGATAAAGCCTCCTATAAAACTAGCATGGTGACTTCAAATAGGAAAAAAAATCAGAATGCTTGGTTGTTAGAGAGAGAGAATGTTCTAGGGTTTTATGAACAATACTGGGTTGCAGGAAATATTGATTCTGTTACTTGCTCACCTGCAGAACTGCTGTTATCTTGATCAAGTTACTTAACCTCTGTGGCTTAGTTTCCTTGTCTATAAAATGGGAATATCTACCTTCCTCATGGACCTGTTGTAAAGTGTAAATTATATTTAATATTTATAAAGTGCTTGTATGGATGGTGCTATAAAGTGCAAAGTATTACACCTCTACCCCGATATAACGCTATCCTCGGGAGCCAAAAAATCTTACCGCGTTATAGGTGAAACCGCGTTATATCAAACCTGCTTTGATCTGCCAGAGTGTGCAGCCTCGCCCCCCTGGACCGCTGCTTTACCGCGTTATATCCGAATTCATGTTATATCGGGTCGCGTTATATCGGGGTAGAGATGTAGTTGCTGTCTTACTAGCAGCAAGTAGCTGTTGTGTTACTAAGGATGCAGGTGATGAAAATCTGAGATTATAGAATATTGCAGTTGGGCAAAGGGGAGGATTTTTAATGTACTGTCTCTTTGCTGATTTCACTTTGCTCTCTAGTTGCAGTACCATGCAGGGTTAGCGTCTGGCCTTTTGAATCAACAGTCTTTGAAACGTTCTGCCAACCAGATGGGAGTATCTGCAAAACGGAGACCAAAAGCCCAACCTACAACTCTTGTTTTACCACCTCAGTAAGTAGTGGAACATTTTTGAGAGAGTTCTTATTGTGTGTTGTGTTTTATTTTTAATTTAAAAAATTAACTTTTTAATATTAAGAGGCTTTTGTATGGGCTTGCTCTATAGAGGAGTGAGACCAGTAAATGGATGGGGACTATGGGTACCACGCAAACAATGTATTGCTGCCTGTCAGTCTCGCTGAATGTTACTTTGGACTCTAACAACAAATCTGAATTACAGGAATTCTCCTTTCCAGCTGGCCTTGAAAGTATTTTTTTCAAGATCAGATTGACATTGAAGCAAGATTCTTCATTAACTGATCAGTGACTAGGAGATTTGAGTAGGTCTTTTCAGAAAGTCCTAAAAGACTGGAGCCAAAAAGTCTTTGGTGTTAGTACTTTCTTGACAAATGCCTGTTCTCAGTCCATCTGTTCACCATATGTTAATTTTTCATTGGATTGAAACCTCCTTTACAGGTGACAAGCAATTATGAGGACACCTAGAAAATGTTTAAGGAAATAGACAACAGCACTCTAGGCAGTCTGTGTTGTGATGCCAGAAACACTGAGACACCCACAGCTAGGCTTATAAATAAGTAAACTGTTTAAAATATTTAGTTATGTATAAGAAAATTATTATTATAATAGGAAATGAAGTGTTAAGTGATTATTCAGGGTACTGAACATACTTGCAGCGGGTAAAAACGGACTGCTGCCTTTCACGTAGAACAAGATCCACTGATGTATAAATACCGTATTACTTCTCTGTCGACACTGGAGTCTTTGGCACTTAGGCAGTGCTGGACCTAATGGAAATCCAAGCTTTCTTAAGATAAAATGAAATGAGAGCAAAGTGCAATCAGCAGAGTTTTCTCCTTGTATAGTAACTTTAAACAGCTAGTAATTCAAAAATCTATCAACTGTTGTATCTCCTTACCAATATATCAATAGCAGGATGGTTAAAAAGGCTGCTTTAGCAAAATTAAATGATGTAGGGCCAGATATCACTCTGTTATATCAATGTAACTGCATTGACTTTGGACTGCGGTGGTAACTTGGGTAGACTTTGGTTGAATGTGTGTATTTCTTTGGCAGAGGAGTCAAATTAATTTGGTAGAGAGACACAAATTCCATTTTTAATTATGGTTCATGGGCCAGAGTATTGTGTTGCCAATTCTCTCTATTTTATTGCGAGTCTTATGATATTTGTTGTTTTTCCTCATAGCCCCAGCTTCTGAAATCCTATGATTACAGAAAAATCTCAGCTTGATTTTTTTTTTTATTTTTTTAAATTATGTTTCTAACCTTCTTGGTTGCGGAGGAAAGCCTGAAAATGTGACCAGAGTATATCATGGGTAGAATAGAGTCTTAGTGTAGTAACTAAACTTGTAGTTACTGTCATATTATTGTTATTTGTTCAATACCTTATTGCCACAAACAGCATCACTCAGGTGGAAAATATGCTCACCTTAAGGATCAGCTATATTTCTCTTCTCCTCCACCTCACTTTTTTCCCCTCTTCTTTCTTCATTAACCTTTCTGTTCTCTCTTTTCACTGTTCTTGTGTCACTTCTCGTTTCTTCTTTCTGAATTTCCTTCCTGCATCAACTTCCAATTCCCAGTCTTATCCTTAGGCTTTACTCCCACTTCTACCCCATTCTGCCACTAAAATAAACAATGAAAAAGTTAATGTTTACATTTTGTATCGTTAGGCTTCAGAATCAACATGCCAGTGAGATTATTGGTAGGCAGGGAAGTTCACCTCTTGCAGGCTGTCTGCAGCTTCAGACAGTACTGCATCTGTTATACTTGATCCATGTTTGGAAGGTTTTCTTCTCAATCATGAGGACTAGAAAGTTTTTTTTTTTTTTCTTCTCCCCAATGGAAGCTGGGTATATGCAGATTCTAAATATTTCCCATGGACCACATAAATTCATCATGAAGGCTGGATCAGGCCCATCGACTGGATGTCTAACTGCTTTGGCCAGTGGTGAGAACAGAATTGTAGAAAGTTTAAGAGGTGTCTGATTTGAAAGTTGCAGTTGTTTGAAAATGTGGCTAGCATAGCAATATCATCCTGGGAACATCTTATTCAGATTCCTTCCTGCTTGAGATTAGTGATTCAGGGCCAACAAAATAAACTGCAGCAGTTGAAGGATTATTGAGATAAAAGGGTACATTATTAATATTTTCCAGTTGGGGTGAGAAAGTTTCCTCTGTGTGCTATCTTTCCAGGTGCTCAAATATTCTCAGTTTTGAAAAAAGAGAGAGGAGAGAGAGAGAGAAAAAAAAAAACTTACTCAAATATGTTGCATGTCGGGAGATCAGTTGATGCCTCAGTTGTTGTATGCATACTGCATAACCACATGCTGTGGTGCTGTTGCAGACAATCTGCAATAATTCTGGTTTCTCTAATAGTGAACATATAATTGCATTTCCGTGGATTAAGATGACTACATGTTGTGCTACATTAATTAATCAATATTTGATCTGTTTGTTCTGTCTATTTTTGTATTTGACAGTCCATTGTTATGCTTAATCTGATATCTTGCATCAAAGTATAAAAATGGAGTGACAAATGGATTATGTTGTCCCAATTGTGCTACAGTTTCATGGGTATAATGAATTCTCCCTTCTCATTTTCCTCATTCCTCATAACAGCAGAAGCAGTATGAGAAGAATCTTCAGCACAAACCAGATGTTTCCTTGAAAAGGCATTTTAGGAAGTGTAGAATTCTTCCCACCACTTTGCTGTTATTTATGCCATGGAAATTCAGATATCTTGTATCTATTGTGTATTTGAACAAATAAGCATTTTTTTTATTTTGACAAATATTCTTGTTTCAGTAAAAATATTAAATTAAGTTGCACGTCTTTAGTAGCATTGTCTTTAGGGATTCAGTAACACTTAAATGTTATTCAGAGCAGTAGCATTGCCTAAAGTTTTTCTTAGTGCAAGGGGAGATAAAACTGGTTCTGCACTTCAGTTTGTTGTTTCAGGGAAGCAAGTCTAAGTTGGAACACACAGCAACACAGCTGAGTTTATTGGGCATATGCAATCTGGTTAAGCCAAGCCACAGCATTCTTATCAGTGATGTTCAAGGCAATAAGTCCTCCAGGAAGTTGAGTAATTTTGCAGTCCTCAAAAATGTGTGTCATGGCTGCCCACATTGACATAGTAGACTGTCACTAAAATGCCACCAAAATTCCACAGCAGTACAAATTCCATGTCCAGTATGAAACCAGTTCAGAAGGCTTCATTGCCTTCGTGGTAAATCAAACCCGGGTTGACTTTGCATGAGGTCCGAGACAAGATAATTATTTGTCACTTTCTCTGCAGACAATGAAGCTCGCCATGTATCCTCTACCATAAATCCCTCACCCAGTAAACTTATCCGCAACTGGCGATGCGAGGGCAGACAACCATGTTGTGGATTAAACAAGTCTTTAATTAACAGTAGATGTGGCATATCACACAATTTTGTCACGAGCTTTGCTATGCTTTCCTCTCTGTGAACACTGGGCAGAGCAGTATTGCAGAGAACCAGTAACCATGGTAGAGAAGTAGATTTAAGTGTCCCTCCATTGTGGAATTAAATTGCACATCAGTCATCTTTGTGTGAGACGAGTGAGGCTATACTTGAGCTCAATATCCGCCACTGAATAACAGAGTGCCAAGGCTGAAGTGCGTAACATTTGGATGTCGGTGCCCCATGTTGTTCCGTCCAATTTTGCACATTTTGACCTTAGTTGCTTTCTTTGTAAGATGGTCATGATATGTAAGAGTTCTTTCCAACGTGACACCTAGATGGACCAGGCGTGAACTACGCTTTATTCGCTGACCACTGGGAACTATGTTCAGCTCTCTGCCTGCTTGTGCATTATGTATGTGTAAGACACAGTCTTATTCCACTTGGTATCAGGCGCCACCAATGACAATAATTAGTTGTAGCCGTCAGATCTGCATTCAGAACACTCTTAAGTTTGTCAAAGGAGTGTGACTGAGTGCCGAGGCATATGTCATCTGCATAAATTGTGAGACCCGGTATATGGTAGGTCATTTGAATATAAGTTGAGTAATCTTAGAGATATTACTTATCCTTGTAGGAGGCCATTCTTCTGGTGCTTCCAAGCACTTGTTCTCTCATCAATATGCACACAGAAATTGCAATTTCTCAAAAACCGAGCCATTGCACATATTAACCAACTTGGTACAGTTCTAGACAATTTCATCAAAAGGCCCATGTGCCAAACCATATTGTATGCCAGGGTCAGATCAAGGAAAACTGAACCAGTCTTCAGCTTATGTTTGATCAAAAATTGATTCCAAGTTGTAAGTGTCAGCACTTGATCACATGTACTATGACTGCGGTGAAAACCAGCTTGCTCTGGTGCCAGCATGCCTTCCACAGATGGTGAAATTCTTTGAAAAAGAAGATACTTCAGGACCTTTAAAACAAACGCTTAGAAGTGAAATTGTCTTCAGCTCGAAGGCAAGTGTAGGTCTTTCCCAGGTTTCAGCAACGCAATGACCTTCGCTTGGTGTCAGACTCTAGGCAGTCTGGATTCCCTCAGAACTCTGTTGAAAAATCAAATGAGCCATTCCCGAGCGCGAGGACCAGATGTTTCATGAATTCAGGTACAATTCTATCCCAGTGCAGGAATGCCAGGAAACTACCACCCTACGGCTCAGGAAGTAAGATGGATAATGACATGGATAAAGCAGCAAAGGGTCCTGTGGCACCTTGTAGACTAACAGACGTATTGGAGCATGAGCTTTCATGGGTGAATACCCACTTCGTTGGATGCATGTATTCACCCACGAAACCTCATGCTCCAATACATCCGTTAGTCTATAACAGTGGTTCCCAAACTTGTTCCGCTGCTTGTGCAGGGAAAGCCCCTGGTGGGCCGGGCCGGTTTGTTTACCTGCCACGTCTGCAGGTTCGGCCAATTGCGGCTCCCAGTGTCCGCAGTTCACTGCTCCAGGCCAATGGGAGCTGCGATTGGCCGAACCTGCAGACGTGGCAGGTAAACAAACCGGCCCGGCCCACCAGGGGCTTTCCCTGCACAAGCAGCGGAACAAGTTTGGGAACCACTGGTCTACAAGGTGCCACAGGACCCTTTGCTGCTTTTACAGATCCAGACTAACACGGCTACCCCTTTTGATACTTGACATGGATAAAGAATTTTCTGAAGGCCTTTCATGCTGGCATTGTATCCCAAAGGCTAATTATATCCAATTAGTTACATTCCCTTGTGAAGCTGGCAATTCAGAACTTGAGTCTCCCAGATGTGGTGGAACAGTGTGCTACAGCGCATCACAAATAGCCTAACTATTATAGGGTTTCTAAACTACTTTAGCAAGCTATATTTCAACCAGAACCTATTACACATGGTTTTTTGCTTAGCAACAGCATGTTTACTTAATAACCCCTTCAGTCTTTTAAATCCTTACAGTTCTGAGCTGCATACCAGAAAGGCTTCTGAATATGCCTCTCTAGTGCAGCTAAATGTAGCTGGTTCAAATATAGGATATTCCATTTATTTGAATAAATGTTCATTAGAAAACTGCCAATAGAAAGAAATAGTAATCTAAAATATTTTTTCCTAGTGGAACAAACAATTGCAAGGAAAACAGAATTAATTGGTAGATTTATTCATACTTTTTGACAACATGAGTTTGGGCTGGGATGGGTTACTCTTAATTACTCTTGAAAGATGTACATATTGAAGCATCAGCATGATATATATATGGCTATAAATTTGACTGTGGATGAGTATTGTCAGAAGTTGAAGGTTTCTCGTCTGTTTAAAAGGAGGCACAACCATGTATTTAGTGAAGTCATCATTTATTTCTTATGTGAAAGGTATCTGATCTTCAACACATACTTTTACCAAGTATCAGGCAAACTTTGAGAAGGTGGTTTTACAATCGTTCTTGAGTTAGTCTCTGAGCCCCACCTCCTCCAGTTACAGGTTTTGAATCACCTGAGTGGCATACACATATGCAACAACTTGAAGAAGGAGAAAAATGTTTACTAACTGTACTGTAACTGTTGCTGTTCAAGATGTGGGTGAAGATGCATATTCCACCCACCGTCCCCTTCTACATTGGCATCATTAGCCTTGGATTCTGGTGTGAAGGAAGAGAGGTGGGTCAGGGAGGAGGCACTGCCCTTATATAGCCATGAGAAGGTCTACGGGCCTGAAAGGCATGAGTTTCACCCGGGCAGGTGCTGTTAAGCAGTTACCGGAGTTCAGTGCGCTTGGTGTATGAACCCCTGAGTGGTATACACCTCTACACCCATATCTCAAAGAACAGTAATTACTGTGCAGGTAAGTAACTGCTTTTGCTCTGCTATCGTTGAGTCTTAACAAGACGCCTCTAGTGTTGTTTGCTTTCCAGTAGCAGATTTCTTTAGCAGTTGAATAGGAGAGGGGGAGGAACGTTATGATGGTGGTCCATCTCTCTCTTCTGATAGTAGAGATCTACAAAAGAACATGACTAGTGATGTTCTTCTTTCTCCCCTCCTCAGTCCTAACGGGATTTCTCCTTCGTTCCACTGAGGAGACACATTTAACTTAACATGCCAATGCACGGCCCTGCTGAGAGCACAGCAGACACTCAGATGTGTTACTGCACAGCTGAGAAACAAGATCAGCATGAAACACTGTGATATGGTGAAGAGAGAACAGGGTAACCACAGTGAGCTCACTTTATTCTTGGAGTTATACTTGTTGGCAAACACAGGGTGGTCTATTAGTGTTAATGAGATTTTTTAGGGGTATCAAATAAAGACTAGACCCAATAGTTTGTATAGCTTTATAGATAGTGTTTTTTCAGTACTTCAGTTCAGTTCTTTCCTAGAACTGGAACAGTATCTAAAGTTTAAATTATTCTCTAATATAGTGGTTGAGATTCTCACCAGTTGGTATGTTTAGGGTCTTCCATTATGACATTCATTGTATTGGGAAAATAGGTTTTTATTTGCTCAGAACTCTCTGGCTCATGGTTCAATTGACAGAGAGGTCTGAGTATAAATGAGTAAAGTTTTTTGTTTTGTTGTTTTGTTTTGGTGTGTGGTGCTTTTTTATTTTTTGTTTTGCTTTAGGGCTTTTTACTTACATTGAATATAAATGTTTCCAATATATTTCCTAAACTGACAAAGAAAGCATCTGAATTAAGTGAGTGGAAGTTTCTCTGAATCTAAATTCAGGCCTTTAATCTACTTTGTATGAAACAGGACCAGGAAAATGACTCATTTAAATAGAAAAGACATCTATAAAATTGTTCAAGAAATCGAACATGCACAACTGAAAGCCATGAAAATAATTTCTTTAATCTTTGGTTTAATTCAGGGCGTTGTAGGAGGAACATGGCCCAGTGAGTTCTGCCGATCACACACTTTCTCACTAGGTCTGCTCCTCCTTAGATTTTTCTCCTTGTCAATGCATAACTGCAGCACTTTGTTACACACATTAATGGGAGAAGACACTTTGTCTGGGCCCCTCCAACTAAGATGTCAATTGGGGGATGGAGGATCTAGGAACTCCTTCACTGCCTCTCCTCACTGGTTGAGGAGTTCATCTCTTTGGGGCCCTCTGCATGAAATTGACCAATCAGCAGCCAACCATTCAAATAGCAATATAAATGGCTTTGTAAGACAAAAGAAATGGTTTGCCGACCGTATTTAGATTTGTTTTTCATAAACTAAACTAGATAAGGCATTCCTACTTAGTTACAGAAAAATGAAAATAAAACCTAGCGTATCTTGGAAATCATTCATCTTTGATCACTCACTGGTCAGCCTGAGTCTTTTCTGTCTTGGAGATCTTCTTGGGAGGTCCCCTTCTCCCACTCAACTGGTTATTTGAGCCCCGGTGTCCATGGCAAGTCTTAGGATGATTTCTAAAATTAATCATCATATCAGACAGTCCCCGTTCATATACTGCCTTATCTCCAAGTAGTCCTTTCAAGGTAGCTGCATGCAATAGGTGTATGTGCATTCATGCATCCTCAAGGAGTCTAGGGAGAAGAAGGTCCTTTGATGATGATATAGCTTCCTTACAAACACTAATTCACTGGCTCAGCAGAGATCTCTTTTTCTAGGCTTAGAAAAATAAAATTACAGATATCCATAAATCAGTTTTTACCTTTTTGTTCCATATTACATATCACTTATTGACATGCCAGTTTCTCTTTCACAGTCAGTTTTTTTGCCAACTTTAATTGTTTACTTTTATTTTTTTCACACAATGCATAATTAACCTGTGGAACTCATTGCAATGAGGTGTTGCGATAGCCAAAAGTATAACTGGGTTCAAAAAAGAATGAGATGAGTTCATGGAGGGTAGGTTTGTCAGTGACTATTAGCTAATCTCATGCTTGGAGCAATCCGGAACCTCTCACTGCCAGAAGCTGGGTGGAGTTGGGGGAAGACAGGCGTGGGTCACTCCAACTGCCCTGTTCTGTATACTCTCCTGAAGCTCTGGTACTGGCCACTTTCACAGACAAGATACTGGGCTTGGTGGACCATTGGTCTGACCCAATATGGCAGTTCTTATGTTCTTATCAAAGCATAATTTATATATTTTTATATATATATTTGAAAGTTATAAAATTCTATCTTATTTACTCAGGCTTGGAACGACTCATTTGAACCATTTGTCTCTTGAGGAGATATATTTTAAAATAGCCAGTACTGTAATTTGTATGTAATATACTAAAATGAATTACTATGTTTTATCTCTTAACTAAAAGGTGTGTACAAATATAAACTGTGTTCCTAGTGATCAAATATGCCAGAATAGATTATATGGAGCCTATCTTGTGTAAATCTGCATTTTCTAAATTAGATGCTACTGACATGACTATGAAAAATTCTAATGGTCAATTCTGCCAAGGTTTCTTGAGGGGCAAGTTAGTGACTTTTTTCATTATTTTACAGAATTAACAATGTCTAGTTTACTTCATAGATTTTTTTTTTTTACTATTTATTTAGGAAATTTTTAACAAGTTTACAAATCATATGTAAATATCAGAAACAAAACAATAATTGCAACAGTTAGCTTTTGTTTAGAGACTTCATACAGTAATGTAGTCATCAGATCTTTCTGTCCTCTGCCTGTTTGCTGGGTATGTAATTGGTGTGTTAATCTTTCCATAACCACAACTTCCCATATTTTTTGAACCATTCCTTTATGGTTGGGCTATATTTCTTTTTCCAGTGAAAGGCTACCAATAACCAAGCAGCTTCTAGCAGATGAGAGATTAATTCTTCCTTTCCTCAGGTGTGACTATTTCCACTAGGAAGCCACATTAGGACTACTAAAAGATCGTTTGGTAATAACTATTCAACTATTTGTGATATTTGGTTATAGATTGCATCCCAATACTCTCTGACTGGACATGCCTACCATATATGCGTAAAATCTCTTCTTTCACCACAGTTTCTCCAACAGTCAGTCTCAGTCTCTCTCTCTCTCTCTCTCTCTCTCAACCTGACTGATGTGAGGTGTCATTGAAACAGTATCTTAAAGACTTTTTTTTTTTATTGTGCTGCAGACTGAGGTTGCTGGTCCTCTTTTCCAGATCAAACCACATTCCTCTGGGGTAATTTGTCTATCCATGTTCTTTTCCCAATATGGACAGTGTTTTGGTTAGGAAAGCTGTCTGCAAAGATTGATAAAAATTAGTGATTTTTTTTGTTTTGTTTCCTAGTTGACCAGATGCCATTACTCCTATTAAAATTAGCTTACTGTATAGAATAGGCTTTCTAGAAAGCTGAGAAACATAATGCCTGACTTGAATGTACTGGTACCAAGGGAGAGTGGGCCAGGTGAAATTAGTTTTGATCTCTTAAGTCAGAAAAGTTTCTTTACTGAATAGCTCACTAACAGAGTATATTCCATGGCTCTCCCAGTCTTGGAAATGCACTGGTTCATGATCTGGATTAAGATCTGGGTTATTTGCAGTGGGTGTCATTGGCGAGGGAAAAGAACTCATCTCATCTCTAGTTCTATCCTAAACCCGTAGAGTGGCCTTTTGTAAAGGATATGTGTAAATTTTTGGAAGGCGTGTTTTTTTTCTTAATGCATGGTAGTCTAGAGATGTCTACAGTGCTGCAATTTTCTTGTTCAATAAAGACCTAGTGTGGTCTGGGTTAGAGTGCCGCCAGTCCACCACATAGTACCATAGAATATTTGGAACAGCAAGTTTGCCTGTTTAATGGGTCTGTACAAAGTATCTGCACTCACTCTTGATCTTTTCTTATTCCATATATATTCTAACAACATTCTGTGTATTTCAAAAACAGATTATTTTTTAAAATGAGTACAAAGAATGTCCAAACGGATAAACTTTCATAGGTTTTTAAGGCCAGAAGAGACCATTATGATCATGAAGTCTGACCTTTTGCATTATGCAGGCCATAAAATTACACCCAGTAATTCCTGCGTTGAGCTCAATAATTTCAGATTCCCAGCTAATTGTGACAGTTAATTTATAAATCTTTGGGAAAAGGGACATTTATAATGGAAGTCCTTACCTAACCCTAACTAATAATATGAATGGTACTCCAACACTTATTACATCATTCTATAAAGAGCAGTCTGGTGTTTAGTCTCAAATTTAACTTTTGGAAAGGTTTCTTTTAAAACTATTCAAGAAAGAAAATGCAAAAAGTCTGTGGCAGTAACTTTTGTTGCTTTTTTGGGAAAAGTCATCCAGAGTTCTTTGTGCAATTCTAAAGTTCTGCTTTGCCCCTACTGTCAGGGCTGTATTAAGAGACAATATTCATTAAATACCAGAGAGATGATATGCAATAAAGAAATAATCCTCAGGCCCATGTCTATACTTCTCTCCAGAAGAGTTAAAGTTGAGAATGTAATTAAAGATTAAAACACTGTTTGCATTCTGGAACATAGAGATACCTTTTTGTATATGATGGGGAATTGCATTAATAAGGAAGAGATCAGTTTCCAATAACTTTCAATACTAGGAGCTCATTTAATATCCTCAGTCATGTTTAAGTTTCTCACAGTATTCCTTTAGCTTTACCCTTGCAAGACAGTGCTACTGGAACTGTAAAAGGATATGTGCTGCTCCAATTCAGTGACTCTCTTGCTTCCTAAATTAATCTTTTTTTATATGAAAAAGATTACAAGTTAGGTCCTTATATAGTGCAAGACGGCAGTGATTTACATGGAAAGGTTTAGTTACGTTTCAGTATATAAATCTTGCACTATGTAGCTATGTCATTTACCTTAATATTTGGTGTCTTCATGAGTATGCATGGTTTGGATCATGTTAAACTTTTTTTCTCATTCTCTTTGGTAAACAAACTAATTAACAACTAGATTTCCTTCAGATGGTGTTGAGTGGAGCTATTTTTGTGTAAGGGTATGTCTACACTACAGGATTAATCCGAATTTAGATAATTCGAATTTGGGAAACAGGTTGTATAAATTCGATTGTGCGCGGCCACACTAAGCACATTAATTCGGTTTTTAACAACATTAATTCGGTGGTGTGCGGCCACACTACCCCATTACTTTAACCACAGTAATTCGGTGGTGTGCGGCCACACTAACCCTAATTCGAATTAACAAAATCGATTTAGGCGCTACTCCGCTCGTCGAGGTGGAGTACAGAAATCGATTTTAAGTGCCCTTTAATTCGAATTAACTGGCTCTGTAGTGTGGAGGGGTGAAGGGTTAATTCGGATTAACGCAGCTAAATCCGAATTAAAGTCGTAGTGTAGACCAGGCCTAAGTTGCAGTGCAGTACCATAGGATGAGGGCACACTTTATTAATCCTTAATTGGCATGCTGATATTCATATATTCAAAAAATATTTGTGCACCTTCATGATAAATTCTGGTAATTATATTCCTAAAACCACTCTGCAGAAGCCTGAATAGAAAGTGACTGCAAACATTTCTGTGCTGACTATTTGGCTTCATCAACTTGTTAAATACCTTTTACTTTCACCAAGAGAGCTGTTATTAGCCAATGGGTTTGCACTTTCTATCCAGAGCATTATAGTAAATAGTAATTCTGTTAAAATATTTTTCACTTGCTTTGAAATAAGATCTGCAAGTGCTTTGACAAATAGACTGAAATATTTTCTAGTTTCACCATGGCTTTTGTAAGACCCTGATTGTCTACACTACCCACGTTACAGTGCAGCCATGGCAGCGCTGTGACGTGGGCAGTGTAGACACGTTTTATTGCCGGGGGAGAGCTCTTCCGGCAATTAAAAAACCCCCACCCCTAACAAGCGGTGGTAGCTTGCTCCCGGCGATAAAGCGCTGTCAATATTGATGCTTTTCAGTGCTAAAACTTTTGTCGCTCAGGGGGGTGTTTTTTCACACCCCTGAATGACAAAAGTTTTAGTGCTGAAAGTGGCAGTGTAGATGCAGCCTTAGTAACCTCTGCTGAAAGGCTGTTTTGAATTGGCATTGTAGGCTTTTACTGGGCTAGAGAAAGATCTGCCACTGGATGCATAGAGAGCAGAACTGAGAGTTTAAGATTTTGATGTGTTCTATAGACTTTCTAGTTGGTAGGCATGCGTGTATGTGTGGAGTAACTCCATATATGACACCTTTCCGGGGGGGGAAGAGGGGACAGCGGGAAAAAAAAGTCAGCAATTTCAGACTTTGTGTCCATGTGTCTGTATGCTACAATGGAACAAAGGCATTTTCCTCACTGAATCATGCTTCACATCTACATCTTTCAGTAGTCAGAAGGTAATATACACACACGGTACTTAGTATATCTTCATGTCATTGATTTCATACTTGTTAAATCTGGGAAATTATCACTGGTATGTACAGATAGCTTTTAGTGGATTAGAGAGGTGGCCCTCTAAATTAGGGTTTTGTAATTAAATTGTAGTGGTTGAGTACTTCAGTTTATTAAGGGAATCCAAGAATTACTTTTGAAAGTTATATTTTATTTCTTTAAAGGAAAACCACAATATAATGATATGCTAACCCCTGTTCAGAGAACAGTGAGTCACTTAAGCGAATACTTCTAAAGTGTCTGAAATATAATAAAGAATAATTAACAAGCAGACAGCCACCATTATGATAGTTTAATGAAGCAAATTAGAAATTAGGACTGACAATATTTGAATGCTATTAGCAACCACTGAAATGAGCATTTTAAGTTTTGAGGTAAATTCTATATTCTTTGGTCCTATCCTGTGAAATCAACTTTTTCAAATGGTCTTAGATAAAGGTTTTCAAACTTTTTCCTAGAGCAGGACCACATCTTATTAGAAATATTGTCTTGGATAAACGTCTCTTTGCATTCCTGATTGCATGGATGTCATCTCCTCTTGTTCATCACCCCAGAAACATCCCTTTTGGTAACTATAGCAATTGCTATATGTAAAAGTGATACTAGAAAAGTATTTCTGTACTCTTAGCTGCCTCTAGTGCAATAAGTATTTAATTTGTCCTTTTTGAAGATTTGTTCTACACTTTCTAATTCTTTAATCTCTGCTTCCTGTCTGTTCTGTTCCCCTCAACTGAAAACAGTTCAGCGGCCTCACAGTAAATGTGTATCTGACAAAAGTCTATCATGTACTTCTTGATGTGACTTTTTTATTATTATTTAAATAATGAAAATCAGAACCAGTCTACATATTTTATATAACAGTCTGCTCCTTTGAGTTAATTGGTATTTATTACTAAGCAAGCTGTATTATTTCAGTGGAAAGGAAAAAACAATTTTGTTCTGATCCATGAGGGATTTTAGTGGATTTAGTCTAATCGGGGTTACTCAGTAACTTCCTTTCTGTATTACAGGTCTGATAGGTATGTTTCTCATCATCAGTTGCTTAAGTGTATTTAACACATCACCACCACAAAAAAAAGGGGAGAAGAAAAGCTCCACCTGACCTAATTACTAATTGCCCTATATACTTGATCATAAGCCGGTTTGTTTATAAGCCGACTCCCCCAAGATGGATAAGTAAAAATGGAAAATTTTTTATAACCCGTTCATAAGCCGACCCTATAATTCACGGGTCAGCAAACTTTGGCTTCCAGGCCATCAGGATAAGCCGCTGGTGGGCCGAGATGGTTTGTTTACCTCGAGCGTCCGCAGGCACGGAGGTAAACCTAAGTAAACGAAGTGTCCCGGTGCACCAGCTGTTTACCCTGATGGGCCAGGACAGCAACTGGTGGGGAAATTTTTTTGGGGGGGAGAAGCTGGGAGTCAGGGGAATAACCCCTGTGACCACCCCCCACATGACCCCCCCCCAGCCCGGGACCCCCACACTCTCCCCATGCCATCCCTTCCCACCTTATCTGGGGAGGGCCAGGGGAGGATGTCTCTGGCCTGGCTGGTGCTGCTCTGGTAGGCTGGGCAGCGCAGCCGCAGTCTGCTCCGGTGGGCCAAACCAGGTGGCACAGCCACAGCTTGTTCCAACAGGCTGGGCTGGGAGGCACGGCCGCAGCCTACTCCAGTGGGCCAGACCGGGTGGCGCGGCTGCAGCATGTTCCAGTGGGCTGGACTGGGTGGCATGGCTGCAGCATGCTCCGCCGGGCCGGACGGCGTGGCCACAGCCTGCTCTGAGGGGCGGGGCCGAGCGGCACGGCTGCAGCCTACCAGTCCCGGAGCTGCAGCTGCTTCGGAGGCTGGGGAGAGAGAAGCGTAGCCAGAAGCGGAGAGTCTCTGGCTCCGCCTCTTCCCTTCTGGCTCTGCTGGCTGTGCTGCCTCTCCTTGCTCCCTCTGTTGGGGAGAGGGGCTGTGTCCCACTTCTCCCTCTCTATACCCGTTCATAAGCCGACCCCCTTCTCTGGTGCTTCCCTTTGAGAAGGAGTAAATTTTGAAATCAGCTGTACTTGGTTTGTCATATAAAATGTCAGTGTTTTTTTCTGCTCGGTTCAGACTCATCACATTTAACTCTGAAACCACACATGCCTTGTGCAACGTAATTAGAGACATCTGAGAGACAGAAGGAAGTTTGGTTTTTTGATCTCAGAGACTGCTAAGGTCATCGACTATTCTTTTTCAGTTAAGACTGTGTATTAATTTTTTTTGTCAAGCCTACCTTTGATTAGATGGCTATAACATGCTTTAAAGAACAGATGTGAAATAATAGAAAATAGTGTGTTCCAGTTTTAAAATTTGCAAAACATTAGAAAATGTACTGTGTATGGACCAGTCTTGCACTGGCTGATATTGGACTCTGTGGGTATGTCTACACAGCAAAGAAAAACCCACAACTGGCCTGTGCCAGTCAACTCGGGCTCGCAGGGCTCAGGTTATGGGGCGGTTTCATAGCTGTGTAGACATACCCTGTGACCAAGTAAATCTTCTCCATCACTGACCTCTGAGTTTAGGTATCACGTTTGTGACATTACACTCCATATTCTTTATGAAATTATGGTTATGTTATAGAGATGACATAACTGACGTACTTTATGCAAGATGGCTCATGTAAGATCTGATTTACTGAATGTGATTATCCAATTTGTACTCATGTATCATTTCTGTATCTAAAGTTAGGAATACGGACTATGTAACAATTACTGAGTGTGTATTGGGAAGACACCCACCAGACAACAGGCCATCAGATTTGATGGGCCATTAGGAAGGAACAACAAGACTGTGAAGATACTAATCTCTCTCCCTCCTGGGAGGCGTCCTTGGACGTAACTGTGTCACTACTAAGGGCACGTCTTCACTGGCAACGTTAATGCGCTGCCGCGACAGCACTGTAATGTGGCTTGTGTAGTCGCGGCATAGTGCTGGGAGAGAGCTCTCCAAGTGCTCTAAAAAACCCACCTTCAGCAGGGGTGTAGCTACCAGCGCTGTAGCATTGTCTACACTGGCACTTTACAGCATTGAAACTTGCAGCACTCGGGGGTGTTTTTTCACACCCCTGAGCGAGAAAGTTGCAGCACTGTAAAGTGCCAGTGTAGACAAGCCCTAAGTCAGGTGGTCTTGACAGCTGATACTAAACATTATCTTGGACTTCTTGTAACTTTCCACTAAAAGGGATGGGGGGGGGTCAAGTTTGGGAAACAAAGGATTCTCACCTATGTAAACCTTATTTAAGGGTGGGGAGGAAGGCAAACAGGGCTCTACTCCATGACCTGTCTGCCCAAGAAGAATGACTGCTAAAGATACCTGAAGGGCAGGTAAGGGGGGAGTCCAGACTGAGACAGGTCCAGTCTGAAAAGAAATATAACTGGAACTCTAAGCTACAGAAACTCTGCAACCTGCCTAAAATAACATTTAGGGTAAGAAGTTACATTTTGTAACTGTTTCTTAAGTATATTGAGCTTAGCTGGCATATTTTGTTTTATTTGCTCAGTAATCTGCTTTGTTCTGTCTGTTATCTCTTATAATCATTTAAAATTCACCTTTTGTAGTTAATAAACTTAATTCTTGTTTATTGTATAACCCAGTTTGTGCAATTCATAATTTCAGGGCGGGTGGGGGTGGAATAAGAGGCTGTGCATACCTTCCTCCACATTGAGGGAGGGGGCGGATTTCATAATATCCCTTTGGGTCTGCACTCCAAGGGAGGTGGACACCTGAGTGCTGGGGCAAGTCCCTTAGCTGAGTCTTCCCAGAGCTGATCTCGGTGTCTGTGTCATTCTGCAGTTAGATGTGGCCCTGCCAGTGTGTGTGCTGGAGGAGGCTTAATAGCAAATAGCTCAGCAAAACAGGTAAAAAGGGTGCCCAGGCTGGCAGAACAGGCGGGCTCAGTGGTATCTCAGCGCATCAGGTGGCATCTTAACGGGGGCAACCCGTCACATCGTTATTATCCAATCAAACCTAATTCTCATTGTTAATCCACAAACCTGATACTTCTGGTAAAAATTCTGGCTGTATCAATCCACTTTTCAGCTGAGATTTAGAGCCGGATTGTGGCTGGGCTTTACCTAAGAGAGAATTGGGAATGGGATGGGGGGCAAGGAGCAGAGACGGCTTCTTTGTATGCTCTTTGGGATGCAATCTTACCCCCAAGGGGATCAAGAGGGACAGCAAAGGGCTGGGAGGATATTGCATTACTTCAAGGGACACAGTAAGAAATGTACACCGCTGCAATACAGGGAACTCTGAGGTTAATTCTGCCTCCCTGACCTTTCCCAGGTGTAATGTAGAGCCAAAGCACTATGTACTCTGGACCATGTGCAGTTTACTCAATCAGACTCATAATTAACAGCATGACAGAGTGATGTCTCATATTTCCAAGTTTGTTATTCTACACTGTATATACTAAACTGCCTTATGTTTACTAAGATAATATGGAGTACTGTGCATAAAACAAAACTGTATATGTGGCAAACTGAGTATTTGAAAATTTTATTAAATATGGTAATTCCTAATAGTCTGAACCAGAGGATTTTTTTATGTACTCAGTTGCATATTATGGAGTCATAACAATCCATAGTTAAGATTTCAAGAATCCTGTCCTTCTGGAAAGCATTATTTTAATTCCTTCTTACTTTCCTGAAATAAAAAAACAAACTTTTTTGGCATAACATTTCTAATGTTTAGTCTCAAGCCTAAGGAGAGAATTTTTTTATTGAAGTTTGAAAAAATAAAAATCAGAAGAATCAATTGAGTGTTAGAATTGTGTGTGTGTGAGAGAGAGAGAATAATTTTTGGCATCTGGTACTGAAACAAGTGGTTGCTTTGAGAAATGTAAACTTTTTCATATTTTTAACTGTCAGAGAAGTCGCCTTCCATTTGAAGGTTTGAACACATCCAGGTTACAGTTTAAAAAAATTAACGTAATCATTTATTATATGCCTGGGTAAGATTTAGCCAAGTGCTCCACCTACTATGTGCATTTGTTGTGTATGTCTTCAGGAGAATGCACACATCCCATTCAGAGCTGTGTGAACTGCCAAGGAGGTATGCAAGATCCAAATAGGACTCTTATCCCAATGAATGATTCTGTAAGGGGAGCAGTTCACTAAACTGCTCTCTATGATGGCTGGGAAGTTGATCCCAAGTGTCTGTGTTTCACCTGGTGAGTGGCTGGAAGAGAAGAGAAAGTAATTATCTGCTTTGCTGTTCTATGCAACTTTAGAAGTATGATTTTTTTATTTAAATCTTGATCTAATCTAATGTGTTGATGTATCTGGCAGCAGGAGTCTGTGTAATAATCTTCTTTATTTTGTGACTCCAGAACAATGCTGATTTTTTTTTTTTTTGCTGAATTTTTTTACTCCCATTCAAGAATTGCACAGCTGTACACTTTCTTACAAAAGCAATTACAAAAAACCAGCAGGCATTGATCAACACAGACTGACCAAAGAGAAGGTTTGACTATTCCACCCCAAATGTTGCTTATGATAGTCATTTATATTTGTACATATTACAAAAAGGCAAGAGAGCTAGAAGTTCTTTAGTTCCAATAAAATATAGAAACTTCTATTCTATAAAAGGTATGATAGAATAACCTGCTCAAAATATTGGCATTGCCTCTCCACTCTTCAACTATTTCATCGCAGGCAGCAGGGTAATGAAGGGCTCACATTATTATAAAACTAATTAATGAAGTCTCTGTGTGATGTGAGATGCATATAAAAAATAACATTAGTTTTACAATTTATATTTGCTAGTATGTTATATTGCGGGATTGCCAATCAATCACTAGTATGTTATAAAATATTATAAAGTAAAAGTAATCTATATGTATCAAATAAAATTAAAGTAGTAGTATTTTTGCTAACTTGTAAAATTCAGTAAATCACAGTGGGTCTCCTGATCATTAGTGCAAATTAGCAAGGTTCTGTTGCTTAGGTTTTTAATAAAACCTACTTCTGAAATGTTTAAACAGTAGTTAAACATTTGTAGTACTACATAATTGCTAGCATCTGATGTATTGCTTTTCACGTTACTATAAATATTTCACATTACTTCATTCCAAGATGCATTTAAACTGGAGCAGGTGAAGAGAAGAGCTACTAGAATGGTCAGGGGAATGGAGGGACTATATGATGAGAAGAGACTGGAAAAGCTTGGCTTGTTTAGTCTAGCAAAAAATGCTGAGAGGGGATATGATTACTTTTTTATAAACACATTGGGAGGTAAATACTAGAGAAGGTGAAGAGCTATTTAAGAACAAATAGCTATAAACTTGCCATGAATAAATTCAAGCTGAAAATTAGAAGATTTCTAACCATCAGCAGGGTGAGTTTATGAACTGCCCTCCCAGTAGGAGTTTTGAGGGCAAGCAATTTAATTACTTTTTAAGAGAGAGCTGGACAAATTTATGAATGCAATTGTTTGATGCGGTTGCTTATGATGGTAGGGGGCAGGGCTCAACAGCCCTGTGGATCACTTCTGGCTTATATTCCTAAAACCTCATGTTTTAGGGTTTCAGCTGGCCACCTGCAGTGGTCAGGGTTTTTCCCTGCAAAATATATATATTTTTAAAAATTAATTGCGCGATTAAAAAACAAAAGAAATGTTATTTTTTCAATTCACCAAATACAAATACTGTAGAGCAATCTCTTTATCATGAAAGTTGAACTTACATAGAAGTATGTACAAAAAAAACCCCTGCATTCAAAAACAAAACAATGTGAAACTTTAGAGCCTACAAGTCCACTCAGTCCTACTTCTTGTTCAGCCAATCGCTCAGACAAACAAGTTTGTTTATATTTGCAGAAGATAATGCTGCCCTCTTCTTGTTTACAATATCACCTGAAACAGGCATTCGCATGGCACTGTTGTAACGTCGCAAGATATTTACGTGCCAGATATGAACATTCGTATGCCCCTTCATGCTTCAACCACCAAGAGGACATGCATCCATGATGATTACGGGTTCTGCTTGATAACGATCCAAAGCAGTGCGGACTGACGCATGTTCATTTTCATCATCTGAGTCAGATGCCACCAACAGAAGGTTGATTTTCTTTTTTGGTGGTTCGGATTCTGTAGTTTCCGCATCGGAGTGTTGCTCTTTTAAGACTTTTGAAAGCATGCTCCACATTTCATCCTTCTCAGATTCTGGAAGGCACTTCAGATTCTTAAATCTTGGGTCGAGTGCTGTAGCTATCTTTAGAAATCTCACATTGGTACCTTCTTTGTGTTTTGTCAAATCTGCAGTGAAAGTGTTCTTAAAACGAACATGTGCTGAGTCCTCATCCGAGACTGCTAATATATGGCAGAATGCGAGTAAAATAGAGCCGGAGACATACAATTCTCCCCCAAGGAGTTCAGTCACAAATTTAATTAATGCATTATTTTTTTAATGAGTGTCATCAGCATGGAAGCATGTCCTCTGGAATGGTAGCCAAAGCATGAAGGGGCATATGGATGTTTAGCATATCTGGCATATAAATACCTTGCAATGCCGGCTACAAAAATGCCATGCGAATGCCTTTTCTCACTTTCAGGTGACATTGCAAATAAGAAGCAGACAGCATTATCTCCTGTAAATGTAAACAAACTTGTTTCTCTTAGTGATTGGCTAAACAAGAAGTAGGACTGAGTGGACTTGTAGGCTCTGAAGTTTGACATTTTGTTTTTGAGTTCAGTTATGTAACAAAAAAATCTACATTTGTAAGTTGCACTTTCACGAAAAAGAGATCGTACTACAGTACTTGTATGAAGTGAATTGAAAAATACTATTCATTTTGTTTATCATTTTTACAGTGCAAATATTTGTAATACAATTAAAAATATAAAGTGAGCACTGTACACTTTGTATTCTGTGTTGTAAGTGAAATCAGTATATTTAAAAATGTAGAAAAACATCCAAAATATTTAATAACAGTAAACTGTAACTGTTTAATAGTGTGATTAAACTGTGATTAATCATGATTAATATTTTTAATCGTGATTAATTTTTGAGTTAATTGCGTGAGTTAACTGCGATTAATCGACAGCCCTAGTAATTATAAATAATAAACTGTCCTTTGCCTAATCAGATCATTTGTGTATACTTAACTATGATTGCTGGAGCTATATTGGATGAATAAATAGGGTTCGGCCATAGTAATAATATATCCCCCCTTCTTTTAACTGGATGGATGTTCATTACTTTCAGAGTTACCAGGCTTACTGTACCTCTGATCCTTACGGCTGTCTTCGAGCGTATCCCCCTCAGGTCTGGAGCGGTAAACTGACGCCTCTCTTGGGGAGGAATCACTTGATACTCCCACTTTCAGACCACGCCCTGGGTTGTAATCCACTCTGATCAACCACAAGTACCTCAGCAGGTCTGACTTATTTTCAGTACCTTCAGTTCCTTTTCCCTCAGGGAGCAATGATGAGGGTCTCCATTAGCCAAACAGCCTTCTTAAAGTAAAGTATTATTTATTTAGAGCAAAACTGTAAGAGAAAAAGATCTTAAAACAATAAAACTGATTATATGATGTCTAGCTTATCAAATATCTATTTTCCACATGGGAATTGTGATTGGTCTAAGCCTTTTATAGACACACACACACACGACTGCCAGGGCCTGGGTCTCTCACCACTGATTCGGGGAGAGTCACTTAAAAACTTGCCCAGTCCTTTGATCACCTCCCTTCTCAGGTCACTTTTAAACTATCTATAACCCTTTGATCTGTTAGCTCCTAGCACTGAGAAACACGGCTTGCTACCTGGATACAGGATATATAGGATCCTCAGTGTCTTTCAAGTTTGTGTTGGAGATGTTCCATTGTGTTGCCTTCGTGCTGGTCTTTCGAACAGCCCCCCATTAAGTCAGATCAATACTTTCATATAAGACAATCTAATAACTCATAACTAAGGCTAAGAATTTGTCATGGTTATTTTTAGTAAAAGTCAGGGACAGGTCACGGGCAATAAAGAAAAATGACCTGTCCCTGACTTTTACTAAAAATAACCATGACAAAATGGGAAGGTGCTGAGCAGCTGTGGGGCGTCTGGGAGCTCTGGGGCTCCCACCACCCATGGGAGCTTAGAGCTTTAGGATTTCCCCTGCCCCCGCTGTGGCGGCTGGCGTCTTGGCGGCCCGCTGCCTCAGG
This sequence comes from Terrapene triunguis, assembly GCF_002925995.2. Taxonomy (NCBI): domain Eukaryota; kingdom Metazoa; phylum Chordata; order Testudines; family Emydidae; genus Terrapene; species Terrapene triunguis. The sequence continues at coordinate 9,156,958 of NW_020664589.1, read as the reverse complement.
CGATGGGGGTACCTCATAGCTCCCTGCTGCTGCGGAAGGCGGCGGGTCCCTGCAGTTCCCAGCTGCCAGGGCTGAAATCACGGAGGTCTTCGGAAGTCACAGATTCCGTGACTTCCGTGACCTCCATGAAAAAATCGTAGCCTTACTCCTAACTGTACGGTAACTTTCTCACTGACCAGGTCACTTATGATATTCATAAGCTTATTATATATCAGCTCCATGTTTGCCACAATTACATATCTTTATCACTTGTGTACTATGTGTGCTTAATTCATGGGTAGGATGGCCCTGACTCTGCTGCCTTTGTTTGGATACAAGATAAACACCTATTCTTGTTTTGGGCACATAGTAAAAAGAAGCCTTCAATCTTGTTAAATCACTGCTAGTCACATGAGGGGATTAATGATTGCTGTTGGTATTTAGGTGCCACATTCTTAAGGTTACCATACGTCCGGATTTTCCTGGACATGTCCGGCTTTTTGGGCCTCAAATCCCCATCCGGGAGGAAATCCCAAAAAGCCGGATATGTCCAGGAAAATAGAGAGGGAGGGGTCGTGGGGCTTGGGTCTGTGCCGGAGCCGCTGGGGCTGGCGGTGCTCGGCCGGGGGCTGGAGCCGCCGGCCAGGGCCGCTCGGCCGGAGCCGGGGCCCGAGCCGAGCTGGGCCGGAGCCGCTCGGCCGAAACCAGGGCCGGCGCCCCAGGGCCCAAGCCGAGCCAAGCCGGGCGGGAGACGCCGGGGCCAGAGCCTATTGGCCTGGGCCAGCCGGCTGCCAGAGGGAGCCGCTCGGCTGGGGGGGCCGGACTGGGCCGCGCCCAGCCCCAGCACCAGCCCCAGCTTACTTGCTGCCTCCCTGTTTCAGGCTTCCCGCAAACATTTGATTCGGAGTTGGGGCGGGGCCGGGGGCGGGGAAGGGGCGGAGTTGGGGCGGGGGCCCCATGGAGTGTCCTCCTTTTTTTAAATTAAAATATGGTAACCCTACACATTCTACAGATTAATCCAGCAAATAGGATCACACTCTGAGTCTGCTGTGCAGCTCTGTGTGACTGTGAGCAAAGTGCTTTGACATAACTCCCATCTGTTTGGCTGGAGACCGTCTGGGAGACTTCACAGTTAGACAGGGATTTAGCTCTCTTTTTTCAAACTTTGGGCCATATATTATCCTCAGTCTGCATGTATAGCTCCTGATATGCTCACAGATGAAGTGCGTTGCTTGGCCCTTATTGGGAATTGCAGCTGTATTGTAAAGGAGCAAGTTTCTGCTTCTTTGATGTATGTTTGCCTTAAAGGTAAAGTTTGTGTGAGAGCAACACCATTAAGAGGTGGCAGTTAATTAAAAGTTGTTCCATGGCCCCAATTGTTGAAAGTTGCCCTTGCGGCAGTTAAATGGTACACTAATATCACACTGTAGGGAATCCCTGTACTTTCAGTAAAAAGGAAGTTAGGGATAAAGATATATCATTAAAGATTGCAAATTCTAGTTTCACTGCTTGTTTCACTGTCCAAATGGAAGGTACCCTACTGGTAGTTGAGATAATTGGCCAGAGAAGAGCAGACTAAAATCATAGAGGAAATTTGTTAGGAATTAATAAAATCAAAGTTTGCTCTTAGTCTATGATTTCATCATATGAGCGTTTTACCCCTTTTTATCATGAGTGTTTGCAGTTGCTATTTTAGTAGTATTTTGCTAAAAGGAAAGATCATTTTGAAAGGGTTAAATTAAAACCATTGCATACTAACCAGGAGATATAATGCATGCTAGCAAATCTGCCGTCTCCCCCCACAGTATATTATGTTGTCAGCTGTAATAAACAAAAAAGAGTAGGTCTTCGCTAATTCATACTAATGACATGAGAAAAACCATCAATTTTTATTTTGTGGTTTAGCAAATGTGGCTTAGCGAAATTCTACTTGCAATGTACAGAACAGAATTATATTACATAATGAAGTTATTTATTGATGTATACACTTAAACACTTGTGTGTGATTTAAAATGAAAGCTAGCTGTTTCAAAAACATACCGCTAAAGAGTTTCAAAAGCATAGTACTAAATAGTTACACATTTAGGTGCTTAAAATATGTATTGTTAACGACATGGAAGGAAGTTCTAGATTCCTCCTTGTAATAAACTTAGACATATTAGTCTTTCATGAAAGTCAAAGCCAATGTTGAGACCTATTGTAAGGAGAGTTTTTTGCAGTTTGGACGACAACTCAAAAGGAAAACCCACATTAGTAATTTATACTATAGTTACAGAAAGAATGTTTAATGTCCTTTTAACAAGAAAGGGTACAGTGTTGGCAAATTGCTTTGCTGTGCTTCCCTTACTCAACATTAAAAATAACTCTATTGCTTTTTTATTTTACTGCAGGACATTCTCCAGGCATTTATTTGTTTACAAGGGAGTGAGGGGGGAGTTTAAATCAAAAAGCTTGGGGAAGCATTCTAGTCAATGACTTTATGGGAACTTTTATTTTAATTTTAATTTTAAATTTTAAACACAGATCTTAGACCATCACTTTCTAACTGTTTTAAAAACTTTTTTTGGTACACATGCTTTGCTTTTGAATGTCCTGCCCTCCCCACTCCCAAGAAGGGAAGTGTGTGTGTGTGTGTGGGGGGGGGGGGGGTGACATACCAATACAGTCCCTAGAAAAGGAGCTTTTTATACAAACTGGGAATAAATTTTAAGTGTCGTGCATGGGTCTGTAGGCAACCCTTGTTGATTTTTTTATGTGATATGACTTAGTCCCTATGTACTTCTTAGAAAAACTGCTTCACTGTCATTTCCTTCTCTCTTTCCTTTTGAAGAAGCCTTTTTTCTTGATCCTACATTGTTTCGCAGTATTGTTGTCATACCAGGGTTCTCGTACTGGCCATATTCTCACCTAGCAGCATGTGCTGGTATATTAAAATTTAAATTCCTGTCTCTTAATGACATTCCCTGTCTCCTCAGTAACCTTCTGCAGTTCAGAAGGGGTCACCTGATTGTGGTGGTTGCAGTGTGTAACACTTTTATTTGTTCTAGTGCTTGTAGATTTGTTTTTAAATTACTTCTAAACAGAGTCTTGTAGCAACAATGTAATGTGGAATGCGATAATTTTATTTTGCTGAAGCTCAGTTATTTTCTTTTCCCTTGAACTCTCAAACTTTAGAGATTGCCATATGTTCATACAGAATGTTCAACTCTAAAATCATGTTTCTCCTTTGTGTTACAAATATACTGCTTTTTGGTGTTTTGTTCTTAGGAATCTTTCTGTTTCAGGAAATGTCAAACTGTGCTACTTGATTTATGCGAGAAGACTGGATCATTCAATTTGTTTAATATTAGCTAAGTCTACCAATACCTCCAGAATGATAGGTATAGAAAAGATACATTTTATGTCATCTGGCATTCCTAGTCTGCCCCATGGTTCCTTCTAATCAACTGTTTAATGCCTCACAAAGCTTCATTGCAGAATGTTGGACAGCACACTCATCCATTACCCTGTTCCTGCATTTGAAAGCAAAATAGATGTCTGTTCTAAGCAGTTAAATTAAAAGGGCTAAACCATTTAGAAACTTTACCTCCACATTTATGGGGAATGATAGTAGAGGATTGAGAGGCAGCATATCTGGGCTTGGGGACTGCGGACAGGTCTGGGAGCCAGATTCTACTAAGTTCTAGTCATGCTCTGCCACTGACTTGTTTTGTTTCATTTGATCCTTCTGCCTTAGTTATACCATTTGCAGAATGGGAATAATAATACGTTTTCTAAAAGCACTTTGAGATCTACAAATGAAAGCGCTATATAAATTCAAATTATTATCAATTGATTGAACTACTGCGTGCCTCAGTTTCCCCACCTGCAAAATGTGAATAGTACCATTTTCACAAGGATGTTGAAAATGAATTAGGTAGTATTTGTACAGAGCTTTGATGAGATAAACCACTAATATTAGGAGGATGCTTTCTCATTAGGAAAAAGCCTTGGTTTTTGCATCTCATTGTCAGGTAACATTCAAACCCAATTAGATTTTTTTTTTTAAATTCAAAGTGCATTAGTGACATGTCCTAGGAAATGAATGATCATATCCTACTTTCAAGATCTAATTGGGAGGCCTAGCTACCCTCTGCCAGGATTCTTATTGAGGAGTGATGTATTATTTTGTACCCCTTGTCTCCATGCTTTTAGGTACCGTTTCAGTTATAGAAAGACAAAGTGCAGATGCCTGAAATACTTACACAGCAAGCTTGGCTGGAGCCTGTCAGTCTGTTTCAACCTCCCTAGACTACCTGAGTTTTGTAATTATTGAGCTCTTTTTCTGGTTATTACATTCAGCGTTTGGTGTTACAAACAAGTGTGCACTAAAATGCAGAAGGTATCTTGGTGTTTGATATATTTTTAAAAACAGAAGAGTTCTGTCCAAAAAGCACTATATAAAACTAAGCTACCATCAAGAATAATTATTTTAATCTACTTTTGTATCTTTTATATGCAGAACTTCATTTTTCTGGTGCTCAGATTTTTGACCAGGGGTCAGCAAAGATTACACTTGTTCATGACAAGTTTGTACGTGCCTTGTAGACCACAGAATCTTAAAAGAGCTATTTCTGAAGGACTAAAATACAAGTTTAACTTAGTTCTGGGTTTGGGGACTAATCAGTTAATGGGAACTATCAACCTGAAAAATCACATTTGTATCTGAAAATAATTTACCTACCTTCTTACAAATAACACATAAAAATATAACAGAAAGAGATCAGTCTGGAAAAAAGCATATTCTTTCAGTTTAACGTATGAATTTAACAACACTCTGTGTGTAATCAGTTTTGTTGTTTGACTTGTATAGTGAATTACTAGTTTCCATTTTTGTTTGTTTAATTCTTCAAATGACAAGAGGGATGAGAAAAACATTTTTGGAAAATGGGATTGTAAAACCATGAAAATAGATAGGACAGGTGTTCTGCCAGAAACGGCTCCTAACATTTTCTGTAATTGACTAGATTTAATGATGTTGTTGTCCCTTTAAACCAAAAATAGGTTGCAGCCTGATTAACCAGATATCAATTAGATTTGCAGTGACCAAGTAACCTATGAGCTCAAGGAATAATCCATAACTAATTGGTCATTATTAACTGGTAATGGCTTGTTTCTTAGTTACTGTATTGAGGTACAGCCGCAGACAGATAACTGTTGCAAACTGGACAATAATAGTGGAATAACTGATTTTGGAATAAGTAGGTGTTGTACACTGTGTTTTTAAGATTAAGAGTTGCATTTTTTCCCCGCTCAGTGTTGGCTAGTATAGCCTATTGTAGTTGAAAAATTGAACGATTCATGGTGGTTAGCAAATGATTAACTACAATTGGACACACTCTGATGACTTTATAGTACAGGTTAGAGAGCTCCTGCTCTTCTCTAACTGTGAGCTGTCCAGTCTAAGTATGAATGAGCAAATATTCTAGACTTTAGCTTCAATTCATAATGAGCACATTCATAATAGAGCCTGTGCTTTTAATTCACTGAAGTGTGTCTGTAGATGTTTATCTTTCAAGCACTACATCTATTAACCCTCAGACTACTGAAGTTTTTCAGTTTTGCTAGCCATATAAATGTTAAAGATGGTCTCTGTTGCTGCAGTGGATATTAAAATTACTAACTGATTCTTGTCTGATTGTATTAGGGATTGAGCTAGAGGGGGCACGTTAAAAATAAATGTTGCAATGTTGGATCAGTCAATTTGGCACGATGTATTGAACTTTTCCTCTTTTCGTTCAACAATCTATGAGAGCAAGGAAATAGTGACCAAGTTTTTTGGCACTACAGACCCCTGTGATCTCTGGCTGTTTCTAGCTTTCTTTTACTCCTTCTGCCAGGGACTGAACAACCTCAGTGGTGTGCCCCTCAATTTATTTTTGGTTCGCTTCTTCAATAGCTCTCCTACTCCTGTGCCACGCATTATAGAAAAAATGGGTCGTCCCTCACTCTTTGGAAACAAAGGTTTCCCAGGAAGTGGATCTCTATTTTTGAGTCCAATGGGTAGGACATCCTCCAAATCACATGTACCTCTGTCTCTAGCTGACTCAGTGACCACTCCATTTAGCAGTTTCACTGGGGTAAACAGCATGTCCAAGTTTTTGTGTCTGCTCCTCCTCAATCTGCCTCTGTCGATGTATGTGGTGCCAAACCATCTATATCTGCCCAGATCAGGCATTCTTTTCCTCATTTCACATAGTGGTCTCATGGATGAAGACCGCATCAGAGGCTAATTTCCATGTGTTATCTGTGGATTAATTATTTAATGTTACAGTGCCTTAAAAACATACAGTAGCATAAAAGTTCTAAGTATTAATCATGAAGAGAACTGTTTTCTCAGGTAGTTGATTACCCTATTGTAATAGTCTAGGAGAATTTTTCCCTCTTCTTTTCACTAAAGAAGCTGGGATAGATCTTCCCTGTGGAATGATCACAGGGAAATTGTAACAGAGAAGTGTTGGAGGGGGGGAGATTGTGGGGGGAGAGTTTTAAGAGGGCAAAGTTTAGCTGGCACTCAAACTATTTTTGAAAAGAAATTGCACATGTGAGTGGTTGGTGCCAGGAGGGAAGATTAGAGGGTGGGGTAGAGGGGTTTGGGGCTGCAGCAAAGGGAGGAGGATTATGGGGAGGGGGATCAATGGGGATGGGTGGTAGAGGAGGAGAAAGGGGACTAGGAGGCTCAGGCCAGAAGGAGGGGATGATAGTTAAGGGGAGTGGAAGGTGAGGAGTGGGAAACTGTGAGGGCTGACATGGAGGTGAGTGGAAGGGCAAGTGGGAGGGATTAGGGACGGTGGACACCTGTCAGCCACGCATTCTATCCGGTCCCATGTGTGTGCTAGGATCTGGGGAGGGGGGGGCTCTACCCCTCTAGGGCTATCTGAGCCCTCTCCCTGCCCTCTTTGTGAGTCAGGATCTGGGGGACCCCTTCCCTCTGAAGGGGTCAGAGCCCCTCCTCTGCCCCTCATGCGAGCCATCATCTGGGGAAGCTTTGCCCCTCTGGATGGGGAGTTGAGAACAGGAATGTGCCAAGAAAACACTGCTGATACAGGGCTGAGGAGTCGAGAATGGGCATGCTTGATGGATATCGCAACACTCAAGCACTGGGGTTGGGGAGGGGTAGAAACACCCACCAAGAGGAATGGAGCAATTCACATATATCTCATAGCTATTGTTTCAGGCTGCATTAATCTCTATGAGGTGTTTTTGTTCATCTGAGACACCACATTGAGATGAATGGACCCCTTTGAGAGATGTCCCAATAGGTCCATAACACACTTGAGCACTCTGCCTTTGCGCAGTACTGAAAAGGAGCTATCTACATCTGCACTACACTAAAACACTAGCCTACTCCACAGAGAAATAACATCACATTTCCTAAAGGTTACAACCTTTTCACCATTGTGCACACAGTGCCATCTAACACTGTATTTTCACTTACCCTTCATTACACCTACAGACCACACTCCTCTCCCACCTAACTGCTGACAATCGTCATGGCAAGGTGACCCCCATGTCCTGCTACTGACAACCTACATAGCATAGTGCTGAAATGAGGCATACTGAATCTCTTGAGGAACATATGCCTTCTTTCCTTTGATCACATGCACAGGGTTAGCGAGGGGGGCTCAGCCCCCCCCCCCATGGCACAAACCCCCATATCACACTCACAGCTCTGCCAAGCTGCTCCAACTAATTCCCCCACCATTTAGTACAGCTACACCTAGTGCGGTAAATTCAGGTAATTCCCGGTGGCCATTCCTAGGCCTGGAGCGGGGAGGGGCAGAATTAAGATTATGCAGGCGTGTACCTTAATTCTTCATTTCCTGGTTTTCAAAAGCTAGTATTTTGATTAACTTGATGTTCTGGCAGGGCATGAGATACCACCAGGCAACCTTAACTCTGTGGTAATAAAGTTGTCTTTTTCAGTGAATTCTTTTTAGATCGGGGTGCCTGGGTGTGTAATTTTTATGGGTTAAAGGTCTATTAGCACTTGCATTACAAACCATGTTTTTTGGAGAACTGCAATTTTTCTTGCTGATCCCTAAATTTAGGAACAGATGGTTGATCTGACCCTCACTTTGCCGGTGTTAATTCAGACCCTAGTCGCTTCGCAACATCAATGCCTTATCTTCATAGAGAACTTTTTTTCATTGCTAATATAAAAGTTGATAGTCAAATCTTTGGTATTTTCAAGAGCCACTTCAGGAAGTGAAACTAATTGCTTGACATATAGAAGCAGTATCATTGTTCCATGTCATTTTAAAAGCTTGCTTGTTTGCAGAAAATGCCAAGTGGAACTTTGTTAATGTGTGATTGTACTTTAAAAAGAAAATTTATTTTCATTGTAAAGGTAGCTACTCCAATACCACAGACAGAAAATCAATTATGAATTTTGCTAGTGCAGCTAAAATATTATCTTCAGCTGCTAATTCATTTTTGTTGTTCTACAATCACTCACTTCCTTTTGTTTTTAATTCCCTTGTTGATGTGGATGGAAATTCTGCTATTGAAACATAGTGCTCTAGCTGTGGGTAATGTTTCTTTGGCCCCCAGCCTCTGCTTTTCTGCCATTTATCATGCTGGTACAGCAGCATGGTAATATCACCTGTTTAACACTTTTTATACCATTTAAGTAGGGCCCTGAATCAGGAGAGCATTGAAACATGCTTAAGTTCATCCCTACTTAGGAAAGCACTTAAATACAGTACTTGCTTAACTTTCAGCATATGCTTTTTTTCATGAGCTCCTTTATTCAGGCTTTCTCAGGGCTTACTCTTGCTCCAGTTTAAGTGAACAAGAATTTTGTCATTGACTTTGGGAGCAAAATCGGGTCCTTAATCTACTTGTAAAATGTGAGGAAGGAGACAGGTTTCAGAGTGGTAGCCGTGTTAGCCTGTATCAGCAAAAACAACAAGGAGTCTCTGCCATGTACATTGGCCAGACCGGACAGTCTCTACGCAAAAGAATAAATGGACACAAATCTGACATCCGGAATCATAACATTCAAAAACCAGTAGGAGAACACTTCAATATCTCTGGTCACTCAATAACAGACCTAAAAGTGGCAATTCTTCAACAAAAGAACTTCAGAAACAGTCTCCAACATGAAGCTGCAGAACTGGAATTAATTTGCAAACTGGATACCATCAGATTAGGCCTGAATAAAGACTGGGAGTGGTTGGGTCATTACAAAACCTAAACTTAATTTCCCCAATACTAATTTCTCCCTACTGTTACTCACACCTTCTTGTCAACTGTCTGTAATGGGCAACTCTCTTACCACTCAAAAGTTATTTTTCCTCCCTTGGTATCCAGCTGTTAATTGATTTATCTCATTAGACTGACCTCACACTTAGTAAAGCAACCCCCATCCTTTCAAGTATTTATACCTGCTCCTGTATTTTTCACTCCATGCATCTGATGAAGTGGGTTCTAGCCCACGAAAGCTTATGCCCAAATACATTTGTTAGTCTCTAAGGTGCCACAAGGACTCCTAGTTGTTTTTGAGGAAGGAGAGTGACTCTTGGCAACCTACGTAGCCAGGACAGAAACGTATCTTCTATGTGTCATTGCAACTGTCCAGATTCACGCATTCTTAAATTGCCTCTTTTGCATTTGAAATAAGTTGTGCTCCTTCTGCCTTCACTACTGAGCTAGTTTAATCACTAAGGGCTCAATTCTCTAAGGTGCTGAACACACTTAAGCACATAGGTTTTGTTCTGGTCAACAAGAATACTTTTCAGGGTCTTTGGCCAGTTATTGATTTGCTACGTGGAATGCATGAAAGATTACCCAAATACAACTCAGACCCTCAAAATGGATTACCAGTTGCATCTCTCTTATGTGGCAGGGGCAGGATGCTACCATGGAAGGCTGACAGCACACTCTCCCAGAGCACATGGCTCTTCAGCTGCATCTGTGGGGCACATCCCTGTTATGAGCACTTACAGAGCAATGATGTGGTCTTCTGTACATACGTTTATTAGTCACCATGCTCTTACCACTATATCAAGAGATGACACAAAGATGGGTAAAGCAGGCTTGCTGTCCATCTACCAATGAACGTCCGAGCCCCACTGCCTAAGATAACAATTTGGGAGTCACCTACAGTGTACTGGATTCATACAAGCACTCAAAGGGAAAAAAAAAGTCTACCTTCTGGTAACAATTGTACTTCGAGATGTGTTGCATACGTCCATTACATGACCCACCCTCTTTCCCCAACACATCAGAGGCTACCATTGTTTTCTGGTGCGAAGGAATTGAAAGCGGGGCCACGCAATTCCACTCTTTATATGGGCATGGAGCATAAGGAGACAGAGGGTGGAGCTGCCCCTCCCCTACGGCTACTGCTAGAGAAAACTCCCTGATACTGATGCACAAGGTGCACACATGTCTGCAGCATAATAGCTATGCAGTGTATCTTGAAGAACAAGAAGGTGAGTAATTGTTCATTATTAGGTTGCTCCTAACAGAAATCTTACCTGCTTTGCTTTGGTTTCCAGCTATGTATTAATTTATCGTTATTTTCTTACTCATGATGTATTAAAAAAAAAAAACACAAAAAGCTTCTTGTATGTAGCCTGAGAGTATGGTGCATGGTTGTACTTCTCACTGGCTTATTAGGTGTGCTACATAATGGAACATGCTGTGCAGAGAGAACGAGTGCGGTAGTTTTCCACAGATAAAAATTTTGGACTGTTTAGGCTGACATGAAATCTTCCTTTGGGGGGAAAAATAAAGGTGCTTGTTGGGATGTACATTTTGAAAGGTTTACCCAAAGAGCTTTTAATTATCAAAAATCTATGTTCGTGGCCTCTTCCTGCAAAGGGGTTTTGAGCTGAAAAAATGTAATTACAAATACAGGCAGCCAAAAAAGAGAAATAGCCTAGCATAAGATGTGTGTGTAATATGAAGGAAGTTGAGGTAACCTTGCATTAAAATACACTGTCAATCATCTACACATTGAATCTACACATCTCATCTTTGTGCAGGGAGTGTCCTTTACCAGGGCACAAGTGTAATTAAATCTTCTCATGATAATGATTTGCAGCTGACCTTTTCTTTATTGGGTCATCCTATTAGAATAATAAACCACTCCCTGCCGAGAGACATTGTTAATGGCAGACAAAAGAGAGACTGCAACAGATCGTTGGATCGATGAATAGGAAAACGTTGATCAGGCTGGTAATGCCTTCAGAGTCCACAAGAAGTCTCTCCTAGTGCAGATTGCTCCTGCTAGAGAGTAAGCAGGACTTCTGAAAGACTATTTGGAAGGGGATCAGAATTCTTGCTTGCAACCAAATGTGGTCCCTTCTGGTGCTTCTGTACTACGTAAGAATACTGAACAGAATAGTTGGTGTGGTATGATGCACAGGATTGTCCCTTTTGACTTCGTACTTACTGTCCTATTGGTATCCTCTTATGATGCGTGTAATACTTGGTTCATAGACTTTAAGGCCAGAAGGGACCATCATGACCAACTAGTCTGACCTCCTTCCTGTATATTGCAGGCCACAGAACCTCGCCCACCCACTCCTGTAATAGACCCATAATCTCTGGCTGAGTTACTGAAGTCTTCAAATCATGATTTAAAGACTTCAAGTTACAGAGAATCCACCATTTACACTGGTTTAAACCTGCAAGTGACCCGTGCCCCATGCTTCAGAGGAAGGCGAAAACTCCCATCTGCATTGCCACAACATTTTCAGTGCTTTTTAGCATGTGTATCGCTCTATTTGCCATTCTAGAAATGTCACTGGGTCCAGAAAAAATCTCCCTTTCAGTTACCTGTCTATGGGGTAGCAACAGGAGCAGGTGGTATTTGCAACACAAAAAGAGTTGAAATATGGAATGTCATTGCATAGAAAAACTGCTTTACAAACACAAGTAGGCCAGGATTTTCAAAAGTGACTGGTGATTTGCATGCTTTATGTTTGGGTGCTCTATTTCTTGGCACCTTAGCAGGGCCTGATTCTCAGAAAGTAGTGAGTGCCCCCACACTGAAAATCATAAGGTGTTTCAAATTGGGCACTCAGAAATTGAGGAACCCAAAGTCACTAGACACTTTTGAAAGTCTTAGCTATATTCTTTTAGGTAGGAGACCATAATGCTATGGTTTTCCATTTTAGTTTAGTGTTCAGAAAATATATTTTTTTCTGTTAACTTACTTTTCGAACACCAGTTTCTTTTTTAATTAGTCAGTTGAACTAGCTTTTCATTTATGTTTAAGTTTTTTAAATGTTGGATTTATATATTACTTGAGTCGCCTAATTCATCTGTGATGTAACTCCATTGGATCTAGAAGTAATAATGCAGTTTAATATTTTAATTTCCCCCCCTTTTTCTGAAAATGCTGCAGGTAATGTAGAGACGGTATAGAAATATACTTATAGGGGCAGAACTCTGTTTAGATTCTAACTTTGATTTTTTTTGTTATTTTTAGTGGAATTTTTTCTGACACTCTCTTTTCCTCTCCATATGCTTTAGCTGTACTACAGCTGTTGAGCACGTGTGGGAGGGAAAGAGGGGAGGGATATGGGGACCTGAGTGTCAGAAAAGTTGTATTACCACATTAAGTCTTTTCTGACCTCTGCTGTGACTGCAAACAGGTTTCTTGTGATGTCGGGGCAGAACATCAGGTGAGAAGGAATCTGACCACAAGAGCGGGAAAACGGCCAAACAACTTTTTTTTTTTTTTTTTTTTTTTTTTTTTTTTCAGTTTCTACGAAGTTACTTTGCATAAGTTTGTGAGCTGTACTTGGCAAGCCCAGAAGTAAATGGCATGGTAGATCATTTTCCTTACCAAATCCCATTTTTTAAAATGAAACAAACTCTTATGTAAAAATGCCAGAAGTAATCTTCTGCCAGTAATTGTTTTTTATTCTTTAAAGTGAATTTGATGCTTTTCAAAGCAATTTGAGGGACTTAGTCACCCAACTCACATTGACTTTCAATGGGAGCTGATGACTAACTCCCTCATGCCTTCTGAAAATCCCAGCCTGATTTAATACACTGTATGGTAGTGAAACTCCTGTATAAAGTTGCGTTGGAGAAATAAGTGACACCGATATAAAGTGTGGGATTTATGAAGCAAAAATAAATTTTGAATTGTGTATTATGCATTCTAAATGTCTGCATTAGATGGGAATCTAATTTATTAACACCTAATTGCATGTTGATATATTCAGACCCCCCTACTCCCGGTCAAAAAAAAAACCAACAACAAAAACCAACAACCCACACCACACATACACCTTGCACAAGACCTCTCTGGTTCCTCGATGTTTTAAGATTAGATTTCTCAGTTCTGATGTATCATAGGCAAATTGACATATTTGTTAAAAACATAATCCTGAAGAGAAACTTCATGGGTTGATTACAAAATCCCATAAGAAAACCTTTAAATTAGAAGCTCATGTAGCTTAATTTTTTAATTTTTAGCCTGATTTTTTTGTTTATTAAAAGTTTCTCCAGAAATTTGGTTACACTGAGTTCTGTATGTAAAGTACATGTGTTACCTATTTAATCATTTTTGTCATGTTTCTTACCATGAAACATCAGTAGTATCTATGGCTGGTATCAATCATGCCATCTCGTATATTATTGGGTGAAGCATAACAAAGGTAAGGTAACAAGCGGCTAGTCACGTTCATTGTTTTTAAAAGGCAAGAAACTGAGCTTTACATTTACGCATTCATTCAGCTCTTCACTTCCAAAGATGGTCTGCAAATATTGAAAGTCTAAATGAGTGAACGTGGCTCTGCATTGAATTCGCTGCCTGAAATATTCCATTGTAAAGCATCTAGGGTCAAATTCTGCCCCCTAAATTGACAGGGCTGCATTGGGTCTAAGTGAGTGTGGTACTTGGCCCCTAATAAGGGAACAGACCAGAAATGTTTGCAAGGCTGTGACTAGAACGCTGATCACTAGGCAAATGATGAGTTCACTTACAATTTTGAATTGAATTAAACAAATTTATTGCTTTAACCCTTTAGTCTTTTGTAACAAACCCAGCTGTCAATCTCATAAACTGCATTTCAGCATATGGTCTATAAAGTGCTCTGGTTAATATGAGTGGTGCACTGAGGCCTAAATCCAGGCTCTTATCAGTCTGTCTTACATATGTGTATGGCTCCTATTTTACTGTAGAATCTGAGTGCTTGACCTTTTTTTTTTATGCATTTATGATCACAATACATTTGTGTGGTAGAAGAATACTATATCCTCGTTTTACTGATGGGAAGCTGAGGCACAGAGAACTGTGACTTGCCCAAGGTCAAACAGGAAGTCTGTGGTGGAGCAGGAAATTGAAATGGATCTCAAGTCCCAAATTAGAATGGTTACATCCTTCCTCTTTAAGTATATGGGCTGGGCACTAGAGAAATGCACATGGGGGAATGGAGAAATCCTTCCTACTTCCTCTTCCATCTTGGCTAATAGCTATCTTCCATGAATTTATCTAGTTCTTTTTTGTAATCCAGTTATACTTTTGGCCTTAACAACATCCCCTGGCAATGAGTTCCACAGGTTTACTGTGTTGTGTAAAGAAATACTTCCGTATGTTTGTTTTAAACCTGCTGTCTATTAATTTCATTGGGGGTGGTTTTGTTAGCTCTCCTGCCGGTAAAGAGCAGCTACACAGGAGACCTTTCAGCATTACAGCTGTAGCAGTACAGCTGTGCCACTGTACGGTAAGCAGTGTAGACATAGCCTTGTGTTGAGTACGGTAATAGTCTCCTGCTCCCCATCCAGCAGAAACACCAGCCAAAAGAGTGATCTTTTGCCAACCTGGGCTCAGCTACTAGCCCCTTCCTAGGAGGCAGGCCTCGGTTATAACAGCCTATCCTAAAGCCTAGCAATGGGCCTACAGATGAGGCCAGACCTATCCTCCCACAGAGAGGTATCTGCCAGGCTTCTTGCAGCATGTGGGGGTTGCCAGTCTGCTCTTCTTCCCAGCCAGCCTCCAGCTACTGGGCTTTCCTTCCCTAGACTATCTCCTTGCACAGGTGTAGCAGGGTGAAGCTAATTGAGCTCATGGCTTCTCTTTAATCCCTTCCTGTCCGGTGCAGGGTTGTATATCCCATCAAACCTTCCTTTTAAAAACACAAAATAATAATAAAAATAGTTTATATGATTTAATTTCTATTGAATAGAGAAAAGTGAAAGGTGGAAAACTAGCATTCTGAAGTGCAGGGTGTGAAACAACTTTTTCTTTGACACTTCCATCCCTGCCCCAACCCCCCGCAGCAAACCTAAGACTTGGTTTCTTGAAATCATGAATGTACTTATTGTGCCATCCATCCATTCTTGCTGTCTGAGTGAGCTGACAGGAGACTGAAATTTACAAGTAAACTGCTCTCAAATTCATTTGGAGAACAAGATTCCCATCCATTCCAGTCAAAAGAAACAAGCAGATAAGAAGTTTGGATAGCAGGTTCTGTGTGTGAGCACCCATAATTCGAGGAAACCCAATTGCTTTGTGTTTGCTGATGGGCCGCCAAACCAAGGTATTGAGATTTTAGTACTGTTTCACCTTTTCTTGGGAGGGCTGTTTTTAATTATCTTTCTGCATCAGAAGATTTCAAACAGCTAAATTGTCATCTTAAATAGTAATAATTTTTTCAGATTTTGACCTTGTCATATGAGCCAAGTCTCTCTGTAAAGAATGAGAGTGTACAGCAGTGTGTGAGTTTGTGTATACAGTTGACCATTGCTTTTCAAAATGGCAGTCTCTTGGGGACTTCATGTATCACAATAAAACAATTCATTTTGGAAAATTTCCATTCACAATCTGGGCAAACTGACTGAATATGGTTCATGTGACTAATAATGTTTGCTGTTACCCATACATACTATTAATATTGATTTTTTTTTTAAACAGTCACATTAGGACACAAACAGAAATAGATGGAAATTGTGTAGCTGGATATTATAGTTTAGTGGCTTACTGAATTTTTTTAACAAACTTTTAAATACATATATTTGTTTTTCAGAATTCTTTTCCAGATTTTGAAGGTTTATAATGAAAGCACAACTTCTATGAATCACTGGTAATTAGTCAAATGATGAAATATTCCTTACATCATGATATGTACTGAGCTATAATACAATTCGGTATTCCTTGTTCAGGTTTATAGAATCTTTATTATTCCACACAAATTTCTCTTATACACAGAAACATGTTTATCTTTAAAAAGTATTGAACCTTAAAAAGGTTGATACTGCAAATTGTCCAGTTTAGCCTTGCTCCCAATTCAAATGCATTTAATGTGTGCTAGAGCTTAAAGTAAAAGGTGTTTGAGTGGCTGCTTGGTTGATATATATCACTTTATCCAGAATTTGTACTAACAAATAGATTTTTATTGCAGTAACTTTACCATTATATGTCCCAATAATGTATTCTATTGAAAAGAGAGAAAAATACCTTGGCAAAGGAACAGATTACAAATGTAACATTCCATCACTGTGGGTTGCTTGTGGCTTGAATGCAATGATAAAGGATATTCTTTTGGTAGCTATAACATTTGTCTGTCCTCTCAAATGTAGGTGGTTTTGTTTTGTTTTGTTTTTCCTACTATCTGCGTGTCTCCTTCTGTCTCTTGAATTTCTGGTGTTTGCATTGTCTGGCTGCCTTCTAAATGAAACTTTGATATAAAAACGAGGAGGGCAAGCCAGCTTTAGAGGTCTATGTGGAAAATACAGCAGGCAGCACAGCACAGATTCAAAGGGAAAATATCTCATAACTCTCCAGAAACTTAAAAAATACTTGAGAGGTAGAATCTGGACTTCTACTTCCTCTAAATTGCCACATGAGAAAAAACATAAATATCCATCTATTGAACATCAACTTTCAGCTTATATTTGTAGGGATAAAACAGTCTGCCTTTTATCGAAGTAGAGTATCTTCATCCCAGTACTTGCTAACAGGCTATGAAATATTAGATATGGTAGGGTGAATAACTGCAAAACACAAAACCCATCCACTAGATGAAGGTAGAAGTTCTGACATGCATGTTGGTGCCTTTATTAGATGCTGAGATTGCATAGACAAATGCATTGTCATATTTATAGCTACATTTGAAAAACACACATTGTGAGCAATTGAAATTCCACAGAAATGAGAAACAAATTTCAGGAAACGTCAAACATTAAATTCATAATAGTTGAAAGAATGCATTTAATCTACAAAATACTATGTGAAGGTGATCAGAGTTTGATTTAATCCACCAAAGTAAAAGACATTATTTGAAACAGAAAATGATGCCAGAGACATGCCTATGCTTCCATAATAAGCAAACTGCAACACTATGATTTAATAAAATTCAATCTTGGGATTCTACCAACCTCTACTCTCTTGGTTTATGATGTTGCTAGTAACTCTCTGGGGAATTATATTCCTAATTCTCCCTCCCCCCATTTGTCTGTTTGGGTTTTTGTTGGGTTTTTGAATCTTCAGTAAGTTCAGGGGGGTTGTGTGAATAACATAAATGATCACTATGTTCTCTTTCTTCCAGCAATGCTAATAATGTGGTCAAGTATAGTGCATTAAAAAAGTATAACAATGAAAACTTGGTATGCTTGCTATGCATCAATCTTTCTACCCAAGGGTAAAATCTCGCTGGCCTGAAATGGATATAGAATGCATAATAGGTAACATACTTCATCCATAGATCTCCAAGTCCGTCACAAAAGCAGGTTGTTATCATGATTCCTATTTTACAGAGTGAGAAATGAAGCACAGAGCAGGGAGGTGAGGTGACTTTCTCCTGTTGCTATTCTTCCATAGCAGAGCTGAAAATAGAATACAGATCCTTTTTCATGCCATTCTTGTTTTACAAGCTTGGACGCAGGAATGATATGTTACAATTTAGGCCCCAGTCCTGCAAACAGTCCAACTGGGGTGGACCGTTGCACCTGGGCAGAGCCTCACTGACTTCATTAGGACTCTGTGTGGGCTCACCTGGATCTGATTGCAGGATCAGGGCCTTTGAGAAAAGGAATTTGAGGTATTTTCTGTCTGTGAAAAACTACAGACAGTATAGTCATGAAATTTTTAATGTCTGCAGTTCTCTCCTGTCACTGCTCATGAGTAAGGCTGCAATTTAGTCATGGAGGTCACGGAATCCATGACTTCCAAAGACCTCCGTGACTTCAACCAGTGCTGGCTGGGAGCTGCAGGGTCCCCTGCTGCCCGCAGAGGCAGGGAGCTGTTGGGTATCCCTGCAGCTCCTGGCCACCGCGGGTGGCAGAGGGGAGCCCCTCAGCTCCCTACCGCTGCTCCCGGCCGCTGCGGGTGGCAGGGGGGACTCGGCTGCGGGGGGGATCCCCACTGCTCTCATCCATTGTGGGTTACAGGGGTGATCCCCGGAGCTTCCGGCTGCCGCGGGCAGCAAGAGGAACCCCCGACGCTCTCAGCCACCACGGGCATCAGGCGGCAGGAGGGACTCCCACTGCTCCTGGCCACTGCTAGCATCAGGGGAGATCTGCCGCTCCTCACCGCCATGGACGGCAAGAGGGACCCCTACCGCTCCTGGTCACCCCGGGCATCGTGGGGATCCCCAGAGCTCCACGGCCGCAGCTGCCCAGGCTTCCCATTTTGTCATGAGTATTTTTAGTAAAAGTCACAGACAGGTCACGGGCTTCTGTGAATTTTTCATTATTGTCCGTGACCTTTACTAAAAATATCTGTGTGAAAAACAGCCTTACTCATGAGTTACCCAGTTATGTCTAATACATGAAGACTTCAGAATTCCATTATAATGCCAACCATTATGTATGTTTGCATTCATAGTCTTTTTTCTTTCTTCCTCTTGCCTCCACTTTATACATTAAACAAAAATTTACGCAGATATGAGTTATATTACATAATGTAGATATTATCTAATGGTCACATGTAATTGCATTCGTATTGTTTACACACACCAATCAAACCTATTCTACGGTCCTTTACATATAAAACTACAGAAAACATTTAACCATCATCTCCATGATAAAGTTAGTTTCTGAATGTTATGCTACTCCAGGTTGGTTCTTCATATTGACTAATTGGATTGTATTCTGATTGTTAGTGTTCTGGTATCAGATCTTTGGACTGTCAGGACACCCACTGTAAGAAGTTTGCTCAGTGGTATTTAGTAAAACAGAAGAAACTGCAGCAAAGATTTTCATGCTGGAAAATCAATATAAATGTATTTGTTTATGAATATTTGCCCCTTACGTTCTCCAATATAAAAAGCTAACATTTGTACTCTGAAATTGTTTTAAAGGAATGTAGCTGAAACAGTGGTGTGTTGTATGCTTAGTCTGTTTTTAGGTGGAGTAAATGACTGCTGCTAATGTTTATTGTTAGATTGTGAAGTAAATTCTACTTTTACAAACAGATGTAGAGTTTAAACAATGAGTTTGTGTGCTGTGAAGTATTTGTTCTGAAATCCTATTACCACTGATGTTGCACATTTAGGGAGGGTTGTTTTTCCTTTCAAGCTATGTATAAAGGAATTATTGACAATTTTCACAAAACATATAAAGACTAGTAAACAAGCTCAGACAAGAATCCAGTAATGACTGTAAAATAGACACATGCTTATTTCACTAAGCACATTCACACATTCTAATGTTCACAACCCTCTTTTGATTACTATTGTGGAGCTAAAGAGTTCTGGAAGAAGGTTCCATGCTAGTTACAAAGAAAACTGTTTCAATACTATTAAAATCACCAATATGGATTTTACTGCAGGGTCCTTCTCTCTAACTTACACATATTGTTACATTACATCACTTACACTGTATGGTAGCATTATGGATTTATTTAATGCTGTGATCAGGAATCTTTTTGCTTTATATTTAAAAACAAAAAACCCAATTCCCCTCTTCAAGGTAATTCAATGTAAACAACTGTTAAAGAATGTTATAACTGAGAATTTGAATGCTCAGATGTCAGGAAATGTCCGTCTGTCTGACTGAAGGGAGGCCATGAGTGTGCACTTGTGTGTGTAGAGGTGTGAGCTACAATTACTGGGGAATTATAGCTTTGAATTTCCTGACAACTGTGTTTATATTTTCAACAGTAATCTCAGGTTAGTGTTGTTTTTGAGATGTTTTCTTTTTTAATTTTTGTGAGTCTCTTCGCAGATGGGATGGGGTGCCCACCCCACACAAGGCCTGACTTGTTAAAAAGGGCCAGTTAACCCCATGACAGGCTGCACCTGGAGGAGAGTCAGGGCAGATGAGGTCTTATGAATGATGATGCCCAACTGGGCAAGGGCAGACTGATCTGATATAAAAATAGAGAGCAAGAGGGGGGCATCAGAAAGGAACTTTCCAGTCATTCCCTAGAGAGGAGGGTTTCATTAGCACAGTGGCTATCTTTGGCACCAGTGGTGACTGCAGCAGGGCAGATCACTTTGTCAGGATTGGTACCAACCTCGGTGTTGGTACCGACAGTGAGTATGATACCCTTGCTAGTTGTTAGGGCACCGACTTTGGTATCTACCTCAGTGGCAATGCAGCCAACATATTGAACTTTGCACGAGGCTGGATGTTTCTTCGCTTCTCCGGGGGGTGGCTTCCCTATGAAATCTGGATGACTTTGATCCATTGGGATCAAGTTGGCAGCCATCCTCCCCCTCATCTTTGTTCTTTAGACATTAGTCTAGAAGGTGGTTGAGACCTTCTTTGTCTTCAGGATTGGTACCGTTTCTACAGTAGAGATGGCCTCTTGGTCCAGTGCTTGCTGGCAACTGATGCTATACGCTTCTCCGCACTGGCCTCTGTGGAATCCAGGGGAGGTTCATCATTCTTTAAAATCCTGATCCTACATCCACTTCACCCAACCATTTGGGGGTATCAGCTCCTCAGCCACTTTGTTGCAAACTCAAGCAGAGGCAGCTCCTTTGGAGCATGTGCACACTGAACAGGTATATACAGATATCAGTACTGCAGCAAGAGGTTCCAGTGGTTTCTCTTCCTTTGTCCGCCTCGTCACCAAATGACTAGGTAGTGCCGGAGTCTTTCTTCCCAGTGCCTGGAGATTTTAAGGAGCATCAAAATCCTCTCAGAAAAATGGCTTTGGCGCCTTGCATATGCAGGCTGATTTTGTGCAAGGGAACGCACTAATTGGTGGACTCCCTTCAGTCTTTGAACCTGGGAAGAGTAGTTCTCCCCATAAATGAAGCACTCCTGTGGAGTACTCCAGCTTCTTTGACACCTATGGCAAAGTGTACGGACAAGTGTTGTTATGCTATCGTGCAGGGGTTGCGTTTCTATTCGCGTCCTGCCCCTAACTCACTTATCCTGACATGTGAGGTAGTGCTTGGTAGTCTACTTGAAGAGGACTAAACCATTTTGTTCATCGTGTTGACTTTTGTCTGCTGTGTGAATTAGATGAAATGTCAGCTGGTCTCTACTCAAATGATCTCCAGGTGGATAACTTCCTATATTACCACATCTTCTGTGGTAGTTCAGACTATGCCCCCATAGTCATTACAGGCCCATTTGACAAGAGCATAAGTGACAATCAATCACATTTCTCAGCAGTGTCTCAATATTGGCTTCCATGGTCTTCCATACTTATTTTTGCTAGACATTATGCTATTACCATGGCACCTAGATCAGACATGAACTTTGGGAAGGCTGTTGTGCAGTCACTGTTTAAATAGACTCCAAGCCTCACCATCTACCGAAAATGCTTGGGAGTCACCTGAGTGCAATACACATCTCAAACCACTCAAAAAAGAAAAGATGGTTACTTATCTGTACTACTTAACTGTTGTTCAAGATGTGGGTGCCGACATGTAATCAACAACTCTCCCTCTGCGTTGGAGTCTTCAGCCTTGGATTTCAGTGCAAAGGAATTGAGAGAAGTCAGGTCAGCACCGTCTTTATGTAGCCGGGGAGGGGCTAAGGCGATAGAGCTCAAGCACCACCCCTATGGATACTCTTCGTTAAAGTTCTCTGTCTTCAGTGCGCTGGGTGCGCGCACCTGAGTGGAATATACATCTGCACCTACGTTTCAAAGAACAATAGTTACAGTAAAGTTACGTAATTATCTTTTCCTTAACAACCAAAATAGCACTACCTGCAGTGTAGAGTCTAAAATAAACTAAGGAAAACATTTTAAAACTCCTACCCCTTAGGGTTTGGAGCTTAACCTGTTGACTTTTTTGATGCATGCTGGTTCAGCTATTTGAAATTTGCAGGTCTTTGCTGCATTTTTTGTAAAGTGCTTTTGACGTCACTGTTTTATTTTACAAATCACTTACCTGAGGGTGTTATTGCCAGATAAGCCTTAAAGTAAATCCGCAGAAAAGATTTCTTTTGTATTTGCCCTGTGATGGCCCCCACCCCCCAAGCCTTCAGAAACTTCATCTTGTGAAGGAGTAAAAGAAAAATGAGTGAGAATTCTTAGTGGTGTGTGGTTCACCTACTTCAGGGGTTTTCAGACTTTTCTACTGGTGACCCCTTTCACACAGCAAGCCTCTGAGTGCGACCCCCCCCCTTATAAATTAAAAACACTTTTTTATATATTTAACACCATTATAAATGCTGGAGGCAAAGCAGGGTTTGGGGTGGAGGCTGACAGCTCGCAACCCCCCATGTAATAACCTCATGACCCCCTGAGGGGTCCTGACCTCCAGTTTTAGAACCCCTGACCTATGCAAAATTCTTCAGAGCTTGCTCTATGGGAAGAGATATAAATGAAAAGATGGATGCATCTTAAATTTGCAGTTCAGTTTGGGCTTTGATCCGGCAAGGAGTTCCGGGCATGGGTGGATGTTCTGGTGTCCCATGTGTTGCATTGGGGCTTGTCTACATTATATAGAAAGTTGTACTACTTTGTCTATACTTGTACAGTTAAAGCAGTACACTGCCTAGTGAGGATTTGGTTATGTTGGCGTAAAAGTGCTTTATACCATATACCTATTTCTGTAGGGGATGGGGAATAACTTATACTGGTATAAGTCAATGTGTTCACACTAGGACTTTTAGTAGATTAATTATTTTAGTAAAATAAATAAAAATAAAATAAAAATTCACATTCTTAACTGAAAACGTTTAACAGTTAAACTTTTAAGTGCCGAGCAGACCTTGGAGTTTGGTTGACCAGAATTTGCTCCCTTGATTCCTCAGGCCATCATAGACCGCACAATCGTCCTTTTGACACAGGGAAAAAATTCTGTTTGTCTCTCCAGATGAACTGCCTGTCCTCCTTGAGAGACACTTAATAATGTGCTTGGGTTGGCTGCCTGAGAGAAATGCAGTTTTCCTCTATGGTGCAGCAAGAATTAGAGTCTTAAGGGAGTAGTGAAAGAATTAGGTAGTGTGACAGGGGGAATAGTTTGAAACAAGCGGAAATGTAGGCAGGAGCAGCCTTGAGTTGCTCTGAGAATGAAGATGTGAAAAAAGAGAAGGAACCCAGTGAAGGGATTCAAAAAGGGGAAGGTGGCATTGGAGCAGCTGGAGGAGGCTGAAGAATGAAGAGGAGAGGAGCAAGGAGGTTACAGTAGCTGAAATGAAAGATGATCAAGGCATGCTAAAGGGTTTTATCAAAAGAGTCAGAAAATGAAGGGTGGATTTTAGAGACATTGAGATTTTGATGAGAGCCAAAAACTTCTGGAATTTTGGGAAAGGGACTGAGATGTGTTTCCATCTTCAAAGCACGAATCCTCTGCTCATGCCAGCTGTCTAATTGAATGTTTCAAATCTTGTTGCTTTCTCAGTGTGAGAATTTACTGAATCTCCCTTCAGGCTCTCTCCACTGCCCATCTGAGCATGCAGTGTCACTTCACGAGAACTGGCAGAGATCACTGGTTTAATAATTATTGTTAATGGGTACTGCTGGAAAGTCTGCTATGGAGCTGAATTTGCTACGTGCAAAGGCTTGCACAGCAGGTAACTGTTGAATTAAACTATAATTTTCACCCCAAGATTAATAAATTATATTCAGTATAAAAAATTATACCAGAACTGTGGTTTTCCTATTTTTATTGCTATCTTCAGTACACATAACGCCTGACATCTGCTTATTCTCTTTATCAGAATGGTAATAATTAAAACTCCACCACTATTAATAACCTTAAATCACATACATTTACTACCTGGGTACAGTGCTTATTGTTACAAATAGTTTGAAGTCTAGTGACTACTTATGGTAGTGAGCACTGTGTTTGGTTAAAAAAAATTTTTTAGTAGGATCAGGCCCATCCATTTTAAATCTGTTTCTAATACTCATAAACTACTGTTCAGTTGCTTTTGGATGAAAGCAGTTGGAAAATGGGTAGAATATACTAAAAACTCCAGTGGGTTCATGGCTGGACCTCTATTCTTATGAATACTTACTTTGTTTTACCTTTTAAAACTATTATTCTGAACTTCATTGTGTATTTGTCTAGGTTTAATAAAAGTACCTATACCATAGTATAGATTATTATATATTTACTTTTTTTTTAAATCAATATAGAATTCTATTGAATTAATGTCCACTAAATATCTAATTCACCATAAATAAGAATTTCACTTCCTCAACTAACTTATTCCTCAGTGAGTCCACTCATCACAAAAAGACTGAAAAAATAAACAAGCCTTACAGCATAGATTGAAAGCCAGTAAATCCAGGCTAAATCAGATGAGGGTGGGGACCTAAGTTCCAGAGTTATGGACCTTTGAGGTGGAAGATGGAAGCAGTCTCTAAGGTGTCCAGATCCAAAACATTTTTAGGCCTTTATAGGTCAATTTTATAGTTTTATAGTTTAACTTTCACCTGGAAACAAGTTTTCAGCCACTGTAGATAATAGAGCAGAGGGTGCAGATGCTAACATCTTGGAGGCTTCTGCTATTTTACGTTGTTGCTCTGCTGTGGAGGATTGTGACTCTCTTTGGAAATCTGCTGGCCCACTACAGTATTTTGAATGTCAAACGGAATATAATAGTGCTCACGACAACAGCATTTGCCTGATTTATTCCTGTTGTGTGTCTCCCTTTTCTCCTCCAGAATTACTCCATGTCAAATTCTTTGTGAAGCGGCAGTGTTGTAAACATAATGGTGATTTTTCACTAACCTTTTGGCTTAGCAGGATATCTGCTAATCAGGATGATTTGTGGGTGTGAAATCTTATCCTATTATTATTAATAGTGTTTATTACAGTATTGCTTAAGTGCCAACCAAGAACGGGGCCCATTTTATGTTGGGCAGTGTAGGTGGTCTTTGCCACGAAGAGTTTACAATTTAAATAGACAGGACAGATGCAAGGTGGAGGAAGGGGTATAACATACAAGAAGAATGAACATTATAATGAGCTGATTTATTGTTGACATAATTACCACTTATATATAAAGGAGTAAGACGGTACCAAAGGGACAGCCGTGCTCAAAGCAGGTAGAGTGCTGTGTTGGGTAGAATATAATAGTAGCTAGATGATTTATCAGAACACTCTGGTTTATTCACAGAATTGAAAGAGGAGCAGGACTCACCAATTTCAATTAAGATTTGAAGTGATAGGCAGAGGGGTACATTGTTAATTGTGGATTTGATGGCATCTAGGGAGAAACTTTGAGATAGAATCTCTTGTTGGGTCAAGTTCTAAGGCTATCTGTTTTCAGTTACTTTTTTCTTTTTTTTTTTAAAGGCATTTGACATCTTGTCCTACCACAACCCCATAGATTGCATTACTAGAATTATTACAGGAGGTCAAGAGCAGAAAGTTTAGTTTAGGTCTGGTCTGAGATCAAGCATCTCTAGCACCCTGAATGAACCAGAATCTGGTGTCTCCTGCTGCATACGCTATTTGGATAAATACTGAACCACAGCTCTAAAGAGATGTTGTGATTTGTGATACACTGAGTTATTACTCAGCCTGAAAGCTGACTCTGGTTTGATTAACCTGAACAAAAGGAACCAAAACTAGTGCTGAAGAAAGACTTAGAGAAGCCTGGTTAGATATAACTTAGACCACATTTCATCAATGAAAAAACAGAATCTGGAAAAATAAGTTAATTTAAACAAACAAGAAAAAAGTTGCTGTAGTACACAAGTGATTATTTTGGGAGAGTTTCTTCTACTGCTCTCCAGAACACCCTGAATCGATGTTCTAGCAGGACAGCAGCAGCAGTTTGTTTATCCCATGCATAAGAGTTTTCCACTCGCTATACAAGTATGATTAAACCCTGTTGTCTGGGCAGAAGTGGAACGATATTCAGAGTTTAACAAGTCTTACAAATGTATCTTTTTTTTCCTAACATGTTTTGGGTAATATTTGTTCTCCCTCCCTTTTCCCTCAGTCCCAGCCACAACTCCAAAACAGTGATTATCAATACAAACATTCCTAATGTTTAGATTTTTGTACTGAGTGGAAAAAATGAACAGCATGCATCTTAAACACTATGTGGGATAAATGCTATTTAAATCTTGCCTGAGCTGCTAAACATCACGCTAACCATTGGATCACTGGATCTAATCCAGTAAAAAAAAAAAAAGAGAGGTCATGTTAGAAAACTAAGCCATCTGTCCAGTGTAGAATTGAAAGGCTTTTATAATGAATTACTTGTCCCTATTACTCTCTTTTTGGGGGAAGTGGGGTAGCTAGGAGTGAATCAAAGAGCATTATAGGAGCTGTTGCTGCAAAGCTGGCTTCTGAATTACTCCTACATTGTAAACCTGATCTTTTTAGCTAACAACTATATCTCAATGTTCTGCAGAACTAATTAGTGTATTAGAAACAGCATTTTGTAACTGGCTTGGCGATAACATACGGCACTGCTTCAGAAGTGTCTACTGTCTGTTGCAGGCATTGCTCTTCTAATATAAGCTAGAGGATTTTTATATGCTTATTGGCAACACCACTGGGAGGTTTTCAAAGAACTTTGACTCTCTGCTTTCCCTTTCCAGAGCTGATTTTTTAAAATGAATTTTTATAACAAAACAAAAAGATTATAGTATTTAGAATTAACTTTGGAGTCTCTGCTAATGTTTATGAAGTAGATGGTTATCTTTGATTTCACCGATGTTAATACAGCACTTGTTTATGGGAAAACTGTTCCACCACCTGAAAACAGAGTATAACATAACAGCCAGCAATGATGATGATCTGGGCACAGCACTCCAAGTCGGATCTAATTTTGTTTGCCGAATTTTACTGCATGTTTAAATGGATGTTAATGAATAATAACTATTCACCAGCTAGACTATGGATTTTCTGTTGAAGATATTCTTTTAAAGAATAATGTCCTTTTGTTGTGAAGTTTGGAGTCCCACACTGCCCTCAGTTCAAGACATGATCCTGAGATATGCTGGGAATTTGAAGTTCCTGTTGATTTCATCATATGTCTGATTTGGCCTATTTGTAAATTAAATGGAGAAACAAATCAACTTTACTCTTGGATGAAAAAGCTAAGTTTGAATGAAGTGCAGAAGTGTTGAGAAGAGTGGGATAGTAGGGGAAGAGGAAGAAGGACAAGTGCAGTGAAAGGAGCAGGAAGATGTATCTAAAGCCAATGGGGAGACAAACATGATACAATACGTGTGTAGTAGAGAATCTGATTTAAAGCCAAAAAAGAACGTGTAGGGTGTGGGGACAGGGTTTAAAACCTGTTGTTACAGCTTCATTAGAAAATCCACCATTTTGACCAACTGGTGAAATTGTATTAGATTTGATAATATTTGAATTAATTTAATTGATTAATTGATTAATCAACAGTCCTACTTTACTTTGGGAGACATGGCTTATCAGATCAGACTCACTCAAGAAGTTGCCATCATGTGGTGTACATGCAGATGGTATGATTTAATGTTGTTCACTCTTATGTCCATTTTCCTTGTTAAACTAAATGGGGATGCAGGGAGGAACTATTTGGAGGGGCAGAGAGCTGTTCCCTATTTTCCTTCCTTTTCATATATTTATCGGATGGTTTATTGACACAGTGTCAGACTCTCCACCTGCCATTTGCCTTCCATCCCTCTGCCCGATTCACAATTCTGGATGATTGTCTTAACCAAAGGCATTCTCTTTTAAACCAATTCATTGTCTCTCAAAGATTCAGGATGTATTTTTCCATAATAAATCTCTCACCAGTATTTTCTGCTCTTTATAAAATATCAATTATTGACACATACCAAATCTGTGTCCATCACCATGGTATCTGAATTCAATGGAAATTAGAACAAGCATGATATCCAGGCTGTGGAAAAGAGATAGAAAAATGATGGAATAGTATATCTAGGCCAGCCTCCCTTGCCATTTGCCTATTACATATTTAATGATTCTGCATGAGAGCCTTGAGCTTGGATAGTGGGATATAGAGAGAGCTCATCTCCTTGTCCAATGCCTCTATTGTGGAAAATAAGGTTTTCTGCTATTTGTAGATAGTTTTCTTAATTCTTACTGACAATGCATTTGCCTAGTCTTTTGGAATCCTACTAGTACTAGCTTTGACTTTCCTTTGATCAGGGTTATGGTGCTTTGTAAAATAGACTCCACTAATATTTTTCTGTGCTTAAATACCATACCCACAAAAAGAATGTGTGGAATTTGGTATAGGGTCTTTGTTGGCAATAGTACAAGAGTAGGGCCTTGAGATGAGGAAATGGTTGAATATCTTCTGCTTTAACCTTATAGAAGTGGGAAGCAGGGAACTCAAGCTCTAGACCAGGGGTAGGCAACCTATGGCATGCGTGCCAAAGGCGGCACGTGAGCTGGTTTTCAGTGGCACTCACGCTGCCTGGGTCCTGGCCACCAGTCCGGGGGGCTCTGCATTTTAATTTAATTTTAAATGAAGCTTCTTAAACATTTTAAAAACCTTATTTACTTTACATACAACAATAGTTTAGTTATATATTATAGACTTATAGAAAGAGACCTTCTAAAAACGTTAAAATGTATTACTGGCACACGAAGCCTTAAATTAGAGTGACTCAATGAAGACTCGGCACACCACTTCTGAAAGGTTGCCAACCCCTGCTCTAGACTAATTCAGTACCTCTGTAGGACAGAGTAAAATATAGGAAAGGTGGGAGTAGCTCCCTAGCCGAGGAAGTGGGATAGAGTACGTCCCAAAGGAAGGAACCATCGAGGCAGACAAGTCTGGAGTGCAAAGACTTAGGTTGGGGTAAGTGACCCCTAGGAACAGCCACACTTGAGAACTTGGAGGAGCCAACAGTATATACAGGTTCATATAGTGTTGTGTTTGAATTATCTTTTAGTAAACAAACAATATGGAGATGTGGCCTTTCAGGTTGGATTGATTTAAATCAGTGGTTTTAATCGTCAGGTTGGATCATGATTTAAATCAGCAAGCAGGGAACCTTGATTTAAATCATTGATTAAAATCTTATTTTGACTTAGATATTTTCCTAAAGAAAGATTCATTCTTATTGGTTGGTAACCATTAAAACATTGATTTGTAACCAAATATATCCATACATATTTATTTAAGCAATTATATAGCTTAATAACATGCATTTATTCAAATTCTTGACTTACATTTTTTATTATGTTAGAAAATGGTGAATGGTGTATTTTTTATTTACTAGATTTTTTTTTACTTGGGATTTGTGTCAAGCTACATTTAGATGGAAATGGGAATTTAAAAATATACAAAAACTGCATTTTAAAAACTGTTTTTATTAGTTAAATAAAACTACCTTAAATATGCTAAATACATAAGGGGAAAAAAGCTTATCAAAGTACGTTTTGGATGGAAGTATTAACCATAGTTAGTGAATTAACTAGTTTGGTTGTCGTGGGTCAGATTTTCAAAGGTATTTAGGCACCTAAAGATGCAGACAGGTGCCTAGTGGGATTTTTCAAAAGCTCCTACACAGGTTAGGCACCTAACTCCCTTTTGAACATCCTACCAGGTGCCTATCTGCATCTTTAAGTGTCTAAATACATTTGAAAATCTGTCCTCATGCCCCTCAAGTTTTTAAACTGAGTAGATCTCATCCTCTCTCACCTGTTTTTAATGCATAGATTGGAGGAGGAAACAAGATTTCCTGCTTTTTCAACACCCAATCCATTTCTTAAATTTGAATGAATTAGTGCAAATGAAAAAAATATTATTTGTGTACCTGCTATCTAAACTGAACCCAAATATAATTAAGACAAAAGCTTTGCTAGACAAGTGAAATTGAAAATACTTCCATTTGAGAAAATGTAAATACCGGCATTTGCTCAATTCTAAAGACTGAAAATAATATACATACTTAATGCAGTACATGACATTGTGACAAATTTAGAAAGTTTGAGTTGACCTCAGAAGGTAGATGTTCCCCCCGATTGTGTATCTTATTAAAAAAGCAGTACTCTTTAACTCATTAGAATTTGAGGAAGCCTCAATTAAAAATCCTGGGGCTGGCCTGTGCCAGCTGACTCAGGCTCGTGGGGTTTGGGCTGCAGGGCTGTTTAATTGCAGTGTAGATATCTGAGCTTGGGCTACAGCCCAGGCTTTAGGACCCTGTATGGTGGGAAGGTCCCAGAACTCCGGCTGCAGCCTGAGCTGTAATGTCTACATTGCAATTAAACAGCTCCGCAGCCTGAGCCCCGCGAGCCCAAGTCAGTTGGCACAGGCCAGCCGCGGGTGTCTAACTGCCGTGTAGACATACCCATTGATGCAGTGCTTTTATTTATTTAAATGATGTTAATAGGTTCTGGGAAGTTTAGGCCTTTAATGATAGATTGTGGTAATTTCAAATTTAACTTTAAACAGATTTTTTTAAAAGGAAAGATATTTACATTTTATAAAGTCTGATTTTTAAAATGTCATTTATTTAATCCATCCTCTGACCTTTCCTATCAGATTGTGGATTGCAAGAATTGATGTGTATTCAGTTTTTACCTTTTCTAAGTGTAATATAGAGGTTTCAAGTGGTGTTCAGGAGAATACATTTAATAGGCAACATTTATCTTAACGTACATTGACTTTATCATAAATTGGGACAGCTTCCGATATCTGGAATATGATGTCATGATGAGCTATGATAGCATAGTAAAATAATTGCTTCTTTTTCATGCAAACTACTGCTATTGTATTCTAAAGAGACTAGCTATGATTTGGGTCTCTGCTTAAAAAAACAAAGAAAACCCTAACTTTTCTAGTATAGATATAGGATTTAGTATTATTTTAACTTCCCTTACATAGTAAAATAAAGAATATGTCAATGTTGGTGTGAGCCTGGCTTTATATATGCCAGACAAGTGGCATAATACTTCTAAAAGTTCATTTTTCATTCCATTTTAATTATCACCCAAAACTCCAAAATCTGTTGCGATAGCTTTTTATTTAAATTCTGCAATAATTTGCATTGTTGTCCAAGGCTATGATGTGTATTGATTGAGGATCTGTTAAGGAGAAACTCCATGTTTCTTAATTAGCATATGGTTAGCAATGACCTCTTTTTTCACACACAAGTGACAGCTGAATTTGCTTTTTGCAGAGTCTGGAGTAACTGGATTCAAGTCACACAGACATATGCTTAGAATAGAAATGTATCAGATGCAGGAATGTTTAAAGTGACAGTGATACATATTGTTGATATGTAGACTATCTTGGAGCTTTGTCATGCATTTCTCCTCTTTCACCATTTTAAGGAAGACATTCCTTGCTTACACTGATTCTGACTCCACTATCAGTTAGCAAGCTGAGAGTCAATTTCATTTCCATGGATAAAAACCATTCGTTTTCCTCTTCCCCCTTGTAACAGGAAGGATGGAGCAGTTTTTTATGTTAAAATGTTACAGTAGTTCCCTTCTTTATTTGCAATAAGAGGGTTGAGTTCACCAATTGCATGAGTAGATACAACTTCATTGACTTACTGATGATGCCCAGCAGTGAATTTGGGTTACTGCAAGATAGCAATCAAAGCCTAAATGTCCCCAGTGAAAAGATTCCTTTGGATTTTTTAACCAAATAAGACTAAAAAGAATAATTTAAAACATAGTTTAAAAAGCAAAATCTCAAAATTGCTTACCCTCCTTAAACAGTTCAAATAATTCCACGTGAGAAATAGTTCTTAGATGCAGAAATGTTTTACTTTCACTTTTGTGGTGGTTAGCTAATATTGTGAAAACTCTTTTCAAAGCCTACGTGTATGCTAATATGTAAACATGTCCACATATACCTTCTTCAATTTGTAGCTCTGTAACCAACTCATGCTGTTTGTAGATGCATTCAGAAGCAACCCAATAGCACCCCATCTGATCCTGTCCTTAAAGAGCCAGAGAGTGTGCCCTGTACTTTCCTGCTTTGAAAAGGGTTTGTTAACTTTTTCAGAATACAAAGATTTTATGGTGGGTTATTATTATTCCAGTGGCACAGTTCACACCACTAGAGTTTAGCTTTTCTATAAACCCTTGTTGTCAGAGGCTTATAACTTTGATATAAAAATCCCTCCAGGCTGTTACTTTGTAATAATGGTCTCAGACTTTGATTTGAAAGTTTTTTGAGTTGTGGTACATATAAAAAGATATTTTAATTAGTTTTAAAACACTAATTTTTAAAAAATCAAAAATAAATTTGCTCAACCACTGCAAAAATAAAAACAATCAACATAGGGGTATGAGAACTCTGAAAAACTAGTTAAAGCAATTTGATGGTTACTAAAGTGATTGTTTTTTAAATATTTCAGT
This sequence comes from Terrapene triunguis, assembly GCF_002925995.2. Classification (NCBI taxonomy): domain Eukaryota; kingdom Metazoa; phylum Chordata; order Testudines; family Emydidae; genus Terrapene; species Terrapene triunguis. The sequence continues at coordinate 9,124,322 of NW_020664589.1, read as the reverse complement.
TCATTCTCACAAATATACCGTATATACTCGTTCATAAGCCAAATATTTTTGGTAAAAAAGTGACACATCAAAGAGCGGGGGTCGGCTTATAAATGGGTCTACGCCAAAATTTGATGATTTTAAACTCTATGGAATCATTGAATTGAATATCTAATACATCGTTGTTTTGTTTACCTGGAGCGTCTGCAGGCATGGAGCCCCTCAGCTCCCTGTGGCTGTGGTTCGCCGTTCTCAGCCCATGGGAGCTGCGGGAAGTGGCGCGCCACTTCCCGCAGCTCCCATTGGCTGGGAATGGCAAACCGCGGACACTGGGAGTTGAGGGGCTCCGTGCCTGTGAACGCTCCAGGTAAACAAAACGTCCAGGCCTGCTAGTGGCTTACCCTAACGGGCCAGGAGCCAAAGTTTGCCAACCCCTGAAATATAGAGTCGGCTTATGAAAGGGTCATACAGTTTTTGCTATTTTTACCTAACCATCTTGGGGGTTCGGCTTATAAATGAACGGGCTAATGAATGAGTATATATGGTACTTTAAAGTTTAGTACATAAAATAGTCTAATCAATTTTGTATTTTGAACATATATGTATATTTTTAACATTCATGTTATGGATCTAAAGTTTGACTTTACTCATGAGCAGTAACTATTTTCATGAGTATTTTTAATGTGTGTTTGCATTCATCTTTATAATGATAGTATTTGTGCATCATTATTTTAGTGTGCAGTTAGTTTGCTATATTATCTTTATTTTCAATAATTATTACTTAATGCACCATAAGTGTGCATAGTGCCTTACAGACAAAAAGTACAAGTTCCTTCCTGAGATGTTTATAATTTAAATTCCATGAAGTACAAAAGGTTTGCATTCTGAAATAGTGTATGTAGGTGGGGTGCTATAAAATCTTTAGGACCAACACTTCAGAATAGCTATATTACTCTGGCATTGGAAAGCCATGAATGAATTATGTAGGTCTTCTCAAACAAGAGGCAATTTAAACTTTATAGCACCTCATGCTCCCACATGTTGTCACATATTCAATATAATTTTGCCAGAGTGAAGTTATTTTTTGAAAAAAATCACTTATTCTCATTTAGTTTAGAATTATTCCTTTATTGCTCCTCTCTCTGCTTTCACATTGGGTTGCCTTGTTTACCACAACATATTAAACATGTGTGACTCTTTGAAGTATGTTAGTTACTAAGGAAACACAACTGTCATTGGTATGAATGGAGTTCAATGAGAGCATATTGTTAGAAGTTCAGTGCTAAACTTCTGTTTCCTGGTGCATCCTAGCATATTATTCAAAGGGTGCATTTGTGAGCTATAGACTTTCATATTGCTCCAAAGTGCTCTTCCAGTTTACTGCGCTTCTAGCATATAGCTTTGCTGGTGCGTGTCAGTGATGGCTGAATGGAATGTAAAAAACTTATAAAGTGCACCCAGCTCTGACTGATGAGTGGAAGGATGATATCTGAATTAGAGACGATCACAAATGTAATACAAAGTCAGCTTATATAATGTCATGGAACAATCCTTGACCAATAACCGATGGCAAGCGGTGTGACAGAAAGGTGCTTAAAAAGTATTTTGGGAGCACAGCCTTACAAATGCTTGAAAATTCTAGAGGAGTTTTGCCGTGAAGGTGTGGAGGGAGTCTACTGATTTCAGGTGCTCTGTAGGAGGAGGAAGTCTCTCACCTTTGGAAATGCAGTAGCTAATTAGGAAGAGGGGAGGAAATCAGCCATCCACCTCTTCGTCCTTTCCCCACCATTCCTTGCACACATTGGCCAGAATAAAACTTCTGGCTTGTTATCTATTGGATGGTTTGTCAAGATGGATTTTGAAATCTGTACCACAATCTTTGTGATTGTTTTAATTGCTGCATATGTGGCATAAATAGACTTCTAAAATGTTGGGTTTTTTGTTTTGTTTTGTTTGGTAGGTATGTTGATGATGTGATCAGCCGCATTGATAGGATGTTCCCTGAGATGTCTATACATTTATCCAGGCCAAATGGAACCTCTGCAATGCTTCTGGTAAGTTTCACCATTTGGTTTTGAGGTAATCCAGTGGGGGTTGAATGCTTAACAGACTAATTTGCTGTTCTTAAAATGAACATTGCTAAAGACTCAAGTACATTTCAGAGTAGTAGTGTGCCTGAGGCTGTACAATAATGTAGTTCATTTCTTCCCTTTGGTAAGGAAGATGGGAAAATATATTTGACTTTGTCCAAAAACAAAAAGTACTCATCCAGTCCTGGAAGACATATTGGCAGAGTTCAGAATCAGGAGGACTTTGTGGGAATCAGCCCACAGACATTGCAAAATGTGATTCCCAGGACTGCTTTGCATTTCTGATGGAGGAGTTGCAGGAAAGATTATTAATTGAACAGGAAAAGCATTAGATGAGTTTGAGGGGAAAATATATTTCTTTGATTTTTGCACTGATAAAAAGTGTGATAAATAACATCAGAATGACTCTGTCATTTGACACTAAAAAGATTTTGCCATCTTGACTATGGCCTGATCCTGCAGCATTGAAGTGGAAGGAAGTGTTGTCATTGAGTGCAGTGGGAGCAGGATCAAGTCTTGTTGCTGATTCTTAATTGGAGAAGCAAATATTCTTAGTATTAAGATCTTCTCTATTACCCATATTCTCCTAATTTGATATAGTGTAAGGATTAATCTTTTAATTTAGAGGGCTTTTTGTTTTGAAAAGAAAAGTAAATGGTCAAAAATAGCTCCTCCCTTTAAAGGGATTAATGTGCTACTTTAATACCTAAACTATTAGATGTGATTGTGGAAGATTGAGTCTACCCAGCCTCAGACACATTAACCATGCCTTCAGCAGCATTATCAGGGCGGGAGAGTTTAATGGGGTAAAAAAAATCCTCAGTGATCTAGATTTGTTCAAATTATTTCTGGGTCAGTGAGTTTCTGTTCCATGATGAAGTCAGGAATTTGGCATCGGAGTGAATGAGCAGTAAAGACTGGATTATCGATAAATAGGTCCAAGATATTAGAGTTACTTCTGTCTGAGCGAACAAGCTTTTATTCCACAAGGACCTATCAGCCACATCAATTTTCACATGCAGCTGCTGTGTTAATGGCAAGAAGAGAGCTTTTAAAATTTTTAGTGTACAAGATTAACCTTTTGAAGGGTGTTGAGCAGTGGCCGTGTGACACTTTTAATGTATTTAGCTATTTTTGCGCTATCAAGGTAAGTGATAGAAATCCCATTATTTGGCACATTTAAAATAAAATAAAAAATATATATACTATAGGTGGGAGAGGAAGTGGATGGGACCTATTCAGTCTTTTTCATCTAACTTCTCATTCCATTTCCTTTTATGATTAATTTTTCGTTATCCCATACACAACTATGGAAAGATTGGATATAACAGCTGTGTGGGTAGATATGGATGTATATGTATTTTAAAACACTGTCATAAAAGGGTTCAGAAACTAGGGTAATTTCTACAAGGGCATCCAACATTAGCACTTAGATACTGTGCTGATGGTATTGTACATATTAGATAACAAATATCCACGTGGAAAGTGGTCTCAAGGAGACATAGAATATGAAACCAGAAAAAGGTTAACCTGTTCAGGTTTCAGAACACCTTTCTTGGTTTACTTAGTGCTTCCTTTCATCTTCTATAGTTATAGTGAATATTAAAATGAATCTAAAATCAGAATCTTTGACAAAATTGAACAAGAAGGTATGGAGTCATCTTAATACACTGGCCTTCAATTTCAGATGTTGGGTCATTTAATCCCATTTTACACTGACATTTGTATTTCTCAACAGGGGAAAGGAAAGACTTGCACAAGGTGTGCTGATTTATAATTATTATACCCCAGTAGTCATTCTAACCTTCTTTTTTGGTCACTTTGTTGGAAACTTTAGTTAATCGGATGTAGAAAAGAATTCAAGCTTTCATTTAATGTCCAGTCTGAGCCAAAGCTAAACCAAACTGTAAGCATATTTGTGGCTCAGTGTTAGTTGCCATCTAGAATCTGGGCTGTTTCTGTAGCGTTTGTAGACTTTAGAATCCTCAGTATGGGTAAATTCCCTGTACATTCCTTAAAAGGATGAGTTCATTTATCCATAAGTCTAGCTGTGTTGATTTTTAGTTTGTTAATCAACTAACATCCCATTATTAATTTTCTTTGAACAGAAAAAAAATATTAAGAGATTAACTGAGTCAGAGGGTAAACAGCTGGCTTTCATAGGCATTAAAACATGTCATTTGCAATTGTTTGATTAATGAAATGGAACCACATAATATCTAAGGGGCCATAAAATGGTAGTCCTCATGATGCCTTTAAAGTTGCTCTTAGGTTTGTTTATTTATAACATTTTCAGTATGAGAAAATATTTGTTGCCATTTTCACTTTGAACCCAACTCTGCTGGATTCAGAGCAGCTCCTACTAAAGGCTGAGCGCCCTCAACTTATTTTATTATAGTGGGAGTTGAGGACACTCAACGCTGTTTAGGATCAAGTCCCAAACATACATTGTGATTTGGACACATTGACAGAGTACAGGTAAGGAATAAAGTAGGTTGGAAGAGTTGTTGTTGGAAGAGACTCTTTTTTGCAATAAGTAATAACATGCTGGATTGCCCGATTAAATTGCCCTCTGTGTACCTGTCACAGTACCACCACTAAATCAAGGACATGATTACTGGTACCAGTTAACTGCAGTCAGGGCCGGCTCCAGCATTTCTGCTGCCCCAAGCGAAAAAAAAAAAAAAAAGTCGCAATCGGCGGCAGCAATTGGGGGGGAAAAAAAAAGAAAAGCCGTGATCGGCGGCGGCAGTTCAGCGGCAGGTCCTTCGCTCCTAGAGGGAGCGAGGGACCTGCCACCCCCGAATTGCCGCAGGTGCCGCCCCTCTCCCTTGGCCGCCCCAAGCACCTGCTTGTTAAGCTGGTGCCTGGAGCCGGCCCTGACTGCAGTGTACTGAACAAGTGATATTTCCCTTTCAGTTGGTATTCACATAATCCACAATCAGAGATCCTGAAACTTTGTTTTAATGTTATTTGTTGTATATGGTCATGTAATGATCATTTTTCTTTTCAGGCAGCTATTCCTTCTATTTCCCATCTGTCTTAGTTCATGTTGCCAATATGGAATCTTCCATTTTCCCCTGACTGCCATAAAAGCTTTTGCTGGTTTCAGCCACAATCAGTCAGTGAAAGGTGCTATGTGATGGGCAGTGAGACTGGTACCTGTGCCACTAGAGAAAAGTGAGTCTTCCCTAATACTTGTGACTTGTCAATATGTGAGTGAGAGTCCCAAGTAAGACCAGTTTAGAGTTTCTGCACAGCAGCACTTTTTCTCTGCCACAACACTACTGGTTCATTCTCTTACTTCAAATAGTGATTCAAAGGACATTTATTTTATTTTTAAAAATTGCACCACCAATCTGTTTGCCAAGTAGTCTTTATTAAGTAACTATATAATCTCATTGATGCAACCGTTGTCGATCCCTTCCCTACTGTTTTATCCCCTCTCAGTTTTGCATTATGTCTGAAATTATAGTGTAAGCTCTCTGAGGCAGGGGGCTATGTCTTGCTTTTGTACTGCAAGGCATCCAGCATGCTCTAAAATAATTCAGTTGACCAAGAAAAGTATATACGGTACTTACTAATAAAGGTATTGGCATGAGAAACAAGTATATTAAGAAGGCCCAAATTGTTGTGACCTTGAGGGGCCATATTTTCAAACATTGGGCTGGATTGTGCCCTCTCCCTTTGTGAGTGGAAGAGACCAAAATGGCGAGTCAGTGCAGGGGAAATTATGGAAGGGATCTACTGGCTCAAAAACATGGTGAGAAGGAGGCAGCCTGCCTCCCGCAATGTTAAGTTAACCCTTCACGCTGTGTAACTCTCATTGTGGGGCTTCGGGATATGTATTTGGAATCCTGCTTCTAGGGAGCAGGGCCGCCTGGGGGCGGGGGGGAGGGGGCAAGTGGGGCAATTTGCCCCAAGCCCCGCAGGGGCCCCCATGAGAGTTTTCAGCGGGTCTTCGACGGCAGGTCCCGGACCCGCTGCCGAAGACCTGAAGCTTCTTCCGCTCTGGGTCTTTGGCGGCAATTCTGTGGCAAGGACTTCTTCTGCTCTGGGTCTTTGGCGGCAATTCGGCGGCGGGTCCTTCGCTCACTCCGGGACCCACCACTGAAGTGCCCCGAAGACCTGGAGCGGAAGGACCCCCGCCGCCGAAGACCCCAGGCCCCCTGAACCCTCTGGGCGGCCCTGCTAGGGAGCTGGAGAGGGCACATGCAGAGGCCAAGAGAAGCCCATTGGTTTGGGGAACCAACCTCCCGTTTGTTCTATGTGCAGCGGGGATGTAACTTTGACGCCCTATCCCAAAAAATCAAAGGCAAGACAATTCCACAAGGAGAACTTCATAATTTCCAGTCCCCCTCCCCCCCCAAGAAAATTCTCACTCAGAGGATGATCTTGCCCTTTGTTTTAAAACATTTTCATTTTCAGACTGAGCAATGCATGTTCTATTATCATGACCTATTTGAGTGTCTAGTTTGAAGTTTCGAAGTTTAGCTGTTCGTAGTTATCTTTATGGGGGAAGTGGTAAAAATATGCTTGCTAGCCCTTTTGTAACTTCAAAAGTATGAAGGAATTTGTTCAAACTTTCCCAAACAAATCACCTCCGGGAAGAGACCCAACACTGAAAATGTTAGCCCAAAAGATTATTGTTCCAGAAAGTTTTGAGAATTTAGAAATTGTTTTGCAACTTTAACCATAGCAGTTGTGACTACTACAATCCACAGTTCCTTCAGTGTCCCAAAAGTAGTAGTTCTCATTTGAAAGACACCATCTGGTAAACAAAAGTAGACCTGCAGGCTTGCTTTCAACTGGTAGTAACCTTCATGTGAAGCTTGGCCCTCAGTTGGCAGCATACATCTTTCAACACAAGCCACCACCAGTAAGCAAGAAGATACTAAACTATTTCTAGAAGCATAAATGTTAGTTCTGAAAGATTCCTACATGCAATCCTATGTGGCTGTTGCTTCTTCCAGACAACTGTGTCTTTTTGTGTTTCAGATTTATACACAACAATTGTACCTCATTAGCTTGGATTTACGCTGCATAGACCAAACGCATAAATCATTAACATCTTTCAGAGCTGTGTGAAATCCTCAACTGATTTTTAAAAGTCGTTTATCAGTGTGCAGTTTAATCCCAATTTACACGATTGATTTTTCAATTAATTTTTTACTTGTGTCTATGCATGAAAGAAGACAAACATTCACTTTAGATCAGCTTCAATAAAAGTGCTATGCAAAATTAATTTGCTGTGGCAGTGGAGTGAACAGAGGACTCTTTTAAGGTTTTTCTTTGACTTTGTTGCTCAACTTCCAGTAGCTTACAATATTTGAAGTGGGATGGTAAACAGATAAACTTTCCCTAGTATGTTAAGAATACATGAATTATGGCTTTTTGTTGTTTCTTTGATTATTTAACCTGTTAAATTCCTGGATACACAACATTATTTGTGAAACAGGGTGTGTTTCTTGTGAGATCAACTGTCTTCTTCGTTATTTTATGGTGATCACAGCCCTGGGGAAAGTACTCATCTCCCTAAATCAGGAGTTTGGAAAAATTTTCAGAACATGGACCCTATCTTAATAAACATACTGGGATTGATTCTCAAATATGTTCCTGTGCTTGAGCTGCAAGCCACCCTAGCGGTCCCTGTATCCTGGTCTGTGAAGGGACCAAACCAGCTCTCAGTGTGAATTAGAGCATGCTCAGAGATCATATCAGGCATACTTCCTTGTGGTGGCAGCAGCCATGCTGAAATGGGAAGTCATTTGTGACCTTTGCAAAGTGAGAGCCCTAAGTCACTGTTAACCATTTTGCAGTCTGCCTTTTAATAATCAGAAGAAAAGCTTCAATTTTGAATAAAAAATACTCATACTTTACTTAAATCCCTTTTTATGATTGTAGTGAACCAGTTAGTGTGAAGCAGGTAGACATTTTTATGTACTCTCTCACCTCGGCTTCCATAATGCCAAGATTACATGCAAAGTCACTTTTAACAAGATTTGCAGTCAGCAGTTTTCTCCAAAATGCAGCTGTACATTCAGAGTCAGATCTCAGCTGGTGTAAATCAATGTAGCGCCAATAAAACAAATTGTGAAATGCACAATGTATTTCAAAATAGTTAGAGCTTTCTTCCCTGTTGGCTTTCATATTACTGGGGTGATCAAAACTGGTACAGCTTTATTTGCAATAGGTGTAATACAGGTTAAGAAGATAGGATTTTGTTTCTTTGCAGTGGAACTCTCCTGATTTTGGCAGACCCACAGAATATCGTTTGTCCTTTCCATTCTTTCATTATTTTAGAATATCATTTGTCTGCTTCCATTCTTTCCAAACTAACCATTTTCGTAAGCTTTACTATGATTATAAGGCTAGGAAAAGAGAATACCAATATTAGAAACAGTAGAATTGCCACTGTAAATGTCATCTTTGGTTTTAAGGTAGGGTATCTCTAAAAATTCAACTATTGCAATTGCCCTGTGTCTATAAAGGCTTTTCACAGTGTGGTTGTTTTCAGCCATCTTGTGACCATTATCAAAATTCAAAATCTTGTTGTGTGATATTTTAATGATAATACCAATATATATAGTAGCATATTTATTCAAGCATCAAAAGGAGCTTTACAAATTAAGGTAAGCATTATCTCCATTTTACAGATGAGGCACAGGAAAGTTGTGATTTTATCCAAAGTCACACAGCAATTCAGGAATAGAACCAAGTTCTTCTATTTTCAACCACTAGACCATTCTGCCTCTCTGTCACCAGACGTCAAAGGACTGACTACTTTCTAACATTATAAAAGCATATAAAAGGAACACTATAGCAGATATAAACACTGGGGAAATGTGTTTTAAAAAACACTGGAAGAGTTTTATTGTTTTGAGCTGTTTCTAACACATAATGATTTAAATAACTGAATTCTAATTTTGGAAAATACTTTCTGCCAAAACAAAGCTCATTTCAGAAATAGCATTTTCTTCTCATATTTTGTTATCAAGCAATCTTTTTGATGATAAATTCATTGTATACATTTATACTGCTAGCTAGATTTTTACCTACTGCTTCCCTCATCTACTTTTCATGCCCTAAAAGGAGAGAGATTTTTGACATAGTTTCCATTCATTCTCATTAAAATCAGATAATTTGCATTTTAACTTTTAAATCTTGTTCCAGGCATTTTAAGCAGTCTGATTGTATGGAATTGGGTCGTATTAATTGCAAATGGGCTAGACATCTGTTCGCTAAGATGGAAGACTTTTTTGGCTCAGTTTTTGTTTTTCTGTATATTGTAGCTACAGTGCTTTAGTTAAAATTGCCACCATTTTCTATTGGAAATTCAGTTTTTGAGCTTTATAATTTGACAATTAAAAAAGACATCAAATTGAATCTTGTTCTATAAGATATTATCCTGAGAGCAGGTAAACAATTTTTTTATATATATATATTTCATTATCCAGTAATTTAGAATCAGTTGCCTATGCTGTAGTTTGCTGGAACAATTTAATGTTTGACTTTAAAAAAAATCCCTATTTCCCCCAACTCTAATCAGTATAAGTCTTCATCCTTAAAACCCTGCTAGTTGTTCTTGATAACTAACATTTCCTCAGCATTTGTCATATTTCCTCCTCTATTTTTCTAAAGCAAAATTAGCAAATTTTAAAAGTGACCATTGTAAATATCTCCTCTCTGTATTTACATTGAACTTTATATGGTGCATAAGCATGATGGGAACAGGCAACCAAATGTCAGAAAACCTTTAATAGGGCACTGATAAATTCTGAGGTGTTTAAAATTTTGGAGACTGGCCAGTTTCCAGTATTTATCTGGGACACTGAGTTACAGCTTCTTTTGCCAGAGTCAGAACTAGAAGAACCAATCTCAACCCCTTGTCCCTGCATCAAACCCCACCTCCTTTGACCATCACAGTCTGACCTGTCTCCCTCTGCTGCTGGTACATGACTGTCTCCTCAGGTCAGGGACAAGCAGTGGGGAGGGCAGGTCACATTATGGGTTGTAGATAGGGAAGAACTTCTGTGGAACCAGCATAATCTATGAGCAGCAGAGCCCTGGAGGATGAGTGTTGTTGCTCTCTACTTGCTTTTGGTGGGTGAGAGTTAGTAAGGTGAGGAAGCGAAGGAAAGGAGAAGGAGCAGGGAGAGGTGGAGAGAAGCTGGAGATGAGTTTATTCAGCTTCTATTCCTCTGTATAGGTGAATATGCATCCAATTCCAGAGTGTCAACGATCCATCTTGACGCTCTAGTAGAGCTTATTTGTTGACGGAAGTCAGACATCCATCCCATCCCATCCCAGTAACATTACTGGGGTATTAAAATTTAGAATGAGGAAAGCAAAACTTAAGAAACTATTTGTCTTCAGTAGCAAATTAATCTTCATCGGACTGGGATAATTATACCATAAATGTGACTGGCCCACAGACAAAACCTGTCTTCTAACCTTTTAGCAATATTGTTTGCCAGTTTGGTTTCCTTATTAACTGAATATGCCTTGTTACTGAGGGAAAAGATCACCAACTGATCCTTAATATGGGGAAATCATTTAAAGACCTTAATTTGTGTTGACTTTTTAACGTGCACTATTGCAATTAAGTTAGATTAATGAAAGGTAAATTCCAGCCTCTACATTTAAAAAAAAAATTCTTGTAAAGAACCTAATTAGCATGTTGGTTTATTTAGCCTCTAATGGCTTAATTGCATCCTATCGTGCTATTTACAAATAGGCATCATTAAAGAATAATGATTGTGTGAAGGGAATTGCAGCTTTCATACCAGCCTCAGATGAGAGAGAGAGAGAAATGGAGGGAAAAAATAACTAATAGAAAGTCTGTTGCTTTTTTAATGCTTGTATTCTCAATACACGTACCATATGATTCGTGGCTGTTCTGCTGATTATCAAGATACAATAGAAAAAAAGAATAGGTCTGCCTATTTTGCAAGGAGCAGGTGGGCTGGCCTTTTGCTGCTGAACGTGCACAGCTTCATTATGCTTTTAATTTGTTGATGCGTTACTGTCTCCTAAGGTGAATGAAAACACATCCGTGCACACACACACACCTCTCTCTCTCTCTCTCTCTCTCTCTCTCTCTCATTCCTTGTGACATTAGCAATGAGGTATGCAAGTGAACTGAAAATAATATTTCTTCTATTTAGCTCTGCATTGCAGAGCATCTGCATTTCAAATCAGCAGAGGATTCCCTGGGATGCTGAGAGGCAATCTGGAGTTTAGGGAATTTTCCTGCATAGTATTGGAACTTGGTGCCTTCAGCAACCTCTCTCCTAAAATCAAAATATAACAGAGGATGTTTATAATAGTATTTAATTAGTGCCTATAAGAGCAAATTAGTTTGTCATAATTTTCAGTACAGTACTAAAGTTACAAAGAGGAAATTTAAAGATATTTTCTCCAAACAGAATTTTGACCTTTTTAAGCTAAATTTTGACCTTGCTACTACCAGTTTGGAGAGAAAAAAACTGTTTTTGCTTCCTTTTCTGTCAGTAAATTAATTAAAGTGAGCATTTGATAGGAGTCTAAGAATAACAAAATCAAATGTTCGGATTATCTCTCCTAAGTGCCCCTCATTTTTGGCTTAAAATGTTAGTCATCTGCCCTCAGAGTTCTATTAGTGGTAGACAAAATATTTTTAAATCTAGGATTTTACAAAGGGATTTTTATTTCACCCCTATTTTTGTCAGTAAAGTTGTATGTTTCAGTACATTGTCTCTCCTTATCCTGGAGCTTCCCATTTTAGGAAACAGCATTATGAATATCTCAGCTGTCAGATTGAGCACATAGTGGTTAAAACCAAGTTAGAACAGCATTGTTAGTAGACACAGAACCAAAACAGGAGCTACATGAGTGTTTAACTTGCAGCTGTTCCATTTTCAGCTCACAGAACTGTGGGGCATATTTTTCCATTCATATTAATTGAATTTTAAAGTGACCTTGTACATGTATTGATTTGAATTAAAATTTTCTACATCAAGGGCAAGTTGGCACATATCCTACAGGCGAAATATTAAAAAGCCAAGTGCTGTCTAACAGGGTATCGACAGAAGAAGTTGAAGTTTAATGGGAAAAGTTTGCTTTAGAAGGGAAAAAATGTTGCCCACTTTAATTAAATTGAAAAGTAGCAGATCTCTACACTGATAGTAGCTCCCTATGATTATCATCTGTGCAGGTCAAGGGGGTACATTGAGTGTTCATTTAAAAAGGACTGGCCAGGTGGGGCTTGACCTCCAAAAGAAGAGACCTGCACTGCTGGAGCCCAGAGTAGAACTATCAAATTACTCCCTTTGTAAGGGCTATTAGTGTTTTATTCCCTACTATCAGATGATCTACGGGGCCACAGCTGTATGCCTGAAAATGTAAATTATACTCCAGAGCTAGATCTTTTCCAAGCATGAATTCCTATTGTCTGGGCCAAGTTAGCCCCACATGTGCAAGAACAAAACGTATTCCTCTGAGGATTCTCTGTAGGAGAACTGTAAAATGCTGTTGAGATCAAGACGAGAGACCTGAAAGCAATTTATGACGACTTCTTATGACATTTGATCATTACAGACAAAATAAAAGTATTTATAGTTGTAAATAATGTGGACTCTGTTCCACACTGAAAGGAGCTATGGGGAGCTCTTATGGCTTCCAAATCTCACAACATTCCCCACTTAGGTGACAGGCTGTTGTACAGCCATTGCTGAGTGCAGTATTACTGGCCTCATTCTTTCAGTGACATTACAGAAATTACGATTAATCATTCTTTACCACAGTGACCTTTCCAAAATTTCTGCCTCTAGTTCTGTTCCATTCTCTAATCTTCTTGACAGGAGCCACAACCCCTTCAATTTGTGGATTACTCTGTTCCTAGAATAAATTAATTGCTGAAATCCCCACTCCCTCTTTTTCAGCCATAAAAACTACTGGAACTCCACTGGCAAGAAAACATTCCTATGAAATAGGAAACCTAATATTCCAACACCTAGCAGCTGTGAAGACCCCAGAATGATCATTTTTAAAACATAACTTTAGAAAGAGTGAAAGTTGCAATGTACCGAAGTGCTAAAATTCAGAACTTTCAGCACATATTTCAAGAACAGGTTCTTTCCTTTATTTGTTAGATTCATGTGTATATATGTCATTTATAAAAGAGGACAGGTGGCCGTGCAGTAAAGTTGTGTTACACTGGGTAAAAGACCCAGGGTAGATTTCAGGACTTTGTCTTCTGTGCCCCAGGATGGAGCATTAACTTGCCCAGTTCTTTACAAACACAAGTTTTTCTCCCCATCTCAGTCTCCATTCCAAGAAATTTAAGGCACATCATGTACAGGCTTTAAAGTCGGCCTCATCCAACTCTCTTTGACCTGAGAGCAATGTCCTGTCCTAGGTCTGAGGAAACTAAACAAATACATACGCCAGCTCAGATTCAGGATGGTAACACTTGCCTCCATCAATCCATCTCTTCAGGTTCAAGACTGGACACGTAATTCTACGCAGTCATCCACCTAGCCCACAGGACGCCCCTGAGATTTGCACTGGGGCCCAATCACCATCAGTCCAAAGTACTGCCCTGTGGACTCTCCACAGCATCAAGGATCTTCATAAAATGCCTAGCAGTCATGGTGCCCATCTGAGAAGAAAACATTCACTTCTTCCAGTACCTGGATGATTGTCTGATGAAGACAAAATTTGGCAGGAGATGGCAGCAAGCTTGGAATATGCCCTCTCCCTGTTCATCCAGCTAGGTGTCCTGGTGAACAATAAAAAATCATCTCTTATCCTGTCACTGCTGTATACAGGCCTCCTAGAGCCACTTTACCCTGTTTACAGGGGCCAGTGTGAGAATGAGACTCTCACCCCAAGCATTGAGAATTACTAAAAGTGGTACAATGATAACTAGGAGCCATGAGTTGAAATTAAGAAAAGAAGAATAAAGGCAAAAAAATCAGAAAAACTATGGAGAATGAGATTTATTAGAATGTGGAATAGTTTGTCAAGGTTAGCAGTGGAAGCACCATCACTCTGGTGCATTTTAATCTAGACTGGACAAAGTCCTGGAGAACATAAGTAGAAAATAGTCCTCTACTGGCTGGGAGATGGATTTAAATAATCTAACAGATATTTTCTCTCTCTTATGATTTTCCATTGAGGAAAAACTATGTAATGCAGTCTGTATAACTAATCACAAAGACAGAAATCCTTGTTGGACACACATCCTTTTAACAGCCTTAAAACTCAAACTAATCTTTGAAAAGTAAATAGATATTACATTAAAATGCTTTCTTAATTATTGTATTTTTTCAGTAATTAAGGCTTATTTCTGTTCTTATACTCCACTGGACCCTACAGACTTCCTTTGACACTAGTTTTTCTTTTTATATGTTTACTCTTTACAGAATAAATTAGAAATAGAGGGGTAAATATCCCTTTACAACTATTGAAATTGTAACTTTTTTTTACTCTTGAAACTGTAATCTCCCCCTGCAACCGCTTCATTCCCCTACCGCTTTTATTTTTTTTCCCAAAGGGGCATCAAGCTAACCTTCTTTTATTTAATTTTTTTATTAAGTCGAAGTTACGATGAAATGTTAACATACTACATGGTACATTACTTATGCAGGATCAAGTTAATATTCAAAAAATCTGACTAAATATTCTGGCTTGCTGGTTGGGGAGTCCTCCTCCTCTGAGTATGATAAAAAGGGCGACCCAATTTCTAAATAAGTACCCTTTTTTCGGCACTTGTCATGTTTGTGTACTTGATATGTGTGACTCTAAGAGCCCTAATGCCCACTAGCATAGGTACTCTGTCTCTCCTGAGACCGACCCAACTAACTCACTTCACCCAATCTCGTGCCATGGTATTTATCCAAAAGGTAAGTGTGTAAGGTATTATATAAAAGCTACCACCACTCTGGTTATTAATATCACTGTAAAATGCATGTGTTAATGTTATATGTGAAGTTATGAATTTCCTCTGTATGATGTTACTAGAACATGTTTTAAGACAAGACAACCTAGCCTAGGTAAAGGTGATAAACAGGTCTGTCCTAAACAAAGAGAAGTGGGTTTACCTCAATTTACATATTAGCAATAAACAAAGCCATCAAGCTAAACCAGGGGGTTATCCTGGTCCTGAACTCGACAACGTGGGTCCTGTGCCCCAGGGAGAGACAGGAGCCTGAATCTCCTGGAGGCCTTCCTGACTTGTAAGACAAAAACAACCCCTTTGGGGATATAAGGAACAGAGACATACTCCATCTTTATCCTTCACCTTAGGAGACAAAGAAACAAAGCAATTTGATCTATGTAATGAGTCCTGGCCAGGCCAACCAGTAAAAGCAGGAAAGGAGACCGTGGGCAAAACTACGCCATTCCGCACGTACCAGAATGTGAGACATTCCAGGAATGTGAGAGTGGCCACAAGACACCCAAGGTTTCAAGGCAGACAGTGATCAAACCCATTACTGGTCTGGGTGAACCCCAAAATGTCAAAGCATGAAAGTTTTTCCAGTACATGTTTTACGATGCCACAATTGCATAGGAGAAGTCACGTTGCATGTAATGTGCAATACAGAGTCTTGCTGCTAACAGTAAAAAAAAAACATCCCCCCCCCTTTCCCCTTTTACATTTTTGTTATGTTTTGCTTTAAACCCTCAACATGCATTTCAGGGGTAGCATTAGAAAAGTCTGCTGATTCTTTTAAAAATTATTTGTTATGCATGCAGTTCTGTTGGGGAGCATAAAATATATTGAAAACAATCACATTTGCTCAGTATTTTTGACATATTGGGTTTTGTTAATTTAAGGAGGAGAGAGTTGTTTGGCAGTGTCATATCTGTACAGGTGAATTTCACGATCTCAAGCATTTTCAGACAAATGGTCTACACTATTTACTTATTCTGTATTTTATAATCTGCCTCTCTTCCTCACACACGCACACAGTATTTTTGATCTTTATTTTCATCTTCCTGTAAAATGTTGCAAACTGAAATTCCCACAAATGTAAGCAATTAACTCCACGACCTTGTGAACGCAGACTTCAGCCAGCTCTCTTTCAGCTTTGTTTTTGTCCTTGTCTTGTTATTGACAGGTTACCTTAGGAAAAGTGCTAAAAGTGATAGTGGTGATGCGGAGTCTCTTCATTGACCGGACAATAGTAAAAGGATATCATGAAAATGTCTACACTGAAGATGGCAAGGTAGGGTTTTCACATCTCTAGCAGGGCTAAACTTCATACTTACCTGATACCTGTTTTTTGAGAAACTCCAAAAAAGAAGTCTCATCAGAAGTATGTTTGCGAACAAGAAACCATCACAAGAGGCTGGGCTGATGTTTTGCAAAGCTTTCAGCTTTAAATTTAGCACACTTCACTCAGATTTTTCATACCCAAGCGTCTGATTTTTCTCTAAGCCCTGGTGCCCTTGCTTGAATTTCTAATTTATCACCTTAGACCACAGTTGCCTCATTAATAGTGTCTACTGAGGAAACATTTTTTCAGTTACCAGCACATCAATAGCCCAGGGTTCACATTTCTCTTCTCTGAGAGCTACTGGGAAATCTTGGGCTAGTTTTATACTTGAGTTGATAAACTCTGCTATGAAAATCATTGGTAGCCCTCAATAAGTTGCTGGTTGGTAATAGTGCCTCTTGAACAGCAGCTATTAAAGAAAGTATAACCTGTATTTCCTTGAGTGATTTACTTTATGAAAAATTCAACCTGCTTGAACCTCTACTTTCTTTTGACTGCACACACTCCATATGGCTCTCTGTATAGCATCAAAAGATGTTAATGGGACCTGACAGGCTTCAGCTTAGTTTTATTTTCTCTTTTCAGAATGGAATAGGCTCTCTTGCTGAGACACCCACCACAACTCACCCTTGCCAGTAACAAGTACTGAGCACCTCTGTCATTCACGTTCTCTCTGGAGCTTTCTCCCCTTATTATGAATCCCATTAAAATACGAAGTTCTTTATAGCTAGATGAGCATGTGGCACCCATAGGCCATGTTATAATGAGAGATTTTTTTCGTTCAAAAGAGGACCTGTGTTTTAGCGCACAGCAGCATGTTATGTACTGACCCTTGAGTTCAGTGACTGAGTTTGAACTTCTCTTCCAGAGAAGAGGTTAAGAGCCATCTGTTAAAGGGAAGTACAACTCTATTTTCTCCCTTTTGGAGTGGGGAGAATAGAAATTGCTTGACAGCGCACTGGTTTTAAATCTGCATGCCTAGTAATACAGGTTAGGTAAAACCTCACTTATCCATCCGATACACCATCGAGCAGGAGATATTTTGGATATTAGTGAATAAAAGGAGACTTTTAAAAACCATAAAACCTCTGGTCTTGCATGCAAGTAAAATGATAATCCTACTCCTCTTAAAAAGCATTGATAATTTGATGAGAGGAGTGTACCATTTCACCTTCACTACCAGTCTTTGCCAACACCTGCAGTGAGACTAGGGTGAGCAGATGTCCCAATTTTATAGGGACAGTCCCGATTTTTGGGTCTTTTTCTTATATAGGCTCCTATTACCCCCCTCCTCCGTCCCGATTTTTCACACTTGCTGTCTGGTCACCCTAAGTGAGACTGTATGAACTTGTGTCACTCACTTGTCTGCTCACTATTCCACTAGGCTAGTCTAGACTTTACTAGTCCCAAACCCGAAGGCCCAAATTATTTGCAGGTATAAGCAGGCATAACTCCTTTGAGTTTGACCGAGTTGTGTCCAGTTAAACCAGCAGCAATTTTGACTTTAGTGAGTGAATAAATATGTAGCTTGCTAGTTTGCCCAACTGGAATGCATATTGACAAGCAGTGGGCTACCTGTTTTTCCCTAATTAAATATGTTGGTAATTGGAGAGGAAGAGTAGGGCTGAACTCATGCAGTAATGCTCTTTACTTACTGTGTCTGCTGGGAAGGCATGATTATATTAAATTCCATTTCCTTTTCCCTTGCGACAGACGCTGTGGGTAAAGCATTTTAGAGCAGTTTCCTACTGCAACTCCAGTTCTTCTACTCCCATCCTGAACCAAAAAAGAAGAGATGGAGGAATAGAAGGAAATTGAGAGAATTGTGGGGAGATTTCAGACATCATCTTTTATAGAGCGAGAGATGAAGAGAGTCAGTACTTAAGATCGCAAAAGGAGTTAGGAAGAAATTTTCCTTATGAGCAGGTTATTTCATAGGTGTCCATTTCATGATCTCTTGCATGTTTCTTGGAAGCATCTGGTATTCATCACTCTGGACCAATGGTTTCATCTACTGTGGCAATTCCTATGTTTCTGTCTTTATCATAAACCAAATAGGAAAGAGAAGTTAAAGCACAATGTAACTACTACTATTGTTCTATGTTTAAATTGCTGTACAAACATCATTCACTTAATTTCCCCAACATTCCAGTGGGGCAGATCCAGTAACAGTTTAAGGTGAAATGTGCACAGGAAGTGGCTTGGAGGAAAGGATGGGGAGAGTTTGGACAGAAGAGGCAGCAGAAGTAAGAAGAGCCCCCTCACTGGAGAGCTCCAAGACAGAACTAGAAGGCCAAAACTGGAGGATTAAGTGTGAAGATAGGACCAGGAGATGATTTGAGGCTAGAGGGGAAGGGGGATCAGAAGAGAAACAGGAAGGCAAATGTAGGTGTGTCAGGGGCATGAATAAGTTTTATGTGGTTTTGATCTTTGAGAGGAACAATGTTACATTAAATGCTGAGGAGTTTGGTATGAGAATGGGGGTAAATATTGATACTTTTAAGGATCAGAGTTTAGGATTTATAGATGCAGTGAGTTTGGTGGATTCTCCTGGACACTGAGCCACACAGGGTTGGCATAATTAGGAACAATTGGTAGTTGCAAAAAAAAAAATTGGGACTAGAATAGCCAGGTTATTCCAGGTCATTATGGAAGTACATTGGCAGAGCTGAGTGAGGAAGCTGCCAAATAGCTAGCTTCTACTCTATCCGAGTGCAGCAAATGCAATTAGTCAATCATTTTTATTCAGATGAGAAAAAAATAACACTGTATTCAAAATGAAGAGGAAAAAATAAACCTAGCAGATGGTCTTAACCTAACATGGGGAGAAATTGGACAATGTTTGTTTTGTGGGTTTTTAAGATTTTTGCATACTGGCAAAGAAATAAGAACCAGTAATTTTCTGAAAAGGTCTGGTTGTATTTGAATTATGAATAAGGCCCTACTTAACTTGCAATATTGCGGAAATTGTGGATTCCGCAATATTAAGCTTCCACCTAAACCTTGACAGCGGGAGTCCTGCCATGTGTGGGGCTGACAACGGGAGTCCCCGCTCTCAGTCCCGGGCTGCCAACAGCAGAAAATCATGGAAAAATAATAATGGACTTTATTACCTCAAATAATAAGATCGTTGTTACTTTTCTGCAATTTTCCATGGCTTGTCCACAACTCAGCTGCATTTTTTTTTACAATCTCGCTATTCAAGTAGGGCCCTAATTATGAAGCATTCAAAAGACCTGCCAAACTTGCTTTTGCCAGATTGCAAACAATACACTGCACACCTTTTTGTTGGATTTTTTGGAAAAAGAATAGATGAGACCTGGCAGTTTTTCCATACAGTAGATGCTGTATTCTGATGGTTGTGCAGTCTCCTCTGCTTTACTGCTGGCCCATTACATCCACTGCATAGTGATGCATTTTAATTAGTCTGTAGCCGTAGTGGTGGCATTGTGCCTCCCCTAATTTCAAACTTTGACATACTCATAGTTCACTGGAATCCAGTCATGGAAAGTAATTATTAGTAAGGCTAAGA
This sequence comes from Terrapene triunguis, assembly GCF_002925995.2. Classification (NCBI taxonomy): domain Eukaryota; kingdom Metazoa; phylum Chordata; order Testudines; family Emydidae; genus Terrapene; species Terrapene triunguis. The sequence continues at coordinate 9,104,457 of NW_020664589.1, read as the reverse complement.
TTTTGTCATGGTTATTTTTAGTAAAAGTCACAGACAGGTCACAGGCAATAAAGAAAAATTCACGGAAGCTCATGACCCATCACTGACTTTTACTAAAAATAGCCATGATAAAATGGGAAGAGGCTGTACAGCTGTGGGGTGGCTGGGAGCTCCAGGGTCCCCAAACCCCGCCGTGGTGCCTGGCAGAGAGCTGCGGGGGGTCCCCCTACCCCACTGTGGCGGCTCAGAGCTTGGGGGCCTGGTGCCTCAGGCAGTGGGGATACCTCATAGCTCCCTGCTGCTGCGGGAAGGCGGCGATGGGACCCTGCAGTTCCCAGCTGCCAGGGCTGAAGTCACGGAGGTCTTCGGAAGTCACGGATTCCGTGACTTCTGCGACCTCCGTGACAAAATCGTAGCCTTAATTATTAGTAATGCCATCCAGATTCCTGAAAAAATAAATCCATGCAGCTTATCCTTGAGGGCAGGCTTTCATGAACTGAGCCATTAGTATCCTAATTCTGCTAATAGAAATAAAATTGCATTAAGATTTGTTTAGAGAGACAAGGTGGGTGAGGTAATATCGTTTATTGGAACAACTTCTGTTGGTAAGAGAGACAGGCTTTTGAGCTACACAGAGCTCTTCTTCAGGTTTGTTTGGCATGCTGACAGGCTGCTTTTCTGTAAATACAGAGATGGGGAAGAACCATGACATGGCATATTTGGCGTGGGTATTTAACATTACTGCGCAGCCAGATTCCTAATTCTGCATTAGTTAGACTTACTTAAAGAAACATAAGTGTCTCAGTTGAATTATCATGTTAAGGAACTTGGGTTATGTTAATGCTATGGCTTCATTAATTACCCCATATCAATAAAAAAGGCAGCTTTTAGCCTCCTAGCGTAAGAGAGGAAAAGAAATAGTAGTATCAAAGGAAAGCTTCAAAGACAGCCAGAACTGTCTCTTGGGTAATTTCTGATCCCTGCATTCTTTCCACTTCAAAGCTGGATGTGTGTGTGTTTGGGTGAAAGGGGGGGTTGAATCCGATTTCTCTAATAAGTGTTGGCACCAGCCGTGTTTGATATTAGATGCAGGGAACATTTTGATTTGTTATCGCCTTTGAAATTGTTCAGACGACCTTCAGAAAATGGTCTCTTGTTACTTATACTAGGGACGGGTGGGGAGAGTGGGGCACTGGGAAAAAAAAAAGCCCCAGTTTAATTCAGATGCAGAGGATGCCCCGAAATTGTGCTTTCAGCAGTTTTTTAGATACAAATGTGTATCTTGATTGAAAGTGAAAAGTTGAAGAATAATAGATCTGTAACAATACATTCTTTAGTACGCCTGCCTTATTCCTCTGTTTTCATGGAGAAAAGTAGACAGTCATTTAAGATGCCTGCATGTGTTTTGGGTTTTTTTTTAAGCTTGGATAACATCAGGTCTATAAGACATTAATTACTTTTGCTGCTTTTGAGTATTCATGCCAAATAATGAACATGCTGCATTTGGATGAATTCAACAGGTACAGAATCTAAAATAGAAATCTTTAAAAATTTTGAATTAAACTGCAGAGGATCATATATTTGGCTTGGAGAATGATCATCACTGGAGATTAAAACTGAGTAACAATATGCTTTCCAATTATAACACAAGATTTGCAATCAACCAACCAACCAACCAACCAACATTCAGTTAGATGAAAATAGCTAGAAAACAAACTCGAAATTAATTTTCTGTGTGTCTTAAATTGTAGAGTTAGCTTTACAAGCATGTGTATTTGTTACTAAAATGTAAGACTGCCTTTCCCTATTCTGTGTTGCCTCTCTCCAGTTATACAAAAGGGAGTTGCTAAGGTCATCTTTCTCACACACATTCCCCACTCCCCTACCACCACCAAATCAAGTTAGTTTCACATCCTGACCTTGAACGTCCTTTATGACTCTCTCTCTCTCTCTCTCTCTCTAGTTCTTCTTTCTTGTATATCATCATGTCACCCACTGCTCTGTCAGTAATGCTAGCCTTGTCTGCTTAGTTGTCCAGTTCTCCTGCAACTGACTCCATGCCAACTCTCAAGCATTAAACACACTTCTTGAGCTGATCCATAAGGTCACTCTACCTTCTCCTCCCTCCAAATCCCTCCACAAGACCCACTTCTGCTGTGACATCTACAAGAAGTAGGCCAGTTAACCATGTCTAGGTCTGGGGCCAAAAAATCCAAACAATACTCTTAAATGATTGGGAACTATTAACTTAGATACATTGCTAACCTCTGTAACCATGTGAACTTATTAGTATTGCCCGCAACTTCTCTTCCTTTCCCCATTTCAATCCCCTTCTCTTTTGTCACACTTGGGGTATGTCTACACTGCAATCACCGGGTGTGATTACAGCTCATGTGGATATAGCTGATCTACCTTTAATCTAGCTAACTCAAGTACCAGCTTAGTGAAGCTGTGGCAGTGTGCAATTCAGCGAGGGCTGGACAAGGCTGCCAGGAACCCTGGTTAAATTACTCAGGCAGCTAGCACACACTTAAGCACACTCTCCTATAGCATCAGTACCTGAGCTACTTACATTAAAACTAGCTCAGATAGATGCACACAAACTGCAATCTCATTCCACGATTGCACTGTAGACCAGGGTTTCTCAGGACAAATTTTTTTGGTGGCCTCAGAGTGTGGCCACAAACTCTTGCTGGTGGCCACTGTCTCTCACTTTTTCCTAAAATACTTGATTAGCTTTAGGAAAACCAAATAAATATGCACATATACATGTCCAAATCATTGTAATTTATTTATTGCTGGCAAGTAAGTCTGTTGTGAAAAGCGATATTAACAAACATACAAGTATCACTTTTCACAGCAGACTTAATCAGTCCTGGCAAGCCTGGGGACAAATTAAGCCCTGGATGGAGGGTTGGGGGAGGCAGTGGGGGCCAAGGGAGATGGGGGTGGGTGGCAGGAGGAGGCAGTGAGGGTGCTGGAGCCTGAAGCCCTGCGGCCAGAGCCCGAAGCCCCGTGGCCAGAAGACGGGGGGCCAGGGATGAAGCCTGAAGCCATGTCGCCAGAGCCTGGGGCCTGCCACTGCGCAGCCAGAGCCCAGGGCTGGAGCCTGAAGCCCTGCAGCTAGAGGTTGCTGCCCTGCCACCCCAGGACAGAAGCCCAGAGTCTGAGCCCCAGCACCCCTGGGAAGGTGGGGAATGTACTGGCTGCCTGCTCCTACAGCGTTGTGCCTCAGGTGACTCCAGAGGGGGCCAGGGCCCAACCTCTGCTGCTGACCCCAGCATCCAGGAGCAACAGGGAGTGGGCTCTACTTTGCCCTCCCCCCATCACAGCCCAGGAGACTGTGGCCGCATTTGAGAAATGCTGCCATAGACCTACCCTCACTCATTGTGACTTGTTTCAATTTAGTTTGTAACCTCTGTGGAGCAGGGACCATGCCTTTCTAAGGAGTTCTGATCATTATTGGAGCCTTTGGGTATTACCATAACAGAAAAAAAAATCAAAATAATTGTATAGCTATACTTTATTTTAAAGAAGGAGGTTGGTTGACCAAACAAAACTAACCCTGTTTATATGTAAGGATGCAAACTTTAGCAGAACTTTAGTAAATAGGATCTCTTCCTAATTTGTTGCCAAACACTTTGATTGTCTGATTTCTCCTTTGTGTAAAAAAAACCTGTTAAAATGTATAAACAATAATATAATTAAATGATAAAAATAACTCCAATGCAGTGTTAACATTATACATTTAAGCCCAAGCGTAAATCTTTGCAGGATTGGGGCTGTAGGTTGGTAGTTCTTTGGGCAGGTATCACGTCTACCTCTGTACAGGGCTCCAGTCCTGTTTGGCCATCTAGGTACTATCCAAGAGAACTAATAATCAGGGCCCTGTGTACTTCATGGCACAATGGAACCAAAAATTATAGCTACCCTTAAATTCCACAGCAATATTAGTTTATTCTACTGCCATTAAATACCCTGAATTCCCATCCTCCACCCATATACACTCAAACACATCTCTGGCTCATAGCTGAAAAAAACTCATTGATCTAAAATTCTTCATTTTAGACCGTGCTTATTTTTCCTGATGGGTTTTTCCTTACTCTCTTCAGGTGTCCTGGCTCCATTTCTTGGCTCCCATAAGGCCAAATAATCCAGCTCAGAACCTCATTCGTCCTCAAGAGTGGGGAGCTTTTAGCTGGCTTCAGCAGTTTCACCTTCCCAGCTCACTGGGTTTTAGCTGGTCTGCTATTGTCCATGCAACCGCCCAAACTTTTGGCTCCTTCCACTTCCTGGCTACAAGCTGGACATGCCCACTCTGATACCTATTACTCTCTGCTGCCTGGCTCCATGGAAGAGCATGCACTTTAATCCAGTTAATTCCCCTTCATGGGGAAAGTTGGAGTGCAAGACACAGCTGCATGTAGGTCCCAGAAGGGCAGGAAGCCAGAAGACAAAATGCTGGGCACATAGCTACATCAAAACAGCAAATTCTGTGGCAGAAATGCTGAATTCCATAGTATTTGGGGAAAATGCCCATTTCTGTGGCTGCAGAATCATGGAGTCCACAGGGCTGTGACAGAAGTGAATGGATCAGGCCACACAGCTATTGTTTCAAATACACCTCTATCTCGATATAACACTGTCCTCGGGAGCCAAAAAATCTTACCGCGTTATAGGTGAAACCGCGTTATATTGAACTTGCTTTGATCCACCGGAGTGCGCAGCCCTGCCCCCCCGGAGCACTGCTTTACCATGTTATGTCCGAATTCGTGTTATATCGGGTCGCATTATATCGAGGTAGAGGTGTACTGCACAGACTCCCTGCAGCATTTTACTTTTGATTCATCTTCTTGATGTTTTCTACCCACCCATAAAGGTTAGAAATGATTTTTTTCAAATGAAAGCGAAGTATCTCTGCAGCACAATTCTTCAGTAAGTGTGATTTCCATGATAAGATTTGCAGATGAGAAATTATGACTATAAGAGGCCCTTTAGTAATAGGAAATAAACTGGAGGTCAGGAAAGGAGGGAGGAAGTTGCCATCTTTGCTATCTCCACCGAGACCGTATATTCTGAAGGCTGTGTTAAAATTGCACTAGCATATCAGTTGTGCTTGTGTAAATGTGTGAATCAGTCCCTTGTTTGAGAAGTGCAACCTTAACTCCTATTTGTTTGGTGTTTTTAGCTCCTATATTCTTGAAAAGTAAAATATATTGAAATCACAGATAGGTTCAGTACCCACAATCTTAAATCTAGCTTAACCAAAAAAAAACCCACCTGTTTGGAATTCTAAGTAGAGTATATAGGGGGTATTTTATTTGGTTCCTGTAGACCAGTGCTCTAGCTTAATTCAGCTAAATGTGTTCTGTATCAGTTGTTGCTGAATCACTTACTCGTGGACACAGGACCCGCAAAAGATTAGAAGAAATGCCCTTGTTATAGAGACAGGCTGAAGCTGATAAATATTCACATAGATCAGCACAATCTCCTACAAATGAATTTAGGAGATCTTGCTGGCTCTAAGGTTGCACATTGGTTCAACAGGACTCATTTATAAGATTTCATAGTACAGCTTTAATAAAATGAAACTTAAACACCGTATGCCTTATTCATTGCAAAACAAGGACTATTTTTTTTTCATTAGATCCCTTCTTAGATGTGTGTGAAGGTTGGGGCAGAAGTGTCTAATGGCCAAAACAGTACAAAGTCAGGACTCCTGGAAAGCTGTTGCAGCTCTGTGAACTTGAGCAAGTCACTTAACCTCTTTGTGCTTCAGTTTCCCCACTTGTAAAATGGGAATAATATATACCCACTTCATAGGAGAATTCTAGAAGATAACACATTTGTTTGTTTGTTTGTTTTTTAAGGCTGGAAGGGACCATTATGACTGTCTCATCTTAAGCATGATGCAGGCCATAGACCATCACCCTTTAATTCCCATATCAAACTTTTGTTTGAGCTTAAGCATAACTTGCAAGCCCTGCTTACATGAGTAGTCTTTAAATACATGGTCAGAATATTAAAGACACCGAGTCACTCAGATACTACAGTAATTGGCTCATATAATACCTTAGATAGTCATGTGCCTACTGCAAGTAAAGCACTTTGAGGGATCTGCTGATTAATGGTGACGTAGAAATGCAAAATAATCTTATAGAACAGATATATTTTTTTTAAAGTGTGGACCTTATTGTATAAAATCCTTCTGGTTCAAATGGTGTATAAACCACCCTTGACTACTGAAAACCTCTAGGCATTTTAACAGTGTGCACATGTGAAATGGGTTTTGTTGTGCTGAGAATCTACAATGGTCTGTCTCGTGTGTGTGTGTATACATACATACATACATACATACATACACACACATAATCAAATGTCTCTCCTTTTATTCCTCTTATTGTAAAATTAGCTCAGAAATGCTGGGTCATGAAACTGAGATAATAGAAAACATTATTTATGTGGAAAATACCACTTCCCATTTTAGGAAACGGCATTATGAATATCTCAGCTGTCAGATTGAGCACATAGTGGTTAAAACCAAGTTAGAACAGCATTGTTAGTAGACACCACCTCTTTTTCTTGTTGTATCCCACAGGATCCTGCAGCCCTTATGTGTATATGTGTATATAACTAAAGCCACACAACTGTTATTGAAGTCAGAGGCAGTATAATATTTCAAAGGAAACTGCTTTTAATATTTATTAGGTGGCCTAGCACCAAAGCACTCGAGGTTCCATACTACCATATTAAAACTACAATAAAATATACCATAACTCATTTCATTAATTGTGTCTGTATGTGAAATGTCTGTAGTTGAATACTAAAGGGTAACAGTGGAATTTCACAGATGACAAGTTTTCTTGTGTTAAATCCTTAGTGCCAGGGTTTCAAATATATCTTCAGCATGACCCACACAAAACTTGACTTCCTTTATTAATATCAGCTGATATCCCCTTCACTTACATTTATCACTATTAATTGGTCAATTTTATGTGCCAGCCTATCTAGTTTTAGTAATGGGAAATCCCCAACAACTGGCTGAAGACTGTACATCTATTAATTTTTTTGGCCAGAATCTAGCTTGCATTCCATCCCTTTTGGATCACTTGGACATAGGGGCATGACAGCTGTGACCAGAATTGCTCCACTTCAGTTGCACAAAAGGGATAGGATGCAAAGTAAAATTTGGCCTTGTGTCTAACCAGGTGTCAAATTCTAAAACTGTTTTTGGGATTTCCCATTACAAAATATAGATGCCCCTGGCGCTTTTTAAATATAAATAAGAGATCTCTACAGATATATATACAAATAAATATTGGAAGTCTTTACTGGCCCTCCATCTAGCCATTATCAGTTGGTAATTTCCTTTAGGCAATTTAAGTGGCTCTTGGCAGATTAAAAAGAGGGCAGCAGAGTGGCTTTATAGTCTAGTTTTGTGGAGCAATTAACTCAGTAGCATAAAGTCAATTTAACCTAGTAAAGTCCAGTGAGTGAATGCAAGAGAAAAATCCTAAAACATTCTGTTGAGGTTGAGCAATCCCCATCAGCCTGCACACTGGAAACCAAGGTAATGTTAAGAAACAAATATGCTCCTCTGTCTCTTTGTTTAGACTGCCCATTTCTGGTAATGGGGATTATAGATTTTTCAAGACAAATATTAGTCTAATAAAGCGTTCTTATGAATCCATGTGTGGTAATATATAACTTTTTTTTTTTTTCTGACTACAGGTTGACATATGGTCCAAATCCAACTATCAGGTTTTTCAGAAGGTAAGTCCCACAACATTTACTTTCTACCCAATGCCTATAAAAGAAATGTGGATTCTGTGTCTTGCAGAACTTCTTGTTTTTGAATAGACAAACACTTTGCAAAAACAATTAGGTCTTTTGTTATTTGTCAGCCATCTTTAATGTGATTATAAAACTTCCATCACGGCTTGCAAAGAACAAAATATAATCTCCAATGACTGACGATAGTAAGTAGGACAAAAATAGGATATGCTTTTTTGTTTTTCAGAGATTACTTTACACTTATATCCTGGCATATCTCTGACCCTAGCCAAGGCAATCGGGGCCCAAACTATGGGACTTTCTCCTCTCTAGCCTGAGAAATCATTTTCACTTACTCACTTTTGAGCTTTAGTTTGATTAATTCTTTCTAAGTAGTTTAAGTCTAAAAATCTGTTCTTTTACTTTTCTGAGGCTGGGTCTACACTACAGCGGGGGTCCGACCTAAGATACGCAACTTCAGCTACGTGAATATCGTAGCTGAAGTTGCGTATTTTAGGTCGGCTTACCTGGCGGTGAGGACGCGGGAAAGTCGACCGCTGCCGCCGACTCCGCTGCCGCCTCTTGCCGAGGTGGATTTCCGGAGTCGACGGCAGAGCGATCAGGGATCGATTTTACCGCGTCTTCACTAGACGCGGTAAGTCGATCCCCGATAGACCGATTGCTACCCACCGGATCGGCGGGTAGTGAAGACATGCCCTCAGTTTAAAGGAAAAAGTACACCCTCTATAGGGAGGCAAGTCAACAGCATCTTTTCCAAACTGCTCTGAAACAAATTCCGCACATTCCTCCTCTTGAGGTTTAATTTTAATAAGTCAGTCAGACTTGGGCACTTCTAAAAATTTTACCTTAAAGCTAACTGTTGGACCTGCTTGTCCTCTCATGCGCCTGTACACTAAAGTCATTCCACTGAAATCAGGGGCATTCCACGAATGTGAGAATGGTATGAGACAAAAATAAGCCCGTTAAGTATAAACCTGCCAAGAGTTTAAAGACACTTTTAGACATTGTGCTTTTTTTTTTCAAGGCAAGTGAAATAAAATTTCTCTATGAAAACCTTTGGCCAAAATGTTGCAAGTTCAAACTGAACTGGCTTTAAATTCCAATGTCATTACATTTAAACCACAGTTCAAGGAATTTAAGGCTCACGCTACTTTATTCCTTTCATCTACTTCTGTAGTTTATGTAACAACCATGGGTCAGGGACTCTAAAGGGCATAAAAGCAGGGGTCAAAACTAAAGATATAACACCTGTATTTGGGCATAAATGTTTCCAAGAATCCAAACTCACTCCAGGATTTCATGTGCAGTCAAAAGAAAAACAGTTTTGACCTATGATATTAACCTGCGAAGGATCAGAGCTTTGGGGGAGGTATGTAGCAGTCCCTCCCTGCCTAGTATTAAGGCAGAAAGAATGCCACTGTAGTTCTTTCTTTACTCTAGAGACAGGTAAAGAATTCTTTAACCTGTTAATTCTTCTCTGTCCACAAAACTATTTTCTTTCCTATGTCAGGTAGAGAAGAATGCAGTGGAAAGTAATTTAGTGCAGAATTAATCTTAATAAACCTTTATCAATGATGCTTTGAAGTAATTATTGCAATGGAACAGGTTTAGGTTTTTGTAATTAAGTATGTCTTCTGAAATTCTCCATATGTGTTTTACATTATGATCTCATGAGAGAGAGGCTGCATCTTCCTATATGTTTGTACAGTGCCTACCACATGGTGGGCATAAATGTATTGCAAATCATCATAATAGGCATTCCTTAGATGTTTTAGTTTAGAATATATTTTTAAAAGGGACCAACCAACATACTTAGTAATAGTTCTCACCTTAGTGCAATCAGTTTGACAAGTGGGTAGAAGTATCAGCTACCCATTCTAAACTGTAAATATAATTGGTAAAAAGATGAGGAATTCTTTTACAGTGTATGTCTCCAGTGGCTGCATAATAGTTAGTAAAGCAAGTTGGTCTCAGTACAGTTCCTACTTGTCAAGAATCCACATAATAGCCACCATCACACTGGATGCTAGTTGGCCCTATAATTTTACCTAACTTCTAACTAAGATATTTATAGGGCAATAATCAGAGTAGTATCTAGGTGCAAAATGACCATAAAAAATAAGTTTGGCAGTCTCAGTTCAATCCAGAAGTTTAAGCATGTACTAGGTGGTGGCCCGTCAGGTCAGAAGTGAGATAGTTTGGTGAGAAAGTATGGGAGAAGCCTGTACTTCCTTTGCCCACAAACCCCTCTCCAGTGGGTAATGGGAAGTCTTTGTTCTCTAGCACTGTCATTGCAGCACATTTAACTCACTAAATTTTCTTTTAAAATATTAAGTTAATTAAATTCAATAAAATATGTAAAGTGCTGGTTTGAATACATATCAGTAGTGAAAAGAAACTTTAACCATCTCATATCTATCTAGTGGCTGTATAGGAAATAAGTTATTGGTCTCTCTGCCCAGCTCTCAAAGCACAAGTGCACATCATATACACAAACCCACCAAAATTGACATATAAATCCACACCTTTAATACTGCTTGCAGTTCTGGTCTCCCCGTCTCAAAAAAGATATATTAGAATTGGAAAGGGTACAGAGAAAGGCAACAAAAATGATTAAGGGTATGGAACAGTTTCCCTATGAGGAGAGCTTAAATACTGGGATTTTTCAGCTTGGAAAAGAGACAACTAAGGAGGGATATGTTGGAGGTCTATAAAATCATGAATGGTGTGGAGAAAGTGAATAAGGAAGTGTTATTTACTGCTTCACATAACACAAGAATCATGGGTCACCCAATTACATTAATAGGAAGCAGGTTTAAAACATACAAAAGGAAGTGCTTCTTCACACAACACACAGTTAACCTGTGGAACTTGTTGTAAGGCCAAAAATATAACTGGATTCAAGAAAGAATTAGATAAGTTCCTGGAGGACAGGTCCATCAATGGCTATTAGCCAAGATGGTCAGGGATGCAACCCCATGCTCTGGATGTCCCTAGTCTCTGACTGCCAGAAGCTGGGAGTGGATAACAGGGATGGATCACTCACTGATTGCTTGTTCTGCTCATTCCCTCTGAGGCATCTGGCATTGGGCACTATCGGAAGAGAGGATGCTCAGCTAGATGGACCATTGGTCTGATGCAGTATGGCTGTTCTTATGTTCATTTTTCATTGCAAATAATCTACAACTTTTCATTCATAATTGAAATAGAATTAAATTATCTGAACATTAAATTACTATTTATCATTCCTATCCAGGAAAACTAATCAAATAATATAAAACTGATTAGTTTAAAATAAGAAGCACATGGTTGCTGGAGGGAGGAAGTGTTGTCTAATGGCTTGAGCAAGGGTCTGTTACGCAGGGGTTTTTGAGTTCTGTTCCCAGCTTTGTCACTAACTCACTGCGCTACCTTGAGTAATCACTTAACCTCTCTGTGGACCAGTTTCCCTATGTTTAAAATAGGGATTATACTTTCCTACCTCACAGGAGCTCTGAATCTTGGTTGCGTTGTTTGAGTTCCTTGGATGAAAAGCATTATAGACATGCAAGATATTATTTGTTCCTGAGAAGCAGTAGCAGAGCCTATAACTGTGCACTAATAGGGAAATAAGTTAAAACTAGGACCTATGAAAAATATAGTCAACATTTCTAAACAGCTGGTGGAAAATGCTGTGATTCTGCATAATCAGCTCTTATTGTGATTTTGCTTTTTTATTCTCCGTTGAAGTTATGCTCCCATCAGATTCTTTTTAATACACCTCTACCTCGATATAACGCTGTCTTCGGGAGCCAAAAAATCTTACCGCGTTATAGGTGAAACTGTGTTATATCGAACTTGCTTTGATCCGCCGGAGTGCGCAGCCCCGCCCCCCTAGAGCACTGCTTTACCGCGTTATATCAGAATTCGTGTTATATCGGGTCGCGTTATATTGGGGTAGAGGTGTACATTGAAATAATGATATAGCAGCATGAGCTAAAGGGTACCAGATAAAGTAGTGTTGGAGAAACGATTTTACGGTGGCACTCCTAAGTCTCCAGAATAAATATTTTCCCACCATTTTTTCGAATTTCTCTCTACCTGTTTACCCATGTCACAACATATCTGTATGTCTATGAAATCTTTCTCTCTGTGCAATCAGTGTTGATCCTTTGTGGAAATAGCTCTGTTTTCACCTTCTCAGAAGAGCAACAATGACTTCCACCAAGGAGGCTGGGAAGCCCTTTCACTGTGTCTGTTTCCTTTAACACCGCAGAATCCATCATTCCTTTGAAGGGCAAAGGACATTTATTTTTAAAAAGCTGGACGTAGTTCCCAAACTCTCTTCAATGACAATATAACAACATCTGGAGCTCACAAGATATCTGCTCATGGAAGCTGCAAACCCTGTCAAATTCTCACAGGACTGCAGCATGACTTTCTAGGTTAAGGACCAAAGACCTGTGATCCTTTATCCAACCCTGTCAAATGAAGCTAAATTTGTCCTGACTTTTGTTTGCAACCGTTGGCTGTGTCAGCAAGCCTTTTCTCTCCTCCTTATTAGACAGGATACCCATGTGTGTATAATACCAAGGGGGAGAACTCCCAGTGGGCCCATTACTGCTAAAATGTACAGTTATTTACTAAGGTTCCCTGGAGACTTCTTGAACTTCATCCTGGGGTGAATAAGCTTTCATAGCCACCGAATCTACCAGCAGGGTTAGTCTCAGAGAATGGAACTTAAAAATAAGGGGGGAATATTTGAAAGGGCAAAACCACAAACAATAAAGAAAAGGTTTATGTGTTTCCATATTTTTCTGACATTTAAACTCGGCAGGTGCGGCGACTGTTTTGATATTTAACCTCCCTATTTTAATACCTCACATGTCTTCATTCAGTAACCTAAGAGGAGGAATAAGACAAGAAATTTAGAAATATTTACTGTGTTTAAATTTTGCTGTGAAATCTGAAAAATAGAGGTGAGGGGTGTGGAATGCCAAGTAGCTGAACTGAAGGAAAATATTGTAGTGACTGGAGCAAGCTTCATAGCTTCTCATTCAGAGGGAAAGTAGAAGAAAAAAGGACAGTATAGTTCAGGGGTGGCCAGCCTGAGAAGGAGCCAGAATTTACCAATGTACATTGCCAAAGAGCCACAGTAATATGTCAGCAGCCCCCCATCAGCTCCCCCCCTCTGCTCCCAGTGCCTCCCGCCCACTGGCAGCCCCACCGATCAGCGTCTCCCCGCACCTCCCAATCAGCTGTTTTGTGGTGTGCAGGAGGCTTGGAGCGGGAGTGGGAGGAGCGAGGGCATAGCAGGCTATGGGGAGGGGGTGGGAAAGGGTGGAGTGGGGGTAGGGCCTGTGGCAGAGCCAGGGGTTGAGCAGTGAGCACCCCTGGCACATTGGAAAGTTGGCGCCTGTAGCTCCAGCCCCGGAGTTGGTGCCTATACAAGGAGCCGCCTATTAACTTCTGAAGAGCCGCACGTGGCTCCAGAGTCACAGGTTGGCCACCCCTGGTATAGTTGTTTCTGTTGTAGTGTAGTGAATGAAACGCTCTACCAGTGGCTAACTTCTACCCTTAACTATTAGTTGAGCCCTTCAGTAACAAGATATAGTTTCTCTGTCTAATGTAATTTATTCCTTCTCTTCCCCTCTCCCCCACCCCCCAATTAGCTATGTGATCCATAGGCACCACGTAAACTCACATGTATTCCTGCCAATTCAGTCTTGACCTACAGCACACCTGGTAGCCTAATAGTGGATTACCCCTAAACAGAGATTCACAGTAGTCAGACTGCAAGTTGGTTGTATGATGGTTTCACATGTACAGCTGTGACTAAACAATCCTTTAGATTTCTTCTTTGAGATCCTACCTACATTTGAACCCAAGCTTTCAAGAGATTTAAAAGATAGTTGGCGAAACCAGCAAACAAGCTAGTTCCAGTATTTTCTGGCTAATTGTTAAACAGTTGCTTAGCTTTTTCCTTTGTGTAGTTAGTCATGATCTTTAAAATATCTAGAGGTAGGAGGACATTATGGATGATAAAATAGAGCGTGTAGACCTGAATGCATATGTACATGTTTTATGAGGCGAATCATGCTTCTATCTTTTATTCAACAAGCTGTTTGTAATGTAAGGAAATGATCACAGTCTAAAAATTACAGTGTACAAAATCCTGCAAGAACAAGACAAGCAAGATGCAACCACAGGAGAACTGAACATATGAAATAAAACATGCCTTCCACAAACAGAATGCTTTGAGTAGTCATATATATCCTAGTGTTCGGGGTTCTATTTCTACAAATTTTCAAATGCTAGTTTCTTTCAGGGAGGAGAAACAGTAGTACATCATTGACAGTGCCTGATGCTATTTGCATTTCTTGCTGTGCATCCGGGTCTTTGTCTAAGAGGTTTGCAGTCCCAAACTAATGAAGTTCAGGGCACAATTGTCACCGTTACAAGGACACACAAGTGTTGTAATGTATGAAGATGTATTCTTGTCAATAATATCTGAATAAAACAATGTGTGGGATGAATGCATGCATGAGCTGAATACTGGACTACTGATGATGCCTGCTCAAAGAGAGGAGATGGACTGTTCGAGGGTCACCTGGCTGATTGCTTACTTGCATGATCAGTACTTGGTTGTATTTAAGTAGCTGGTTAAACAATGATTAAATGTCTGATCAAGTCCAAATAAGAAAACCAAGCAGATTAAATATTTCTGGTTTTCAGAGGTTTTGGACACAGCCACCAAACCCTACCCTCAGGAAAACTCCTGTATCCTTCCATACTGTATTGAGGAAGCAGTTACTTAAGAAACATCAGTCATTTGTTAGGTTTTTCTTATTGAGAGCTGCCTACACACCATCTCTCATTCTTTCCTGGATTTCTCTGAGCCTCAAGGCTCTGTGGTTCCATGATGAAGTGGTCTTTCTCTCCTCCAAGCTCAATATTTCCAGGCGTATTTCTTATGGAACATATGCATGTGAGCTCTGTCAAAACCTGAGTTGCTAAGAATACAAGCTTATTAGGGCTGTCAATTAATCGCAGTTAACTCAAGCAATTAACTCAAAACAAATTAACTCGATTTAAAAAAATTAATCATGATTAATTGCAGTTTTAATCACCCTGTTAAACAATAATAGAATACCAATTTAAATTTATTATAAATATTTTGGATGTTTTTCTGCATTTTCAAATATATTGATTTCAATTACAACACAGAATACAATGTGTACAGTGCTCACTTTATATTATTTTTGATAGCAAATATTTGCACTGTAAAAAAGATAAACAAAAGAAATAGTATTTTGCAATTTACCTCATACAAGTACTGTAGTGCAATCTCTTTATCGTGAAAGTGCAACTTTCAAATGTAGGTTTTTGTTGTTGTTACATAACTGCACTCAAAAACAAAACACTTTTGTAGCCAGTGTTGCAAGGTATGTATGTGCCAGATACGCTAAACATTTGTATGCCCCTTCATTCTTCGGCCACCATTTTAGAGGACATCCTTCCATGCTGATGATGCTCGTTAAAAAAATAATTAATTAATTACATTTGTGACTGAACTCCTTGGGGGAGCATTGTATGTCTCCTGCACCGTAGCTTTACCCACATTCTTCCATATATTTCGTGTTATGGCAGTCTCGGATGATGACCCAGCATATGTTGTTCGATTTAAGAACACTTTCACTGCAGATTTGATAAAACACAAAGAAGGTACCAATGTGAGATTTCTAAAGATGGCAACTGCATTCGACCCAAGGTTTAAGAATCTGAAGTGGCTTCCAAAATCTCAGAGGGATGAGATGTGGAGCATGCTTTCATAAGTCTTCAAAGAGCAACACTCCGATGCAGAAACTACAGCACCTGAACCACCAAAAAAGAAAATCAACCTTCTGCTGGTGGCATCTGACTCAGATGATGAAAGTGAACATGGGTCGGTCCACACTGCTTTGCATCATTATCGAGCAGAAGCTGTCATCAGCCTGGAAGCATGTCCTCTGGAATGGTGGTTGAAACATGAAGAGACATGTGAATGTTTAGCACATCTGGCACGTAAATATCTTGCGACGCCGGCTACAACAGAGTCATGCGAATGCCTCTTCTCACTTTCAGGTGACATTGGGCTTGTCTACACTTACATTTTATAGCGCTCTAACTTGCTGGCTCAGGGGGGTGAAAAATCACCCCCCTGAGCGCAGCAAGTCTGAGCACATTAAAGCGCTAGTGTAGACAGGCTCCGAGCACTGGGAGCCATGCTCCCAGTGCTTGGAGCTAATCCCCTCGTGGAGGTGGATTACCAGGAACGCTGGGAGAGCTCTCTCCCAGCGCTCAGGCGCGACCACACTCACACTTCAAAGCGCTGCTGCAGGAGAGTTCCCGCGGCAGCGCTTTGAAGTTTCCAGTGTAGACATACCATTGTAAATAAGAAGCGGGAAGCGGTATCTCCTGCAAATGTAAACAAACTTGTTTGTCTGAGCAATTGGCTGAACAAGAAGTAGGACTGAATGGACTTATAGGCTCTAAAGTTTTACATTGTTTTGGTTTTGAGTGCAGTTATATAAAATACAATAATGAATTCTACATTTGTAAGTTTCACTTTCACGATAAGGAGATTGAATTACAGTACTTGTATGAGGTGAATTGCAAAATACTATTTCTTTTGTTTCTATTTTACAGTGCAAATATTTGTAATAAAAAATAATATAAAGTGAGCACTGTACAATTTTTGTATTGTGTTGTAATTGAAATCAATATATTTGAAAATGTAGAAAACATCCAAAATATTTAAATAAATAGTATTCTCGTTTAACAGTGCGATTAAAACTGTGATTAATCACGATTGTTTTTTAATCTCACAATTAATCATGATTTTTAAAAATCATTTGATAGCCCTAAAGCTTATGTATGAATACATTATTTCTTCTTTGCTGTGTTTTGTGACCTCACCAAAGTGCTTTTGCTCCCCTATTTTATGGGATTCTCAGGCTTTTTCCTGAAAGGGAAATTGAGAAGATAGGAGCTGTTTGCCTCTCATTCATCTCCAAGTATTCTTCTTTACTCTTTTCAATAAGAGCAAAGGGGCATTAAATTATATTGAAAGGCAGCACATTAAAAACTGATAAAAGAATTTTTTTTACGCAGGGCATAATAAACCTATGGAACTCATTGCTACTGTATCACATGGAAGACAAGAGCTTAGTAGGATTTTAAAACAATAGGCACTTATATGTATCTTGAGAACATTCACAGATACATTAGATTGGGATGTCAGCCCTTATGTTTGAGGTCATAAGGCAACCTCTAGATTAAAAAATTCTATCCACTACAGGGATTTTACATGCACCTTTGAAACCTCTGTTACTGGCCACTCTGAGACCGGATGCTAGAACAGAGGAACAACTGGTATAAACCAGTATAGCAATTCCTATATTCTAACGTCCTATGTTATTAGTTCTTTAAGCCCCTGTCAGCCTCAATAGTAAGAAACCAGACTATTTAATAGGTCCCCTTCATAATAGTGCAAAGTAACACCCCGACCTTTGTGGTTTTTGTCACAATTTTGGAAGCACTCATTTACCCTGACCCACCCATAAACAAGACTGTACTTTTTAAATGAATCTGCAACACTAGAAATTCTGATATTTTGTCATTCCTGGATACTGTCCACCAGGGCCGGCTCCCGGCACCAGCTTACCAAGCAGGTGCTTGGGGCGGCCACTTCGGAGAGGGGCGGCACGTCCAGCTGTTTGGCGGCAATTCGGCGAACGGTCCCTCACTCCTGCTTGGAGCGAAGGACCTCCCGCCGAATTGCCGCCACAGATCGCGATTGCGGCTTTTTTTTTTTTGGTTGGTTTGTTTTGTTTGGCTGCTTGGGGCGGCCAAAACCCTGGAGCCGGCCCTGCTGTCCACTTCTGAAAAGTGAAACCTCCAGGAATAATAATATACTACTGCCTTTTATAGTACCATTGAGTGGATAAGAAATTTTGGAGAAAGGCTGAGGATGGGTTGGTTCAGACAAACAGCAAGGCTTTTGTTTGTTGCTATCACTGTGTGTTGATCTCATGAGCTATTTATAACGTTACCAAGCAAACAAGCTGAGCCGTCAGATGCGATAAGGAACTAAGGCGTACCTGCCTTTTCACTCTACTGCTGAGCAGCAATGTGGGCTCAGCATGTAGTTTCTCAGAGTGAACAAATACCCAGACTACTCTACTCTACTCACTGGGACCTAATTGTTACTCTTAGAGAAAAAGTATTGAAAATTTCTTTCCCATAAAGTCATGTTAAAGATTAGGTTTGACCCAACGGAAGCCTGGTGATCTGCGGTTTGAACTCAGAATGCAGGCATCTCTCTAGACTGGAAGAAAGATAATGCATTCAAGCAGTTTACATTTATAAGCAGTTTTATAACAGAAATGAACAAAAAAATGTTAAGTTTGGTGCCAGAAATCAATCTAAATAACTGCTAACAAGAGGGAAAGTGATTCTATTCAAATTTAAACACAATGGTATTTTGATAAACCAAAATCTGCTCATCCAGTCCAGTAGAAATGTAAGTTCATTCAGAAGACAGGACCCAAGAGCATGTTTCTACCAGTCAATTTTTATTGCAACTGGAGTCTTTTTTTTTGCTTTGAGGCTCTGCTGTAAAATGTGAATGTGTCTGGTTAAATGATAAATATTTCATTTAGCAAAACTTGTCTTTAACTTCAATAGTGTATCTTGCATTTTATTTGGAAAAACTCACAGGTATTTTCCAGAAGATGAATTGTGACAATTGAAGCTTTTTTGCAAAATTTCTTGGAAGAGGGGAAGAGGTTTTTCTGCAACTCAGAGTAGTAGTTGTCTAATCAGTTTGTGTACTAGCTAGAGGACAACCTAATCAGGAAAAAAGGGGACAGGTGAGGGGAACAGAAATGTTGTAAGATAGTGTAGAGAAGTGATAACTGTAAAAGGGAAGTTAATAAAACAAGTCCTGTATATACAAAAAGTCGTTCAACACCCAAAATAAATTATCTTGCAACTCCAACTTGAATGGAAGAAAAAATATCCCCAAAATGAGCTGGTGCATGTGCAATTTACTTTGGTTTGGCATGAAATGATATTTCCATTAGTAAAGCCTTCTGTATTGATCTCTTACCTTCCTTTTTAATTTTTTTTAATCTTGGACAGTTTGCGCTTTGTCTTTTCATCTCTGTTTTGTTTGGTCCCCCACCCACTAGACAATTTGACATTTTTGCATCTCTTTTCTTTGCTCTGTTCAGCATCACAATGTTTGTTGCTACTTTTGTGGGGTGTTATTCCCCCTTTCCTCTTCCCAAAATTTGACACCCACTTTGATCTTTTTAGAAGCATCTTTTTTCTTTATCAGCACTTGCTTATGGTATGAATCGCCTCCTTTTTGTTCAGAAAACATTATTAGTGTTCCAGCAGTGCTGGGATGGCTTTTATCTCCCTGTGGAATCTCATTAGCTTTACATCACAATAGGAACAGCATATGTGCAGCTATGCCAAAGTAGCCAGTGAATTTGAATTTGTTAATGGCAATATTTCTCTTCAAGCAACTTTTTCCCACATCTTCAATGCTGAGAGAAAACAGCTTTGTTTTTCGGGGGGAAAACACTGTTCATTAGAGGTAGAAATATCAGTAGAAGGGGAACTGTTACTCATAAATATCTTTAGAACTGCCTGTTTTTTTTTTAAAGTCTGGTACTGTTCTATAAATCTAAGTGCTATCTTTAAAAAAAAAATAGCTAGTAGGATTTGAAGTGTGAAGAGGTTAACATAATCCATGAGATGTAATTAAAGAAATGACTGACTGGTTTAAGTTAGGAAGCTGTAAATTACTATTGTTTGTTATTAATAATTAACTATTTTATTGCTAATTATCATTATATTGTGGTAGCTCCCAAAGACCCCAGTTAGGGTCAGGACCTCATTGTGTTCTGCACAGTACACACTCGTGGGAAAATATAGTCCCTGCCCTAAAGATAATCTTATTCACAGTCAGCAGCAATTTACTCCATAAGTAGTACCGTTTTAATCAATGAGGCTATTTTCAGAATAATGTATTCGTCTACATGAATAATTGATGGCAGAATCTGGCCCAAAGAAATTAGTATTTTTCATGGTATTAGTTTAAATTCAGTTAAATATGCTTTAAAGTGGGGCTTGATGAAAAATAGGCTACATTGGTCCAACTATCAGTATAGGGAGTTTGAGGCAACCAACTGTACTGTGTGAATTGGAGAGGAGCTTGTCTCTTTCTTGAAAAAACTACAAGAACACAACTAACCACTGGACAATGATATATCCAGGGTGATGCTAGTAAGCACTATAAGATCATAATCTTAGATTTTTAAGGTCGAGAGGGATCAGTTTGACTTCTTGTATAACATAAGCAGGAGAATTCCACCAATAATTCCTGCATCAAGCCCATAACTGATGGTTGAGCTACAGCATATCTTTTAGAAAGCCCCTCAGTCTTGATGTAAAGACTTCAGTGATGGAGTGTCTACCACAGCCATGGTAAATTGTTCCAATGGTTAAGTACCAGCACTGTCAAACAAAAATTGCATCTTATTTTCAGTCTGAATATCTCGCTTCAACTTGCAGCCATTGGCTCTTGTCATGACTTTGTCTGGTAGATTAAAAAAACCCTGCTATCAGAAACCTTCTCCCCATGTAAATTGGTAAGTAGACCATGAACATATTTGTAGAGTCTTGGTTACAGAGGAGACCAAGAAGCGTGCTAAATCTGTATCGGTTTGATGTAAACCTTAAATGGGACTTTAAGAATGATCTTTTCTTTCCTTTTCTGTTAGAAGAGGGTATCCATTTTTCCATGAAAATGTGGTACTATACAGATAAATAATGCTGTCAAATATGAAATCTTTGTGGGGAAGAGTGGAATCATTTTTTAAAATAGTATAAAATAGCTTGACTTTTAAGAGGTCTTTCCCACAAGATTGTCTACCTAGACAATTTACATTTGGTATTGGAATTGAAACTTGAAAATAATTTTCCTCATCCAGAAAAGGGAGAATTGTTTGTGTATGAATAAAATTAGTTCTCTGCTTCATCACTGTGGATCTTTTCCTCCATAGAGTAAATCAACATGACTTAAGGGAACATAAAACTTAGGAAAAATGGCAAAAAGGAAATGTAGGCCTATAAAGAAGAGAACACTTAGGATTTTCCTCTGAAGCTGTTTGCTAGTGGTTCAGCTTGTTAATGACTCTGTAGTGCACACTGGGTTTCCTTTGTAGAGCCACAGCCAAGAGGGTATTATTCTACTCTTCTTCACTGTAGAAGGCTAAAATACAAGTTAAGCAAATTCCTTGATGTAGCTCTTGTTTTGAATATTACACTATTCTTTTCTTGAGATTTCTGCCTATCATAAGTTATATAGAAAACCTCTATAGTGCTTTCCACCTAAGGATCTCAAAGTGCCTTACAAAGGTGGGTCAGTAAACTGAGGCATAGAAAAATTAAGTGACTTGCCCAGTGTCATTCAGTGAGTCATTAGCAGAATTGGGAATAGAACCTATTTCTCCTGGCTTACAGACCCCTTCTTTAACGACTTAAACCATGTTTCCTCCCTATATTATTAGCTATTACTATGCTATTGCATTTTAAAGGTGCTTTTAGTTTTTAGTGTTTGTGTATGAAAACACTAATTACATTTGTGTCTTAATGAATTCTCTTGTGTAGAGAGCTAAAGAATGGGACTGTGTTTGAGAAAGCCACATAAACATCTTTGTGTTGCTCTCTGAATATCTTGGGTGTCATGTAATTCTTTCTTCACATCTTCCCTTTGGGATATTATGCTGTTTCTATTTAAAGTAACACATCTTTGTCTGAAACAATGAATTAATAAGGAGGTCTTTCCCTTCTGTCTGTGGTACAGGTGACAGATCATGCAACCACTGCTTTATTGCATTACCAGCTGCCCCAGATGCCAGATGTGGTGGTCAGATCCTTCATGGTAAGCTTATTTTAAAAGAAATTCTTCCAGCTGGACTTTAGCCTGGTGAGAGTGAGTGATACCAGGCAGTTTGTTACACAGAGTAATTTCCCATATTTAAAGTGGTTAAAAATAATTATTTACTAAATTCCTCAACTCACAACTGAAGAAGGTAGCCAATGTTATTAGTAATTAATACTCTTTAAAGTAAATAGTGCCGTTCTTAGTACACTGGGATGGATGGTATTCGAAGATTCCTGTATATGCAACTGTATAACTCATTATAGCTCTCAATGTTTGCTTGCTAAATCTTATCTGTGAAGCTGGTCTGGGGTCAGCTCTGAAACTGACATGCAAATGAGGCCAAATTCTCAGTTATGATCTGTCCCCTTTGGACTCCAGCAATGTAAAAGAGCTGGATTCTGGCTGTCATTGGCCAGCTGAGAATTCCCATTTGAGGAGAACTCCTAACTGGCGTAAAAGCAGCAGAGCCATGTCTTTATCAACCGTACCTTCTGGCATGGAGTGCACATTGAGAGATGGGAGAGGACATGTTGGTAGGGGGCTGGCTGGCACTCCACTTGGCTACATCAGTCTTCAGCTCATACCTGGTTCCTCAGGGACCACACAACTCTGGCATAATTCTTGCCACGGCTGGCACAGACTGGCTCTCGGAATCAAGAGGGGACAAGTGCGCATTTGTGCGCATGCGCACACGCACACACACACACAGACCTGTCCCCCAGTTTTACCAGAAAGAATGATTTATTCTGAAATATTAAGTAGTACTATTTATTAAGAATTACCTAATTTATTTAGGTATTTATTTATTCCAGACTAACACGGCTACCCCTCTGATACTAATTTATTTAAACCAATCTATGTCTCAATATACAGATTTCAATTCACCACGTATAAACTTTGAATATATTTATAATTTTGTTTGTAAAAACAGATTTCTGTATAAACTATACTGCTGTCTGGTGAGTAAGAACAATGGTTCCTTATTCAGTACTCTTTCTGACAGGATATAGTTTGGCAGTGGAAAACAGCTAGGGCTCAATCTACCCCACCTACTGTCGAAGAAACACTTTTTCACTGCTCATATAATTTATTTCAACTTTTTTATAACTGTCCAGAATAAGTGATAGAGACATGGGCATTTTTAAAAATCAGGATCCGGTTTGCTTTGTCTCCCATCAGTCTCCACCACTCCTGGAGAAAACTTAGATTCCCATGTGGGAAGTTGTAAATTGCTCTTTCATGTTCCAGTTGTTAGAAGTCTGATTTCAAAACCGTTGACCTCCTTTACCTGTTGCATTTATTTAGTTAATTTATAAAATGGCCACCAAGCTAAAATACTTGTGTAAAACACTTTTCTATTAGGGAGCATCTTACAATAAGAGTCTTCAGCTACAAAATGGCAGAAGTAGGCCTTACTGGTCCAATCCATGTTGCAGGATATACCTGAAAATTAATGTTTCAAGAACCGGTAGCACATTTGCCTATGCGTGGACCTGTCATATTGATTTGATAAAACACTACTGAAAACTTCAACAAAGCAAAAACACAAGCTCATCATAAGTATCAATGTGTTGGTCCTTTTACATGTCAGGTGTTCAGTCCATTTGTCAGGATGAAATGAAGTACATTATTTTTCTTTCAAAAGGTGTTTAAGTGTACAATTTAACTTCATTTACTTAGTTCTATATTATGGTTCAGAAAATTTTATTTTCTGTGGTGCAAGCTAAGTCCAACAGAGCTGAAGTAAATAGCAGCAGCTTACCTATAGTATTCTGTTGCCCATGTCCCTACAGTTACTGCCAAACCCAGAGATGATCTAGTTCTTTTTGAGGAAAGTTATTGACTGCTTTAGATTCTGCTGCTATAGAGAAGGCTCTGATGAAGATGCAAGGATTTGTTTCAATAAATTCACTTGACCTCTTCTTCAGAGAACAATTTTCTCTTATTGATGTAATTCAGTAGGACTTTAAATGACAAGATTCATGTGCATCCTTCACACTGTGATGCTGCTTGTCTTGAGTTTTTTAGTTGCATATCTCCTTGAGTTTGGAATTGAGTTATGTAATGCTCATTCTTATCTATGACAACCCGGTTAAGAGAGAAAACCTTTACTTGGGAATGTTTTAAGCTGTTATTTGTTGTTTATCACTTGACAACATTTTTTCTTTTGTAGCAGCGTCATCAAATATAAGATTTTATAGTATTTTTATGACCAATAAGTACTATCTTCAAACTACATTAGAAAGAAAATTAGTGAACCTGATGTGAAAGTCATATACTGTATCTTCATCTATTAAGAGTTCAGGTTTCTGCACTGTGACTGCAGCAGAGGTGTGGTAGAGGAATAACAAAAAGAAAGAAACCAATATCCAGTTTACCAGGGCACAAGTATCAGAGAATGATCGAGCATAATCCTATGTCAGTTGGAATGTGAGGAGCATTGGTTGTCCATGGTGATCCTTTAGCTACAAATAACTTCTTCTCCCAGCATGAATTTCTGTTTACCAAGTTGCTTAATGAGAGAGAGTAGGGACTCCAGCAAAATGAAAATCAGCTGTCTTGTGACCTTGTGGTTTTCTGCATGCTTCCATTTCTATAAAATCACTGTATATCTTGCTGGGCCCAAGCCAAGGTACGTTCTCGATCCTCAGTATCATTTTGTTTGACAGGAATGATAACATTGGGGAGCATCCATATCCAGTTTGTTTAATTTCTCTCTATGCTTTTCTTTTTAGACCTGGTTAAGAAGTTACATAAAGCTGTTCCAGGCTCCATGCCAGCGCTGTGGAAAGTTTTTGCAGGATGGCCTTCCACCTACGTGGAGAGATTTCCGAACGCTTGAGGCTTTTCATGACACTTGCAGGCAGTAGTAGCATGACCCAGTCCCTGGTCTTGCAAGAAGGAAAGCGAATGGGACTTATGGACAGAACAGGCCTTCAGATGAGCTCTGAAGAATGCTGATGGTTCATTAGTTGATTCCCTTTCTGAACATTAATATACACATTCCCTCCTTTAGTGAAGTCTTCTTACTGAGTAGTAAAGCAGCACTATGCATTTGGCCATTAAAAAGGAAGTCTCTGTCCAAGATACTAATGAGGCTTTTATTTTATTTTATTTTATTTTTACTTCAATTAATGCACAAGGGAAAAGGTGGGGAAAAGTTACTGTTATAGGCAGATCATACGTGGTCATATTGGGGTGTTTGTGCTGAAGTCATTCTCTGGGAACTGTCAGTTGTAGTCATTGTCATGAATAACTGATATTTTAATGAGAATATCCATGTACAATGTACATTTTGCTACAAAATTCACAATGGAGGCAAACTTATTTTTGTGAACTATAAAAAACTTTGTATTCAAAAAGTGTCATTTACTTTGTTACTCTGTAACACGCTTTAGGTTCATTTTGTGTGTGTTTCACAGTTTTTGACTTTAAAAAACTGGAATAATTAAAAAACAATGCTATTAGAATTTTTTTCTTTGCAAGGATGGTTCTCTGTGCTGCTCTTATTCTGGAAGAGAGTATAGTGTTGATAAACATGAAATTTCAAAGGCATGTGGCAGCTTGGAAGATGGATTGTACTTTTTGAGAGAGGAAACAGATGTTTCCCTTTACTAAAATTGTAATGAAAAATGTTAGCAAAATCTGCGGGTATTGAGCAGTTAGAAAATATGTGGTGAGCAGTCAGTGTGTCTAATTCATTTGCCCCATTTCAGTATTGAAAGTTCTAAAATAAATTTAGGCTTTAAGCACAGCTTCTTTAGAGCAGACACATACTTATTCAGCAGTGTGATGATTTAAAACTTGTGTGGTTTTTTTTCCTATAGCACTCTAGCTAAGGGTAACATGTCCACCTATAGTGCTGGTCCACACAGAGCATAAGAGCACAGGTAATAAGCCTGAATTGAAAGTCTCTGGTTCAGTCTTCACTGATGACTCAAGGTGGGGTTGTTGCAAATAAATGCTGATTGAGTGTAGGTCGCCTCTCATACTTTTCTGGGCGATCATAAATTGTATCTGTCCCTGTCCTTATCAGTCATTTGGCTGTGCTTCCCTTTAGTGCACCTTTATTACCTTCACAAACCTAATGAAGCCAATAGGGGGAGGGCTAGAGAAGGGCTGTCACTGTTAATTGTTTATTTTTCAGCAGATTTGATGTTGAATCCGAATGGTGCAAACTCATTTTTATAGCCCCTGCGGTTGTGTGGAGAGTGCCTCTTGCTGAAAAGTGAGAAGTTTCTTTCTCAGGACTTTGGTTTTAGAGAAGACTGTTGAGTAAAGTTACCTCCTCTTGGTGGCCATGTTCAGTAAGGTATTGCACGTAGTCCATTTTATGCAAAGAGCTTAAAGTGCTCTGCTGATATCATTGGATTAAGTCTACAGTCCAGCGGTGCAAGATGCTATTATTTAAATAGGTACAGAAACTGGAGAGGTTGCAACTTGCTCTAGCTGTCATTGTATATAGTTATGGTACTGAGTGAAACATTCTTACATCCTGTTGCTAATGTAAAGGACTAAACATTGCAACACTGATGTTTCAGCGTTAATGCAAAAACAGGGACTTTGTTCAGAATTTAAGAATTCCGGGTGTGATTCTATATCTGGAACTTTTTTAGGCCAGCCCAGCTTCGAGAGAGAGGAGACAGAGGCTTCAAAGAAGTGTGTGATCCTACTATTCCTTTTAAGGTTGCGAGGTGTGAATATACATTTGATTGATGATGTTGATGAATAGGAGTGACATTTTATATATTTTACCTCGCCTTTTAATTTTTTAAAACTCTACAGGTGACCCCAAACACAAGATTGCCAAATTGGATTTAAAGGCTCTGTCAATGCAAGTAAAGTGGACTTGCTTGGTGAAAACTGGTCCCATTGCACATACTCCTGCTCACTTGCTACTATTTGACCTATCTAGCATTCTGGGTGCAAAGGTCATACAGGACAGAACGATATGTGCATCCCAGATGAGAGTGAATATTGTAATAGGGTAAGTGGTCTTGCCATCACTGTACCCGGCCTGTGAATTATTTACAGGACTTAATTTTCTTACACTGTCAGCTTTTTCTTTTTTTTAAAAAACCCAAAAAGGTCATGCTATGGTTGACAGCACTTTTCAGCGGGCTTTGGAGGCTTCTGTCTCTTCCATTTTGTTTATACTTGGATAATGGTGTAGAAAGCAACCCCAAAGTTCACAGGAAAATCACACGTGAAATAACATATTGGCACTTACAGATAATTAGTTGCAGAAAACGGATTCAGCCAGTCTGTATGTTAATTGAGTTTGAAATTTTAAGCTTGTAATTGGCTATCCTGATGCCGAGTCAGAACATTTCAGTGTAGGTACCTGAACAGAAGAATAATTGTCTTGCTTGTGGACATGTAATGCAAATTCAGTTTGCATAATTCCTTCAAAAAGCCCCAGGTAGATGGGAACGTTCTCCCATACAAAAAGATCTGGCATATAGTACCTGGCAAATCGTGTCTTGTTGATAAGGCTCAGGGGAAAGAAATACAAAGCCAGTTCCAGAGGTGAAGTGTAAGGGTTGGAATATTTGCATTAAGGGGAATGGGATATAACTGTGTCTAAATTGGTCCAACTTATGAACTGATGGACTGAAAAAATTACAATAGTTTAGGCTCCATTTAATCTTACCTTAGAATTTGCCCCTAAAACTTTGGATTGTTCTTTGTTCACTTGCTGCTAATCACTGGGTCATGCATTCCTTAAGCCAAGGAGAAACTAGTTTTGAATTTTGAGGAATTAAAGCCTCTAATCAAAACTACATTCTTATGGTGGAAAGCTTTCACTGTTACACCTACCAACCATATTCCTTAGGCAATGAACATTGCTCTCCTTATTCAGTCTTAGGTAAAGAGATGGGCAGCAAGATGCGGCTTTTTTGCAGTTTGGGTAACTTTGCATTTTATCACAATCTGAGTTTGTTGCATCCTTTACAAAACCATTCAAATTATTTAAGGCAAATGATGATAATGAACATGTCTGCTGAGGAATGGTTGGCCATTTTCCCCTATATTTAGTGTTAGAGAGAAGTCGGAACTGCATATTTCATGGTACCTTATTTCAGGAAGGCAAATTGCATCATAGAATGGGGTGGTAGTCAAATTCAGCAATGGGAGTGAGAGAGAAGTGGAAATGACCTATGCTATCAAAGAACACTGCTGCAATGGCTTTCTTTGGTGGATCAGAAGGTAAGGCAGGTTGTGTGTTATGAAGCTGTATTGTTCCAGCATTCAGACTACAGTACACTGATACATTAGTATAACCTGATATTGCAAAGAAAACACACTGCCCCATGATGCCTGTTGTTGCCTCAATATCACTTTACCCTAGGTCAGAGCACACGGCTGTTAAGCCTTTGATAGGATGCCTGATGTGGAGAGATCACCCTTTCTGTCTAATGTGCAAACCCCCCTCCTATTAACGTGTAGCTTGTAAATTTTAAAGGTTACAAAATCCATCTTTTCTCTAAGAAAGCAACTGTAATTAATGTGAGAGCTTCTCTCAGGAAGGGACCCCTTAGCAGATATTCAGTACATATTGCAGCCAGCTCTCCTCTTCCCTCCCAGCATGCACACACCCAAACCACTTTAATTTTTCTGCCGATATTGGACAAATGTAACAGGCTGAGTTTTTAATTTTCTACTCCCAGGTCTCCCTTGTCCCCTCATACATTTTTCATAACAACTCGCAGCTCTTTCCGTGCCTGCCCTGTGAACAGTATTGATCGACTGATTAAGCCATCAAGCCATGGCAAACAACTTTAATTTTCTAACCAAAGCCTTTTAGTTCTCTTGCTTTTCTTGTATAGCTGTTACCCTTGTATGGAGTTTTTCATTTTTCTTTACTAACAAGATTTTTTGTTGGTTTTTAAATGGGACCTAGGCTACCAGAAGGGTTTATGCCCCACTAATGCCAATTAAAATATCAAGCAATGATGCATCAAAAGCTAACGCTGGGGGTGCCAGATCTCATAATTGAACCTGGTTTAGAGAAACTATGAATCGCTCTTATTGAAGCATTGGGGGGAGGGGCTGAAGAGTCAGAGTATCTTTGGCTGTTCTTGTTGCTCTGTTCCAAAAAAGCTACCAGCCCCAAAGCAATGGTCATTGTCATAAAACTGTGTTTAGCAAAGAAGATGCACAGAGCAGGAGTGTAATACAACTCATCCCGCCCAAGCATTTCACAGGTGATACCTGTGTATTATAACAGGAGTACTTGTGGCACAAGTACTCCTGTTATTTTTGCGGATACAGACTAACACGGCTGCTACTCTGAAACCTGTGTATTATAATAGCTCAGGATTGTTTGATTCAGACAGTGCATTGGCAGACATGTCTGAGAGATCTCTACTCTCATGCTATGAGATCCCCATTCAAGTTTACAAGTTCCAGTTCTGCAGCACTGCATGGGACCTGCCACGGTATTTCAATACTGCCAGCAGTATTTCAAAATCAGCCATAGGGATTCAATGTGAGGCTCAAATTTAGAGCTGCTATTTGAAGTCTTTAACAGCCTTTAGAAATATGTAACAGTGGTGTTTGATTTCAAACAAGTTTACGAGCAAGAGCCCATTAAATTACACCTGTATGAGGAAAAAGTGAATTCAGCTGCTTTTATAGTGCTCAGGAGTATCAAATACAGATTGTAATGAAAATTACTTAGTTTTTGACTGAGACCACATTTTCTGACAAACCTTACCAATAACGCCTACATCCAGAGCAGCTAAAGCTCATAGTGCTGAAGCAGACATAATAGAAATGTCATCATTTAGTACCCCAAACAGCACCTTGTGTCATGCATCTCCCCTGCCCACATACTCTTAATCAGACATCCGTGTTTGGGTGGCATCCCTTCATTGGAGCTCCAGGATGGCAGAAAGGATGGTTGTCTTCAAGTAGAATCAACTTTGAGCATTGAACACACTTTACTGAAATTAAGTGTGCAGAAATCCTATTTAATTTATTATTATTATTATTATTTATCTGTATTACCATAGTGCCTAAGAGACCTAGTCATGGACCAGGACCCCATTGTGCTAGGCGCTGTACAAAGAGGAAGTGCCCCCAGGGACTTAATAGAATCCTTTTTCTTTTTTTCTTCTCCATCTCATTGTCACTTAAAATACTATACATCCCCCCCCCCAAAAAAAGACTGTAAAAATGGGACTGAGTAACTCATGAATTTCCATTTCAGATTTCCTCAATATGCAAATTAAAATGTTTTTCCTCCCTCATGATTTGGTGGGTTCCATATGTTTGTTTGGGATCACAGTTTTGCTTGAAGAGTTTCTATTGGTGGTGGTGGTGATGATATGCAAAATAGAAGGCACTCCGTTTAACTATCAGAGCCCGAGGTGAGTTTTCAAGAGTGGTGGTGGGAAAAAGTAAACTGGTCAGATATTCTATTCAGTGGGCATAGTGGTTCTGCAAACCCACAGTGCAGTTTTTACAGACACTTTTAAGGGTAAAAATGCAGGTTAAAAAACAAGGTAATTATGTCTGAATGGAAACCCTCACATCTCTGAGTTGTGTAATGATACTACAGTCCACTGTCTGAGACCTTGGTCCCCTTAATGGCAATGGATTGTAATAGCACGTGTGCTGGTTCCTGGAGTTACTGAAGAATTTGGGGTAGAGGGGAAGATGTTAATTTCAAACCATGGTTGGGGCTCTGCTGCTGGCTCCAGTCTATCTAGCCAGCCAACTTCATAAATTTTAAAAAGATATAAACAGTAGAAGTATGGAAGAATAGGGGAAACTTGAAGGAACTGAGTGCATTAGTACTTAGGGCTTGTCTCCACATGCAAGTTGTAGCACTTTATACCAGTATAGTTAGGCTGGGAAAGATTAGATTTTTAACAGTAAATGTCGATTTCTCACACACACACACACTCACTCTCTCTCTCTCTCTCTCCATTGATGATGATTGAGATTTACAGATAGGCAAAATAAGAAGTGTGCTGCTTGAGAACTTTATTAGAGTTTGATTTAAGGATATTGACTTTGTATAATTTGACACGTGATGTTGATGGTTTGTTTTTAACGGTTCTAAAGCTTTAACTTTTTTGAGTCACAATATCTACCGTCATTAAATAATTATTATCTGACTCCCTCCCTAATCCCACAACTGTGAAAATCGATTAAAAACTGGGAGGGAAGAAATAATTTTGCACAACTGTGAAAATTTAAATAGATGAAAATTGAAAAAATGCTTTAAAATAAAATTGATAATATCCATCAATTATATTTATAAAATTGAATTTTGTCCAGCCTAAGTATACAGTCCCCCTTAGTGTGGATGCAGTTATACTGGTATAGCTTATTCCTGTACCAAGACTACACTAGATTGTACCAGTATACCTCTTTTGGTAACCCCTAAATGTGGGATTCTCAACCTTTTTTCTTTGAGAGCCCTCCTTCCCCCACATACTATAAAAACTCCACAGTCCACCTGTGCCACAACAACTGTTTTTCTACATATCCAATCGATTAAAAACCAGGGCTGGCGTTAGGGGGTAGCAAGGAGGGTAATTGCCCACAGCCCCACCCCATGGGGGCCCTGTAAAGCTGAGTTGCTTGGGCTTCGGCTTCAGCTCTATGCAACGGGGCTCGGGCTTCGGCTTTCTTCCTTGGGCCCCAATTACTTTAACGCCAGTCCTGCTCTCTGGTTTATTTTGGCGGACTCCCTGAAACCTGCTCGCGGTCCCCCAGAGGGCCTCAGACCCCTGGTTGAGAACCGCTGCTCTAACTGACATAATTATACCTGTACAAAAGTAGGGGGTAGCTCAGGTATCTGAGAAGGGAGATCTGGCTGTGTATGTCTATAATTTAGATTCTCAGTCAGACAGCTCAGTTGTTTGATTTATTAGCTGGGTTATCACTGGTAAGTAAAGTGCAAACCTTAAATGCTCTCACTGCTGTCTGCACCTCTACCTGTGTGACCTTATTATGGATTCATGCTATGGATTACTTCAAGTACATGCAGGGAGGGTGACAACCTCAAAGCCTTCTCTAAATGCTGGTTTCATCAGTGAGTTTAGCACTGCAAGCCGTTTTCTGGACTCCTCCCCTGGCTTAGGTATGGCAACCGTTTCTTTGATCCAGATTTGAGTGTAGCAGGTATTACTTGTGGAACTCTTGAATTCCCTATGTCTATTGCTAATGTGTTATTGCTAGGCAGGGATTTCTCTTCAGCATTCACCTGGTGTCCTTCAAAAGAGATGATACTCCACAAGGAAATGGAGAAACTGAGTGGTTTGTTGCTTTTGTTGTTGTTTTGGGGGAGAGGGAGTTGCATCATTAAAACCTTCTGTTCTGCGTGTAGGCATTTCAATGGCATAGGGTTACAGTCCGCTGCTTTGTGAGTGATATCCTGGAGATGAAACTAGTATGAGTTGTCCCATCTCTCCTCCTCTCCCCCCCCCCTTTTTAGGGAGTCTGTTTTGAACATAAGACAATCCATTTCCATAGAAGTGAGAATTTTTCATGAAGCTATTAGAATCTGTATTTTTTCCCCTTCCTTTTTAAAACTGGATGATCAAAACAAAAAAGGTTTCCAGGTTTGATGCTTGTTAATAAGAAAAGAGCAATGAACTCTGTATGAGGTCATTTGGTTTGTTCCTTTAGAACAACCAGATTGTTTTATCACTTGGCTTTTTATCATCTGTAAAGCGCAGCAGCAGCCAATTGCCACTTTTGTACTGTAAAAATAAAGGGAGAGAAGAAATTGAAGGCATCTTTACAGGAATGTAAATGACATTTTATTATATATCCCATCCTCAGGACATTGTCTGTGGGACACACACACTTTTTTATTTAATGTAATTTTTAAGCTAATAATGAGGGTAATTTATAATGGAGGTCTGTTGTAGTTAGAAATGTGGGAGAGAACCCAGTAATGAGTAGAGTTTACCAAAAAGTTCACATTGCTTTAAAATCCAGGGGGTTGCTGGATAAGGCAGAAGACTTGTCATTGTGCAATTTTTTCCTTGTGCAAAAGGCAAGGTTCTTTATTTTCAGCAAGCAAATGTTAATTCTGTTGCCAAAATAATTCCTCAGCGCCCAGCCCAGGGAGGAAGAAGGAAGAAAGCTCCTTAAAAATCTCTTATGTTGTCCGTTTGGAGGCTTCCAAATCAGAAGTAGGCTCAGGAATGTCCTTTCTGGACAGCAGTCGTCCCCTGAAATGGTTGTTACACGCTGCCCAGAAGCCAAAGTTATGGATATTTATCTACCATTTCACTCCAAAGACTTGTCTGCACTGAAAAAGCCTATTGTGTTAGACCATGCTGTGAAGACAAGACTAATGGCAGTCCCTGTAGGTCATAGTTGGAATTTTTTAGCTGGATTGTCTAAGAGAGCTGACTACTGCTGCCCATGCTGTATTGCTGGTGAATATAAAGAAGGACAAGGTCTTTATTACACCTTTATTGAGCATAAGGCCACGTTAACAACACTGATATAATTAAAGTAGTGCAACCCCTCCTAGTATGGACACAATTACACTGGTATGAATGTAATTCTACTTATACTGCTGATTCCTATAGGGGAAGAGGAATAAGCAATACCCGCATAAAGCACCATTATACCAGCATAACTATTTCAGTAGAATCAACCCCTAACCAATACAGCTATACCAGTACAAAATCTGTGGGGAGACCAGGATTCACTTACAAGAGAAAAAGGACCAAATATTCTCTTGTCCTGCAGAAGCCAATTATGATCTTATCAGGAGTATTGAACAGTTCTTTGGTGAACATAGGACCTGAACGTCTGATGCTGTTTTTCTTAACATTTCCTACTTAACTGATCCCAGAACCTAGCACACTAGTGCACAATGCCTCTAGCACGCTAGTGCACAATGCCTGCAGCAACTGGGAATCATCTGTGTAGCTAAGGATTTAGAGATCTGTATTACAGCTGAGCAAATGCTGAAAAACAATTTAATAGTCACTTAAATTTTTAAACAAATCTGCTTTGATTACATTCTTGACTATCTTATGTCCTTTCTACAAGTGCTCTAGCAAATGAGTCCAGGAATGTTTCCAAAAACAGCAAATATGGGAAAATATTAATGGAAAATGAATTTTGAATTCATAAGCATTGGAAACCTGATTCTAAACACTACTCTCATCCAGTCGCTAAACAGAAACGTATCATAGCATTTATGTATCTAGTTACAGTTAACCAACAAAGCTGAAATTTCATCTGTTGAATTCTCACAAGCTGCCTATGTGGAAATTATAGACGAAGAATAATTAGCAAAAAATTTCACCACACCTTTTTGGTAGAAAAATAACCTTGATACTGGGGGCATGTGTACATGAGTGGCTCCAAGATGTCCATGTCTCTCACCATCTGCGCTATCTGTATGAATTTTGGCTCTTTGGGAGTATTTTTAGTGCTTTTTTCTCCCCCTTGTAGCCTCGCTGCTTTTAGTAGCCTCTTTAGAATGCTCAGAGGAAAGCGAAAGTCTTCAAAAGAAGAGTTGAAGCCCTATCAACGAGTGCTGAAAGATATGCTGTAGTTTCTCTTTTTGTGATACAGCCGTCAACCTTGGAACAGTATGTGGAGGAGCTGAAGGTAGTGACGACCAATAGAAACGTTGTTTGCACAGGAAAATTAATACAATGCAGGTGTCATTTCCTAAAACTGAACAGAGGATGGAACGCTCCATGTGATCTGAACAGAAGTTGGAGGTCAGGTCAAAGTGGCAAATAATGGAACTTCCTTCTGAGCTTGAGGGTATTGTAAACACTGATAAAAGAAAATAAACTTACCCTTCAAATTTTGGGTGACCAGGGCAAGAGAGTCTGTTCAGAACCTGTAGTTAGTCAGATGGAGTTGAATCATGAAAATACTGCTTTGAGCAAGAATTTCTAGGGACAGAACCTACTATAGAGATTTTATTATTCATTGTTTACTTAGAGACTCCCAGATAAAATAAAAATTAGCTAGGTCTCCAAGAAATTATACTCTTTTGAGGAATCCCTGGTGATTCACACTATGATGCAGTTCCAGAACTGGGATTTACCTAACTCAACACCAGCTTTGGTTAAAAGGAGCTTTGTCCAGTCTAAGAAGCAATTGAGTTGCAATACCAACTGATTTGAAAAACTTATTCTGCACATGCACAGTATGAATTCTCTATTAAATTTAGAATTAAGATACTATTTTTTTTACTAGAGTCATAAATATCTACAATCGATATTGGTTACATAGGTGGTACGGATTTGCACTGCTGTTTCACTGTGGATTTCTGTAATGGCATACGTTTTTCAGTATACATCTGTGGAAGTATACAGGGAAATCGGTCCAGTCTTTTCATGCATGTTTTAATGAAAACCTGAGGAACTAATTAAAACAGCGTCTTTAAGATTTTGTATTTTAACATTCAAACATCAGGAGATGCCAAAAGTAAAAGCTACTGTAGTAGTCTTAACTTACTCACAGTGCACATATGGTTCTGATTTTTCACTCAGTTATACTGATGTAACTTCATCAATGCCAATGAAGTTAAATCAGTGTAAAACCAATGTAACAGAGTGAATAATCAGGCGCATGGAATATTCTGGATTATTGTAGTATTGTCATCGGTTCTTAAGCAGAACTCCCCCTTGCAGTAAATAAAGGGGATTCTAGTTAAAATCAGATGGCACTAATGTTAAATAAATGTATTAAAAGGGGGATAATTCTGCTCTCAGAGATGACTCCGATTGATGTCAGTGGGGTTTGCATGGATGCTTGGGGATAATGAAACTTACTTTTGAGATCTTTGTATGATATGTTCCTATAGTGCCTACCACAATGGGCCCCCAATATGGCTGAGGCCTCTTTACAATACTGAAATAGAAGAGGAAAGGTGGTGGTGGTCGTGGACTTCCTCCAGAGGGTGATGGAGATATCCATCTGCTGATCCAACCTGACAATCTGGGGCGTGTGCTGCCTGCCTGGAGCCCGCATCTGAGATGTTACAGAAAGGTTGCCGAGGCTCGTCTGGCCCACTGACCACTATCCCATGCTGTTCCTCCATGTGGACATTAATGATACTGGCAGGTCTGACCCTGAGTAGATCAGTAGTGACTCCAGAGCTCTGGTAGCAAGGGTGAAGGGGTTGTGAGTGCAGGTGATGTACTTGTCCATCTTCCCAGTTCAGAGTAAGGGTCCAGGCAGGGACAGATGCATCCTGGAGATGATAATGGCTATGCAGATGATGTCAATGGGAGGGCTTTGGTTTCCTCAACCAAGGAGGAAGGATGGCTGGGAAGAGATGGAGTCCATCTGCCCAAGAAGGGAAAGAACATGTTCATGCATCGACTTGCCAACCAGGTGAGGAGGGCTTTAAATTAGGTTCAAAGAGGGAAGGTGACAAAAGCCCACAGACAAGTATAAAAAAAAGTGACCTTGATAGACAGCTAGATGTTGGGGGGGAAATGGAAAATTACAGTAGGATCATAAGAGCAAAAATGAGGGAAGCCAGTAGGGGAATCTGCTCAACATCTTGGATGTCTATACACAAATGCAAGGAGTATGGGGAATAAACAGGAAGAACTGGAAGCCTTAGTGTACAAGCTAAATTACAATTTGATCCCACCAAGTGTCTGTGGTGCCAATTAGTCTCATTACTGGAATATTGGTATATAGGGGTACAATTTGTTCAGGCAGTGTTGAGCCTGGGCACTGGCAGTGCAGCTCAATGGTTAGAACCAGGCTGAGGGGACTGGAAACCAGAGTCAAGGGTCAGAGCCGGAGTCAGGGTACAGGAACCAGAGGCAAGGCTGCAGCAGGACCAGTGCAGATGCAGGATGTGAGCAAGGCTGGAGCAGGACCAGCACTGACGTGGAAACATGGACAAATTGCTAAGGATGAGTACAAAAGAACAGCAGAAGCATGTAGGGATAAAATCAGAAAGGCTAAGACACAATATGTGTTACACCTAGGAAGGAACATTAAGAGCAATAATAAGAGGCTCTATAAGTACATTAGGAGCAAGAAAAAGACAAAAGAAAGCGTAGGTCCACTATTTAGCAGGGAAGGAGAGGTAATAATGGATGACACCAAGAAGGCTGAGGTGCTTAATGCCTATTTGGCTTCAATCTTTACCAAAAAGGTTATTTGTGACCACATGCTTAACATAATATTAACAAGGGGAAAGGAACATAAGCCAAAATAGGGAAAGAACAGGTTAAAGAATATTTAGATGAGAGAGATCAGTGGTTCTCAACCAGAGGTACGTGAACCCCTGGGGCTACGCAGAGGTCTTCTGGGGGTACATCCACTCATCTAGATATTTGCCTAGTTTTACAAGAGGCTACATAAAAAGCACTAGTGAAGTCAGTACAAACTAAAATTTCATATAGCCAATGACTGGTTTATACTGCTCTATATACTGTACACTGAACTGTAAGTACAATATTTATATCCCAGTCAATTTATTTTATAATTATATGGTAAAATGAGAAAGTCAGCAATTTTTCAGTAATAGTGTGCTGTGACACTATTTGTAGGAGGTGAAACTTGGGGTATGAAAGACAAATCAGACTCCTGAAAGGGGTACAGTAGTCTGGAAAGGTTGAGAACCACTGAGATAGATGTAGTCAAGTCAGGAGGGCCTGATGAAATTCACCACCGTGTACTTAAGGAACTAGCTGAAGCAATTTCAGAACCGTTTATTTTATCTTCGAGAACTCTTGGAGGATGGGTGAAGTCTCAGAGGACAAGGAACTATGTTTCTCCAATCATTAAAAAAAAAAAAAAAAAAAAAGGCAACAAAGAGGAATGGTTTAGATATATTTGGTCCTGTCTCAGTGCAGGAGGCTGGAGAGATGACTTATCAAGATCCCCTCCAGCCCTATGTATCTATGATTTTTTGTTTATGATGAACAAACATGCTATTTAAATGCTATTATTTATTTTACAATATATATGGGCCAAATTGAATCCTATGTGTATAAATCATGTGGGTGATGTAGGATTACCAGGAGAGACTTGACTTCTTTTTTCACTTCCTGATTTTTTGATTGTTTCACCTAACTTTGATAAGTTTAGGTATAATACTAGGATATACTCCTATGACACAGAACTATTTATTTCACGCCATAATTTACATACAGGTTTGCCGTCATTTGTTGCTGCTGTTAGCCGATATTGTTGATAATTCGGTGCTTCATTGTCTGGCCATTTTGTATTGTTATAAAGATCACTTTTCCCCCCTCCTACTTAAAAAGCAGTCTAACATCTGCCTTTTTTTTAGCAGTCACCGCAGAGTAGAGACGAGCTGAGTCAGCTCTCTTTTTAATATGAGCCACTTCACAGCAGAAGGCAGAGAAATCAATACGCCTTACAGAAGTTATCAGAAGCACTAAAAATATTTATCATTAAATAACCGTGATATAAACAAAAAGTAACACCTCCAGCCATTAGGATTAAAAGTGCATTTACTTTGCTTTCCCCGATGACTGGGACATAAGAAATCTGTGTACCAAAGTGAAGCATTATTTGATAGAGAAACAGTATGAAATAAATAAATAAAGCATTCAGAAGGCAAAGTAATTTAAAAATAAATGAAAGGACTATAACACTGATTTTTTTTTTTTTTTGCTTAATTGAAAAGTGGTGTGGCTGACCAAACATTGCTCTTAAAAGAACACTAACAACCACTTTTCATTTTACTTTTTAACACTATGAATTCTCCAGCGTTTTACAAGCTTCGTTTCCATGTTCCCTTCTAGAAGCTCAAAGCATTCTTCATTTCCAGCTACAAAACACGTTGACCTTTTTCGCCACTATTTCAAAGAAGCTATAGGCAGGGTTGCTCCCTTTTGTTGACTTCCTTGTCTATGCTCTCGCATTGCCAATATCTGGAAATAGGAGTCTTTCAATTGACTTCAGTGGGATCTGGATCAGCCCCTTGATAACAGTAATCACTTCATCTGACAGAGAAATGCAGCCATCTCTGGGGTGGAAAACAGCGTCTATTAAACACTGTAAAGTAAAACAGTTTAGGACTACAAGTGAGAAGTATAGGTAGATAGTGTAGGTACCCAAAATGAAATTGGGCTAGGACATCAGGACTGGCACACCTTGTTCTTAAGATTATTGGGATTATTGCTGACCATACATCAGCAGCTCCTTCTCTTGTCTCATCCAAAAAGAGACACCTTCTAGTGCCACCTAATACCACAGAGGGAGGGAGGCCAGTAGTCACATTGAGGGAATAGCGTCATCTGAAGCATTGCCGACATCATTTCTGCAGTATCTTGGCTTTTATTTGGTCTCATCCTAGTGCTGACCAAACCTCTGACGCTACTGAATTCATAAGCTGTCGGGCGATGACAGCAAAACATGTAATATGGTTGTAGGAAGACTTTTCCCCCGCCAGTCTATAATTATATTCAATTTAAACTTCTTCACAATGTCTCTTTAACTTGTATGTAAACAAAATACTCTGGTATGTGTTACATATATTTTTTTGGCTCTGGAAAAAGTTGAAAGAAATATCTTAAGGTGCGATATAACATAAACATAAATCATCACTGAGTTGTTGTAATTTGGTTGATCAATCTGTCCTACAGATTTTTTTCCCTCTCTCATCTATAATGGTCTGTGCATCTTTGATGCAAGATTAATGATCACCAGTTCAGGAACATTAAGATGACACCATCTCAGAAGACAATGAGCACAACTTGAATGAAGAACTGTAAGGGGATTGACATAACCTGGCTTCTATGGATGAAGTGACTGACTGCCCCTGCCTGTGTAAATTCTTCCTGCAAGATAGAATATGAGCCAACATTAAAAATGGCCTGGAGTGAAGTCTGGTCATTTGCTCTTCTAAAGGAGAGAGAGTAATACAACCTCAGGACATGGGGAGGTAACAAAGGGGGCATATGGTAGTACAACAGTAGAACCTCAGAGATACGAACACCTCGGGAATGGTGGTTGTTTGTAACTTTGAAATGTTTATAACCCTGAACAAAATGTTGTGGTTGTTTTTTCAAAAGTTTACAACTGAACATTGACTTAATACAGCTTTGAAACTTTGGGCTGGTCTACAATACCACTTAAATCAATGTAACTTACATCGCTGAGGGTGCAACGCAAGTTACAGCTACCTAAGTGCTGTCCACACCACTGCTACGTCAGCAGGAGATGCTCTCTCACCGACATAGCTTCCACCTCTCACGGAGGTGGAGTAATTATGCTAACGGGAGTGCTCTCCCGTCAGCATAACGCGGCTTCACCAGACATGCTACAGTGGCGCAGCTGTGCCAACGTAGTGCTATAGTCTAGACTTGCCCTTTACTGTGCAGAAGAAAAATGCTGCTTTTAACCATCTTAATTTAAATGAAACAAGCAAAGTTTGTTTACCTTGACAAAAAAAATTTAAATTTTCCCTTTATTTTTTTAGTAGTTTATGTTTAACACAGTATTGTATTTGCCTTTTATTTATTTATTTGTTTAATTATTTATTTATTTTTGGTCTCTGTTGCTGCCTGATTGCGTACTTCCGGTTCCAAATGTGGTTGATCAGTCAGGTCATAATTCTGGTGTTTGTAACTCTGATGTTCTACTGTACTTGATGAAGAGATATAGATTATCAAGTAGTGTATCACCACCCCTGGATCACAAATGAACAGATTTCCCATGCACAGGACTCAAAGAATACCTCCACACACACACATGCAGCATAGCTGTGAAGAACTGAAATTTTTAAAAAATATCTAAAAGTCAAAGGGTTAGCTAGCGCCTGAGTGAGACTTTAAAGTCACCATACTTTTTTCACGCGTTTTGCAGAAGTTCAATGCAAAATAAATAAATAAAATAAAACGCCACTCTATTCAGCCTAATCTTTTCTTCTAAACTTCCCTGTAGTTTCACAGCCCTACTTTGGAGGAACCTTTTGTACAAAGGTATCTGTGACATGCGGATGTCCTCTATTTGTCCTGCTTTGAACTATGTGGCTGCAGCATTTTCTCCCAAGCTTAGTGCTAAAAATACTTTAAAGATAAACTCTAGTGCGGCATACTTTGCCAAATCATTCTCACTCGGCGTTCTTCCCAGCCAATTTCCCTTACACGAGAGCCAGGTCTGCTGGCCTGATGGAAACTTTTTATTGATCTTGACACTTTGCAGTGGGAGGGGAAAAAGTGCCTTTCATCTTCTCCTTTCATAGAGCCATTCCTCTGTCAGTTTCGTGTTTGAGGTGGTGAGGGTTCTAATCCAAAAAGATTGGAAATCTTTACATGATCAAAGAATTCCTCCATGCAGCAGGAGTTCAGAAAGGAATGGCAGCTGAAACAAAAAGGTACAAAAATAGGAAAGGAAAGGGGAAGTTATACGGACAGAAGAGTCCAACATGGGGAGACTGGCTGATGGAAAATAGCCTCCGGTATTTTTAATGATGTAGTAATAAAATGAGATCAGTGGACATGGCCATCTTAGCCATCGTGTTTGCAAGGCAATCTACCCAAATAATATAAAAACAAAGCTATTTGGGTCTTTACAATCTTACCCCTCCCCCCTTTTGTGTTTTCATTAACTCCCATCATTTTCGCCAGTGAACACCCAAGCTATAATATTGAGGCAATTTAGCAGGTTATGTGATCTGTGAAAAGCAGATTTGTGAAATTTGCGGATTGATTGTTGAGGTAAGTGCTAATGCTGCTGACTTAATTTGATCTGATGCTTCTGGAAAACCCTCCAAACTCTTTAAAGTGAAAGGTTGGATAGGAATAGATAAATACCCATTTCAAGGGTTGGCAGTACCCAAAGTTTATCCAAAGAGCAGGAGCATCCTGGATAATGCTGCAAAATCATATCTTCTTCCATTTGGTGATGATGCAACTTGGCCC
Organism: Terrapene triunguis; assembly: GCF_002925995.2. Taxonomy (NCBI): domain Eukaryota; kingdom Metazoa; phylum Chordata; order Testudines; family Emydidae; genus Terrapene; species Terrapene triunguis. Next base: position 9,062,832 of record NW_020664589.1, on the reverse strand, counting down.
CTTATCTGTTTTTAAATGGCTTCAATTTTGGCCAAAGATTAGTATGCAGTCAGGACAGCTATGTGTCAGCAGGAACAACAGGGAGTGTCCGTGCCTGACCTTTATTCAGAACCCAAAAGGAGCATTTTTATTTATATGTATTTACTACAGCGCTAAAGGGAACCCACCGTTTCAGCCAAACACTCCTTACCTCACTAAAGGGGAATTTTTATTCCCCTTTTCTAGGCTGTGCATTTTCTAAATGTCAAATATTACTTTGGTTTGTTTTGTCCTTTGAGCCTACAGGAAAAGGTTTAGATAAGCTTTACATAATAAGAATTCATATGTGCCGGGACTTATCCAAGGCAAACCTTCTGAGATTTGGCCAGCGCTAGCGGTGATATGTTTTCACTCCAGGGCCTTTTTCCCCAGCAAGTAGATGTGTGTGATTGTGTAACCTGAAGATGCTTTCTCAGCACTGACGACTTTGGTGGCAGTTACAGTTTTATGAAAGAGGCATTTTCCAGTATGGCCTATTGGGAAGAAAGAGCTCTTCCAGATGTTGGGATGGTCCAGTGGGTAAGGCACTGGAATGTGATTCAGGAGAGTTGGATTCAATTTGTGTGTGTGTGACCTTGGGCAAATCACTTCATCTCAATAATACTGTTTTCTTCCCCCTGCCTTTGTCTGTCTTATTGTCTCACTAGGTATATGTATAGTACCAAGCCCACTGGGGCCTCCATTATGGTGGAGGCCTCTAAGTGCTATTCTAATATGGGCATAGACTATATCTAATGTTGCTAAAACACCACACACAGTTATGGTGCTGTAGATTATTTTCTGATTGAAAATATGTTTAAGTAGATCAATGAATGAGTGAGAAGATTGGTGATGGGAGACGGCGTTTCCAGTTCAAGTCTAAGTCAGTAGGGAACAAAAGCCATTACCTGATAAGGTGGCATGTGTGAAATGAATTGACAACCTCAGCCTAATTTGTGGAATGCTGGGGGAAAAGGGAGATCTACGTCACAACAAAAACCAACTTGCCTCCCTCTCAGGAAAAAGGCTTCAGAGACCGAACTTCCTGCTCATTCTTAAAGGCGGTCCTTCAGTGCCAGGGTGAAAACCTATGGGCTGCACAGCTGTGGGGAAGCCCACATTTTTACTTACCATGCTGTTCCTGGTCTGGGGGTGAACTGAGGATGTCAGCCTGCAGCAACGTCCACCTGGCATCTTTCATGTGCATTACCTTCAACACGTGTTCAGTCACAGGCTGGGAGGTCAGTCAGACTTGAGAGTTTACTTTGCTGTATGCGAAGCAAGGGTCTCACATGCACTCAAATAATGGGCAATGTCTAGAAGTTGGTTTGCTCCTCTTTGCCCATTAAACCTTGCTGCTTTGGGTTCAGAATTACTGCAGGTATGAGCTTGTGTTGTGTACAATCAGCTGCAAATCAGCTTCTTCTGAATTTGCAGGAGGCCAGGAAGGGAGGAGAAGGATTTCCCTACATTGACAATCGCTCCCATGCAGTTACAGGAGTAGCTATGGAGAGGATCCCTGGCCTCTTGGCCATGGGAAGGTTTCATGCTTTTTTTGAAAACCTCTGCCTGAGGTCCATTTACTTGGGCTTTGTGACTAGATCAGGATTTTTTACTCTGTCTCTCTCTCATTTGATTGCAACCTACTGGAAGTTTAACTTGTGGCTTTGAGCTCAAATTCTTCAGGGGCTGGAGTGAGTGACTCCACTTCACTCTGGAAAGGTTCTTCAACTGTACATCCCTAGCTGAGGATGTCACTGCATCTTGAACTTCCCTGTGTTTCTGTTCTCTTCAGCCTGCAGTGTAATAGTAGCTGTTCTGAGACAAACTTTTATGGGCTCTGTCCTCATTCTATCCAGAGAAAGTCATTGATAGATTAATTTGAACAAAGATTAATCAATAATTTATGCCAGTGTTTTCACTCACCCGACACCATGACAGATTTTGATATGATTTGACAGGGTCAGGCACACCTCAGTTTAATTAAACCTGATGCTGGAAATTAAAAGAAAAACTATTGGCTACTGGAAATGGAATCAATCTGTAATCAGTAACAAGGGATTGATGCTCAGGAATGAAAGTACAGATTCAGCAGTCGCTTTCTGGTGGCCAGATTAACAGGGCATATTGAATGTAAATCTACTTACTGGCATTTTGTCATCATGTGGCCTTTCGCAGGCAAGCTGTTTCTATGCTGTGATAAATGGGTTTGCATCCGGAGGAGCTGCAGCTGGAATCCAGGGCTGTACGCTATCCTATCCAAAAGAAAGGGAGCATGCATTAACTGGCATCTTGTTTGATCATGATGTGCAAACAGATCAGGTTGGGTACCTATTTCAGGATCATCAGTGGCCTTCTATGATCCAAATTGGAAATAAAAGCAGTGCTAATAGTACATACTTCCTACAGGGTCTTGCAGCCAAGAATATCAGGGCCCTTTGCAAACACTAATTAAGTAGCATTGCAACAACCTTTGGGAAATAGATATGTTATACACAGAGAGATACAGCTCTAGGGTAGAACATGGCAACTCTGTAACAGCACAGCTGTTGAGGGTGGGAAGTGAGGAAGAATGCAAAGTGGTTACCGAGGGAGTCAGAGCATTCTCAAATGGGCCCAGGACACTGGGAGAAGCTCCTTGACTCTTAGAAAAGCTGCCATGGGATCTTTAATGACTTCAGGTGAACCAGGCCTCTGTTTGTCCATGTGAAAGGCAGCATCCCAACATAGTTACCAATCATACGGCGTGATGCTTGGGGCTTTACTGCTTGTTCACATGTCATGAACTGGCTCCCCAACAGTGTGCTGGGTAGTTGGAAGTTTTCCACCTAAGTACTGACCCAGGTCAGCCTTACTCAGTTTGTGAGATCCAACAGGCATACAGCACCAGCTGGTTCTTCTACAGAGCATGAATAGTATGAACAATTAAAAACAACATGTATAGTGTAAAGATCTGTCCAAATTTGTTTCAGCTCATGAACGGGGACAAGATGAGCCACCAGACTTCTCTAGCCCAAAAGATTCTGTGAGCCGGTTGAAAAATCCAAGATGTGGAGAAAAAAAGGTGTAATGCACGCAGCCATGCACTGTACTGTACTCTCCAGGCAAGTATCCAAAAGACCCGGGAGCAGCTCCTCAAGGCAAAAAGCCTCAAATAACACTGCTATGAACTGGCTCTTTGGAGGCCACATGCAAGGTATCACCTCCCTGAGAGTGTTTAGAAGGGGACTATGTCACCTTCAGAGAACTCAAATGACAGATGAGCAGGATTGTTCTTCCATATCTTGGCCATTCATTTTCTCTTTATCTAGGGAGTAAGATGGCACCGCTTCCCTTTTAATGGAACTTAGACTTTTTTTAAAAAAAACATTGCCACTGTGGCAGTCCTCACGCTAAGGGGAAGGAAGAACACCTATCGTTCTGAATGAAGAGCTGTGATGTACTCTTGTGTAAGCACTCAAGCTAATAACAAGAGACAACATATTGTTATACGTTGTTAGGTGTTTTAGAGCTGTCTTGTGTTGTGCTTGGAGTCTTGGCGCCAGAATTGGATTGCGCTTGTACTTGTGTAAAGCTGGAATAACCCCTTTGAGGTTAGTGGGGTTACTCTAGATCTTCACTAGTGTAACTGAGACCAGAATCTGGCTTTGCAATTGTTGGGATTACCCCCAGAAGGCATTTCCATGAGTTGAGACATTGTTTTTAGAGCTCATATATGTAAAGCACTTACACAAACCTCTCTGTGTACAGAGGGAGGGTCTTTCTGAAGGCCAAAGTGAAAATAAGTTGTAACCTCCCCTAAACTCTGCTTCCTGGAAGCCAGTTAGGGCAGGGGTAACTTCCCAATGACAGCACAGCTCTGCCACACTGTGGCAGGGAAAACAACTACCCCAATGTCATACCAGTTCTTCAAAGTCCAGCTGAGACTCAGTTATAAACAAATACAAGAAAGCTCTGAATTCGTTTGAATGGCAGATGGGGGCTTGTGAGGATGGCATTGTTTTCTTTTTTCATCAGCCTCAATAACTCTTAGCTTTCTTGTCACCTTGAGAGTGGAATAGCTGCTGTGCGCTGGGTACGGCAAGAGGTAATATATTTTAACATTTTAAAAGATTACAGTTGAAACACTGAGCCACAATGTGGCAAAGGCACATTCACTGAATAAAGCAGCCTTTCTAGTTAGCACTGTTGTGTTTTTAGTTGAAACAAAAGTGGATTTGGATTTAAAAAAAAAAAAACTTGCTCCAAACAAGATGACTTTCCCATTTTAAAATACGCTTTTGACATCAATTATTAATATGCAGAATCTTGGAATAAGCTCAAAAAAGGTGTGTGTGGGTTGTTGTTTTTTTTATGGCTTTGTAAGTCTGCTTCCGGCAAAGACATAGTGTTTGGGGGGGGGGGGGGGAAGGCTTGTAGGGTGCCGCCCGCATGTGAACAGGCATTGCGGCGGCTGCATGTTGGGGGTTGAAAGCCATTTCCTCCAGTGCCTGGCTTGTTTGGGCTTTGATTTCGAACTGACAGCCTGGTGAAGGATTGATCTGAGCAAGGATAAATAATTCATGAGCTTTTTGAGCAGCTGTGAATTTTGAAAAGCAAGTTCTGCACAGCAGACATTGTTGGGACTAAAAGAGCAGTTTGAGGAGAAAGCTGTATGTTTTTGTTGTTGTTGTCTTTTGCCTTTTGTAATTTCCAATCTCCCCCTTTTTTTTAAGGGCCTGTCTTGTTCAGCTGGCTCTCAGCAGGTGTCTTTGGCAGTGCCAGAAAGCTGCCATGAGTGAAATATTTCCACCGGCAGAGCCCTGCCAAAGCACAATATGACTTCTTAGACTTTGGTGAAATAATTCCCTCTTTCAAGGGGGAGCATTTTGTGATGACAGGCCACCTGTCCAAGCACTGTTCAGAGATATTAATGCACGTTGAGAGCATATCCGATTAATCTCCAGCTCCTGGTAACTGCAGACAAGGCTGAGAAATGACTTGGTGGAATACTGCACTAATCTGGGGTTGAAATCACAATCAATTGTATGCCAAGGTTTCAGTGTAGTCCCTATAAAGGCAATGTTATCTAGTGGTCAGAGCAATGGACTGCAAATCCGGAGTCGTGGGTTCTAATCTCAACACTGCTACTGACTCGCAAGGCAGGTCATGTCACTCCCTCAATCCATATATCCGCTTCCCCTGCTGTAAAAGGAGGAGCACACTTGCCACCGAGGAGGGTTGTAAGGCTTAACAGATTTTTGTAAAATGCTTTGAGATTCTTGGATGGAAAGTAATGGAAGAGTGCACGATATTGCAGCACTGGGAGTATGTGAATGAACGAAACGAGCACGTTGTCAGGAAAAGCCAACAAACGTACATGCCACCAGCACTTTCACACAGCAGTGTCTGCCTCCCCCAAAACGATCACAACATTGAATGGCAGGTACACGGCAGGTAAGGACTGACGTTCTCTGTCAGAGCAGAGAATAGAAGATTGCGAAGCATCGGCCTGCCTATGTCCATTGCTGAAATAAAGTCCCGCTTCATTAACATAAAAAATGATCCAGGAAATTGTGGGGGAGGATCCTTTAAAAACATAGGATTTGTTTCTTATTTACGTTAAGGCCCCTTCATGCCACTCTGGCAGTGTAAACTATAATTTACTCCCATTACAAGGCCCCTTTACACTGCCGGATAAAAGGGCCTTGGCATTGGTGAGAATCAAGCCTACAATGACCATCTGATAATGATTTAAGTGGGTTACATTTTCTATGTTCTCTTCTAGCATGTAGTGTCTTGCTGAGATCCGTGACTGTATCTTTGCAAGACCCAAGCTTTTGTTGACAATTAGCTTTGCAAAGTTGAAAATGTCATGACAAAAAGAGCTTCCAAGCCTAATCTGGTTGAAAAAACAACTCCTGCCTAGTGACATATGATAAAATCATACTGGACATCCACATATTAACTACAGGAGACCCCAGATAGCCTGCAGCCGCACGAGGAAGGTGAAGTGTAGTTTGGAAACTTTCATGATGGTAAACTAATTATAACAATTTTCAGATTTAAACCAGCCAGAAATTACAACATCAGAATTCTGAGGTGGTTTGTGCCTGGGTTAATTTTGGCAGCTATGGAAAGCAGGCATTTCAGCGAGGAAGCCTCCGGCTGCATCTAAATCTGGTGGGGACCTACTAATGCTATTAAAAATCAGCTCAGAGAAATCTTCACCCTGAAGAGTTTATTTAAGTAAATGAAAACAAAAGCCAGCCTCTCTGCTGAAACGGTCGGAACTGAAACCCCTTGAGCTCAGTATGTATCAACATTGTCATAAACCTGAGATGAGATGAGATTAAGCCTCCCCCAGACATCGCTTCTGACCAGAAAAGGGAAAGGAGAGGCATGAGCTCATCACAAATTCTTTTGCAAAGTTCCCCTGAGCTGTTCTGGTATATTCTTGAAAAGCCCACAGGACAGGTGGGGCACCTTGTTTAAAGCTAAGCAAGGTTAAGGTACGGTTGCTTTTGCAGCACCATGGAGAGGGAAGGAGCAGAGTCCTATGAGCAGAGACTCAGCACAAGCATGTCCATTGTGACTCTTCAGGCTCAATACTCCTGCAGTTTTTCTTTGATCCTGCTTCTGCTCCCTTAAAATCAATAGGGATTGGCTTGAGAGGGAGCAGGAATAGGTCCTTTGTTTTCCTTGTGAGATGGTTATGTTTAGTTGGCTCTTGAGTAGAACAGTCTGGATGTCTGGGTCTGACTGCAGATCTGTCATGTGGCTGAGAGCACATTGCTCTTCGTCAAAAAGCAGACAGAATTTCACTGTTTAAGATACGGATTCCATGGCATGCTGTCCGGGTTGTGATTTTTTTATTTTTGTTTTTCCTTCTGTATCTGGGCACTGAAAGAACTGTAAAAAGACCTGTCCAAGCTATCAACTGCTCATTAGATGCAGTCACTCAAAAAAGGACTCATGATGCCAAAGCAACAAATATCTTTCAGGTTCTTTTATAGCGGAAATATTTCTCTGGCGAAAGAGGAGCAGGATGTTTTCGGTGGGGTTATTTTCACATCTCTTTATCTGGCTCTTTAGATTTCTTTTTCGATAAGTAAATTCATGTAGGGTAAGAGGTAGACTCAAGGGGTGAGATGATAGATAATCTGGATAATACTTAGTCCTGCCATGAGTGCAGGGGACTGACTAGATACCTCTCCAGGTCCCTTCCAGTCCTATGATTCTATCCACATTGACAAACTCCCATTGACTTCAGTGGGGCCAGGATTTCACCCTAGGTGTATAGAATCCCTCTGCCTTCCGGATTTCATATGGCAGAGGGGGTTGGTGCGTGGTCCTTATTTTGTCCCACCTGAGAGAGATTCCTCTCACTTCATTCTGTGAGCTAAATTAAGAGTAAATACCTATTAATCCTTTAACCACCTATATCACAGCAGAGAACTGGGAATGTTCAGAGTTGCTACTAGCAATACCTCAATGGTTAGATCAGGAGCTCAGGAAAAAGAATTGCTCTATTCCAGCAGTTCTCAAGCTATGCGGCGGGCTCCCAAGGGAGGCATGGGAATGTGTCAAGGGAAGCACGAGCTGTGTGTGTTTTTTTTATGAGCTCCGGCTGTCAGTCCCAGGCAGCTGAGGCTCATGCAGCAGGACCATTCACACCTGGGAGGTGGGAGGATGGGATAAAGGGGTCAGGCAGAGCCCCGCCGCCCCAGGGCTGACAGATGGAGCCCCACTCCTTGGGCTTTCCTTCCCCCCCACTCAATCCTTTGCCAAGAGGCAGCCCAAGCTTGGGCTGTCTTCCCCCCCACCCCCCCAATCCCTCACCAGGAGGTAGCAGCAGGGCTCCAGCTGTCAGTGTCCGGGTGGCAGCAGCGGCGCAGAAATAAGGGTGGTAATGGGGCGCTAAATCTGCTGTGAAAAGTGATGACAAATATCACTTCACATTGCCAGCCTTACTTCTGCGCTGCTGCTGGTGTGACATTGCCTTCAAAGCTGGGCACCTGGCCAGCAGCTGCTGCTCTCCGCTTTGCCTTCAAAGCTGGGCAGCGGTATATATACCTGGGGGGTGGCGGCAATGTAAGCGACTACAGACACAAAGAAGGGGGTGTGATCAAATAAGTTTGAGAACTACTGCTCTATTCTATTCCTTTCTCTACTGTTGATTCCCTGTGTGACCATGCGTAAGTCACGTGACCTGTCTGTGCCTCAGTTTCTCCATCTGTAAAATGGAGATATTCTCACCTGTAAAAATGAATGAATGTATATACAGTGTTTTGAGTTCCTCCAATGAGAGATGCTATAGGAGGGAAATGTACTTTTATTATTGTTATAGTAGCCAATAGTATCTCGTGAACAATTATCTTTCACACCTGGCCTGTTATATTTAAAATAGAGGGAAAGGAAGATATTAAAATAATAATAATTTATTGTCAGCTGATTCAGCCATGATCAATGCATGATCAGTTTCTTCCAGTAATGTTAAAGCACTCTGATTGCGTGTGAAATTATTATTAATGTAAAATCCGTGTTCTTTATGTTCCCAATGCTTGATCATCTTTTGCAAACTAAAGAAATATTTCCATGTAGGAAGCATGGACAGCTAGGCCTTTGCTTAAAAGAAAGACTCCCTGGTCCAGAGGCCAATCAAATTGTGACAAATGAGAGCCACGTCTAGTCTCAACCCCTCTTCTCTTGGCCCATTGAGCAGGGTTTGTGTTGGCTTTGTTTTGGGCTGGGTGGTAGCCCTACAATAGTTAAAACTTTGTTTTGAGTGTTAGGGTTCCTGAGTCACACCAGCCTGCTGCAAAAGAGGCACAGCTGTGTGGAAAGAAGAAGATAAACACTTGAAATAAGAAACGAAGGCGGCTTCAAACATCTTTGCCGCCTGTAAAATATATTTCTGTTTCTAGCTTCTTTTCTGAAAGCCACAAAGATCACACACAGATGCTCAGAACAGTTAGAGATCTATGGCTTTGTATTACTTATTCATAAAATAATCTCTAGCCTTTCCTAAGAAGCACCACGGTTGTTTTCGTTTTCTTTTTTCACTGCGGTTCAAATCAATCACACTTACCTGTTTCAATTTCTCTGCTGCTTGAAAAGAATCCTTGTTAATATTGATGTTGAGTGGAGGTCTTTTTATTGCTGAAGGCTGGCCACGCTCAAGATGACTTAATTAAGAAAGGTAGGCTTCTGGAAGTTGGAGGAATAGCAACAGAACCCAAGAGGATCATTCTTGAAAATATAAGGGAGAAATACTGTCCCTATAGATCAATACTTGTCTGAGGAGATGGGCATTAGGTATGTAGAGTGCGCTTTGGAATAGGGAACCTGTGCTGATTTGCTACTTCTGTAAGCCATTGGGAATGGAGGGTGAATCTACCAAGGGCCTGCCGCAGTCAGCAGAGCAAAGACAAAAGCCAACCTGTCACCATTCCAGGGGCCACCAATTTTCCTCAACCTCTACCCCCTTTCCCAGCTGCAGCACCATTGCAGCAGTGACCCTTTAGCTGCCCAGTTTGAAGCACCTGATGCATCTCCACCTATTGACCAATATGACATGCTCCAGGGATGGAATCTACTCAGGGGCCTAGCAGTCACATAAGGAAATGGAAAGACTCCCATTGACTTTAATGGCTATGGATCAGGCCCTAGGCTGGGGCCCAGTCAGAGCCTCCATGCAACCTGGGTTCTGTAATGGATCAAATGGCCTCAAAACCCTGCACAGATGGGCGTTGGTTGCTATTCCATTCCATATGTACACAGGACTGCACACCATGGTGGAGTTGCACCTTCTTATGCCAGAGGTGAGTTTGCCCCCAAGTATCCACAGGATTCAGCCATTGTCTATTTTGTCTGTGTTTATTCTGACATCCATGAAATTATGTCAAGAAACTGGGAAGGGCATAATCAAAAGTTTTGCCAGGCTCAGACACTGTAGAACCATTGAAAGCTGTGGCTTCTGTATTTCAGCTTCCACTTAGTCTAATTATTCCTCCACTACAATCGTGGTTCAGACCCTAGTGGGAACAAGACATCTTGAGAAAGGAGGAAACATGTTTCATTATTAGATGGCAGAGTAAATTTTCCTCACAAGAGTATTGCACCTCAATTACATCTATGAGATTCGCAGGTACTTAACACACTGCTGCTAATTAATTTGCTGTGGTTAGTGTACCTGGCAGAGGGCTGTGATATGTCTCCCATCAAGGGATTCTTCTGAACAGATTTTTCTTACACCAACTTGCCTTAAATTTAAAACAAACTGGAACTAGAATTCCTGGGCTCTTTTGAAAGAGAACGACAATGATCTCACATTTATCTAGCTCCTTTCATCCTGAAGCACTTTATATTTAGTGAACTGACAAACAAATTGTAAACAGGGATAATTTCCCCCTTGCTCCCCGCACTGCAATGCGGCCACTTCTAAAGTGGAACTTAACAGCTATTTAGCAGCAAACAGTATATGGCAGCATAGGACAGGAAGTGAAAAATACCTGTTCCAGATGAAACTGCAAGGATTTTTTAGGAAGATAGAATTTTACAAAGTTACTCCCAGTGTCCTGTTTAAATTCTAATACCTTGGTTTTATTAAGAATGCTATGGAAGGTTAAGGACAACAGGTTGTCAGGCCTTTGGTTTTGTGACTCATCGAAAAGATATCTCCTATTGCACAGCATCCCCTTAACACCATCCTGGGATATTGGAAAGACCATCACGAACTCCATACAATGAGATGGAGCAAGGCGTGTGAAGGGTAACAAGAAGGGTTTCTACATGTATGTTAGCAACAAGAAGAAGGTCAGGGAAAGAGTGGGACCCTTACTGAATTGGGGAAGCAACCTAGTGACAGATGATGTGGAAAAAGCTGAAGTACTCAATGCTTTTTTTGCCTCGGTCTTCACAGACAAGGTCAGATCCCAGACTGCTGCACTGGGCAGCGCAGTATGGGGAGGAGGTGAGCAGCCCTCAGTGGTGAAAGAACAGGTTAAGAACTATTTAGAAAAACTGGACATGCACAAGTCCATGGGTCCGGATCTAATGCATCCAAGGGTGCTGAGGGAGCTGGCTGATGTGATTGCAGAGCCATTGGCCATTCTCTTTGAAAACTCGTGGCGATCGGGGGAGGTCCCAGACGATTTGGAAAAAGGCAAATATAGTGCCCATCTTTAAAAAGGGGAAGAAGGAGAATCTGAGGAACTACAGACCTGTCAGCCTCACTCAGTCCCTGGAAAAATCATGGAGCAAGTCCTCAAGGAATCCATTTTGAAGCACTTGGAGGAGAGGAAGGTGATCAGGAACAGTCAACGTGGATTCACCAAGGGCAAGTCATGCCTGACCAAGCTGACCATGCCTTCTATGATGAGATAACTGGCTCTATGGATATGGGGAAAGCAGTGGATGTGACATACCTTGACTTTAGCAAAGCTTTTGATACGGTCTCCCACAGTATTTTTGACAGCAAGTTAAAGAAGTATGGATTGGATGAATGGACTATAAGGTGGATAGAAAGATGGCTAGATCGTCGGGCTCAACAGGTGGTGATCAACGGCTCAATGTCTAGTTGGCAGCCAGTATCAAGCGGAGTGCCCCAGGGGTCGGTCCTGGGGCTGGTTTTGTTCAACATCTTCATTAATTATCTGGATGATGGGATGGATTGCACCCTCAGCAAATTTGCGGATGACACTAAGCTCGGGGGAGAGGTAGATATGATGGCTGGTAGGGATAGGGTCCAGAGTGACCTAGACAAATTGGAGGATTGGGCCAAAAGAAATCTGATGAGGTTCAACAAGGACAAGTGCAGAGTCCTGCACTAAAGACGGAAGAATCCCATGCACTGTTACAGACTAGGGGACCGAGTGGCTAGGTAGCAGTTCTGCAGAAAAGGATCTGGGGTTACAGTGGACGAGAAGCTGGATATGAGTCAGCAGTGTGCCCTTGTTGCTAAGAAGGCTAACGGCATATTGGGCTGCATTAGTAGGAGCGTTGCCAGCAAATCAATGAAAGTGATTATTCCCCTCTATTCGGCACTGGTGAGGCCACATCTGGAGTACTGCGTCCAGTTTTGGGCCCCCCACTACAGAAAGGATGTGGACAAATTGGAAAGAGTCCAGCAGAGTGCAACGAAAATGATTAGGAGGCTGGGGCACATGACTTACAAGGAGAGGCTGAGGGAACTGGGCTTATTTAGTTAGCAGAAGAGAAGAGTGAGGGGGGATTTGATAACAGCCTGCAACTACCTGAAGGGGGGGTTCCAAAGAGGATGGAGCTCGGCTGTTCTCAGTGGTGGCAGATGACAGAACAAGAAGCAATGGTCTCAATTTGCAGTGGGGGAGGTCTAGGTTGGATATTAGGAAACACTATTTCACTAGGAGGGTGGTGAAGCACTGGAATGGGTTACCCAGGGAGGTGGTGAAATCTCCATCCTTAGAGATTTTTAAGGCTCGGTTTGACAAAGCCCTGGCTGGGATTTAGTTGGGGTTGGTCCTGCTTTGAACAGGGAGTTGGACTAGATGACCTCCTAAGGTCTCTTCCAATCCTAATCTTCTATGATTCTGTGGGGTTCAGATATTTTCCATATACAGCATTTCTCCAGTGCTGTTTTCATATTATCTTTATATAAACCAGAAGACATGTAATTGGCCACCTTTCAGGGACTTTCATGGTCTCTACAATTTTATATAATGTTCACAAAGATTCTCCCTCTTGTCATGTGCATTCAGTGGTGCAAAGCACTGTCTCAAAGCCTTTGACATCCAACAGAATGTGTAGCGAGGGGGCATGGCCTCCCTCTGAGACAGATGGGGGGACCCCCCACTCACCCTGGTGGGCGGAGCCAGGCAAGCTATGCCAGCCACACCGGAAGCAGAGGGGTGGGACAGGAAGTTTAAAAGGCAGGCCCTGCAGCTCAGTTGGGTCAGAGCTGGTGAAGGAGACAGAGGCCTCCCACCCGCTGCTGGAGTGGGAGCCTGAAGAGGACCTCTTCAGCACTGAGGACTTGCCAGGACTACAGAACTACTAGCCGACACGGATGCCGAGGAGTTGCTGGGACTGCCGCTAGGGGAGACAGAGGACACCTGCAAAGTGAAGGTACGCAGCAAGGGGATCGTAGGAAGTAGCCGAGGGACACCAGACAATAGTCCGGTTGTGTGGCCAGAACACAGGTCAATGTGTTGTGGTGGGATCCCTGCTGACCTAGTGGCAGAATCCTCCGCCTCTGTTAAGTCCCTGGGCTGGGACCCTGTGGAGTAGGGTGGGCCCGGATCCCACTATACCCTGCTGCCATCCCCACCTGAGGCCAAGCGGCCTGCATTTGTCTGCTGTCTGCCAGAATTTGGACGTCAGATTGTTTGGTGCTCCGCCCTGCCTGAGGGCCTGACCACCCCAGACTAGTTGGTGCTCTGAGGTCAGAGCCCCAGACTACGTGCTGCTTGGCCGTGCCTAGAGGCCAGGGGCTTCAGAGACTAATTCCCCAGTACACCGTGTCTTGATAGAGGCGTGGTGGCGAGGGGCGTGGCCTCCCTCCAAGACAGGAGGGAGGTCCACAACCTCCTACAGTATGCTAGGGTCCTGTGGAAACCTCTCTCTTTCTCTGTGTTGCTTCCTAAGAGCACTTGAACGAGGCATATCTGCCTTATTAAGAAGCCCAAAGTGGTCTCTCTTTGAATGAAGAACAGGAGTACTTGTGGCACCTTATAGACTAACAAATTTATTTGAGCATAAGCTTTCGTGGGCTACAGCCCACTTCTTCGGATGCATGGTAATTTGGATAAAACAGGCTTTCAGGAATGGACACAGTATAAACTCCAGGAAAACCCAATCTCCCCCCAAAATCTCTCTGATACTGAACAGTGTGGGCAAAACTGAAGAGTTTTCCTTGGACACTCCTACTTTGTATTGTTACAATGATGTTTAATTTATAGTCAGGGCCGGTGGAAGGATGTTTCGCGCCCTAGGCGAAACTTCCACCTTGCAACCCCCCCCCCCGTCTCCGAGCCCCCGCCCTGAGGCGCACTCCCCCCGCGGCAGCTCCGCCCTGAGGCGCCCCCCCCTGCGGCAGCCAATCAGCTTAGGCGCCGCAAGCCTGGGAGGCGGGAGACGTGAAGCAGCCACGGCGTGCTCGGGGAGGAGGCGGGGCAGGGGTGAGCTGGGGCGGGGAGTTCCCCTGCGTGCCGCCCCCCCCTTGCTGCAGGCGGCCCTCCCCGCGCTCCACTGCCCCAGCTCCCTCCGCCTAAATGCCGGCGGCGACCGGGGCGGCCAAAGATCCAGCCGCCGCGGTCGCTGCCGAAGAAAATGGTGCCCCCCAAATCCTAGTGCCCTAGGCGACTGCCAAGGTCGCCTAAATGGTTGCACCAGCCCTGCTTATAGCGCTGTACACTGGATATTGGAGCACAGTAATCCAAAAACGAGTGTTAACAGAGATGCCTTTCTGCCCTGAGACCATCTTTTAGCTAAAGCTCAGATTGGGAGTCTGAGCTCTTGGGTTCTGTTCCCAGCTGTGCCACTTGCACGCTGTGTCACCTTGGGCTGGTCACTTAATTTCACTCTGTTTCTCAATGTCTCCATCTGCTAATGGGAAATAATGTTTACTGCCTGGGGGCAGAATAGCGTCCTTATGCATAACATGTAAGTGTTGCATCATCCGTGTCTATTATTGCTGGTTTGAATTTTTTTTTTTTCATGGAAAGTTTCAAATCTTCATTTTAAAAAAAAGTTTGGTTTTTGGCTGAAACCTTTGTTTTCAATTTTTTGGTTTTCTGACCAAAAAATTCCAAGTAGACACTTTTTGTGAGAACTTTTGTTTAGTCGAAAACCCAATTTCTGTGGAAAAAAGTTTTGGTGGAGAATTTTCAACCAGGCCTTTATATTATTGTACAGCCTGAACGTACTACGCTGTATTGCACCCAGTGGGAGCCATTTCCATAATACTTTCCCTGATGGCAGCAGGTCCAACCTTTTCCCCACAGATTTTTCAGGTGTTGACTTTGGGCTTGTCTGTACGGCAAGTTTCCTTGTGGCAAGCCAGGCACAGGAGTCCAGCTTGCTGTGTTGCATTATCCTGGATGGGCACTGCTCCAGCACAGAGAAATGCAGCTCGGCATGCTACGCTTTCAAGTACTGGTACGTTAAGCCACACTCCAGGACTTCCACTTTGCTGTAGCAGTATCTGCACAGGACGTTACTGTATGGCAAGCTGGTCTGCTATAGATTCACATCCTGGGGTGCAGCACAGCAACTTGCCGGTAGAGAAGCCCTTCAGCTCCTCAACAGTATTGTGACTTTTGAAAAAGACCCTATGGAGGAAGGAAACTAAACCTGAGCAAGGGGCTAATTAGGCCCTTTATGCTGGTAAAGCCAAAATCTGAATAGCGGTGTATTAAAAACACATGTGCATGTACCAGGTTGATGGAGTGGGGGGGAGCAATTTCCTTTTATTAAGTGAGTCAAAGCACCCTCAGTTTATTCGTCATTCAGGCACCTTTCAGCTAGAGGAGTTTACTAAGAAGCTGCTGTTTCAACAACAATGAAGGCTAGACTGAACCTGCCCTAGAATACCTGGGCTGAAAATAAATTGCTACAAAATATCCTTTGACTGTTAGGGCTGGTGCAGCGTTACAGCTGCAGTTGCACCATTCCAGAGCAAGGCTGGAATCTATTCTCGACTTGCAGGGCTGGGATTGTTCTTTGGGCAGGGAGAAGATCTTAGAATGGGATAGCATGTTACAAAGGGTTTTGTTTGGTTCACCGCCATGCTAGATTAGTTTCTAGCCAAAAGCAAAACAAGACCCTGCCTTTACTATTTTCAGAAAGTGATGTAGAGGAGATTCAGTAAAATGTCTTGTAAATGTTGTAGTCTTGATGGTGGTAATAATTAGTACTTTTTCCATCTTGAAAGCCCTTTATACGCGTTTAGTGAAGCCTGATGACTACCCTGTGAGGTGAGGAAGTATTATCTCCATTTTACAGATTAGAAAACTGAGGCCCAAAGGGGAAATATAACTTTCCCAAGGTGTCGTATGATGTGAGTGGCAGAGCTGGGACACAGAACCCAAGGTCCTGCCTTCCGGTCTCTTGTTCTATCTACCAGACCACACATCTCAGTTGTTAACATGAATTATAAAAGAGCTTTTGACAACATAAGACCTCTTTAAGCACCCCCTCATTCTTACTGGAAACAAATTTCTCTTCAGCTATTGCCCCAATTAGTGATACTGATACATGCTTGGAAAAGTTGGACACCCCACTCCATGTGTATTTAACATCTCCCAGACCCCCACCAAAGACTGGCTGGTCTCTTGCTTCTTCTATCCCATTGCAGCAGGAGGGTGTTCTGAACCCTCCAATCTCATTACTGGAGCTTTATTTCATGTAAAAGTCCCGAGCTCTTAAAGTGGCCTTGGAGAAGTGCCAACTCTGCCACTGCTTGATGATGGAATTTCATGAGTTCCTAATGGCGCAACTTGTTTGAATGCATTTACACTGTTCTTTGCTTCCTTTGGGTCTTGGGAGTTGGGAAGCGTTTATAACACTAGACAGCAGAAGCAGAGGCGAGACTGAGGGGAACTGGTGTGAATCAGCCCAGCAGGAAGGCTTGCATGCCTATGCTGGCTGGTGAGGTGCTGGCCAGGGCTGGGCCCAGAACAGGGGGATCTGATGGGGTGTGAATCTCTGATTTAGTAAAGGGCAGTGCAGAGAAACCTCTAGTTTTCCTGAAAAGACCTGAAGTGCCCTTGGTGCCCCCCAGTCCGAAAAGTCGGTTCCCTTCATTTAATGAGAGTTTTGGGTGTCCCTTGGGACTCAGATATCGGAAAACTCAAGATATCAGTTATCAGAAAACAAACCAGAATAAACCCAGGAGATTTATTTCCAGTCTGAAACTCTCACAATGCCCTTCCACCCCTGTGCCCTGTATGTCTATTACTGCTCTATGGCAAGTAGCATCATATCCTGAAAAAACCAGGAAAATACCTGTGAGAAGGGTGATCTGTGGACTCTGCTTACCAATTAGAAAGTGCTGCTTCAGACTTGGCCATCTCCCACCAATGCCTTTAGAGCTGAGCTTTCACTGTTTTCCTGGGCCAGAGCTGCAACCACCACTGACCCAGCCAACTCGAAGTTTTGCCTACATGCAAAAGTATGCTGTCCTTTAATCGTGTCTTTCCAGAGTCCATTTCTCCCCACATTCTCACCCCTGACAAAACTGTCTTTTTACTGGAGCTGCAAAATAAGCCAGACTTTGCTTCACAAAGTCAGCTTTGCCTCTTACACATTCTAGTAATAATGTGATGCAGTGATTATGGTGCTGGTTTGGGATGTAGGAAACACAGGTTCAATTCCCTGCTCGTCCACAGACTTCCTGTGTGACCTTGGGCAAGTCACTTATTCTCCGTGCCGCAGTTTCCCATTTGTAAAATGGAGATAATAGTGTTTCTTTAGCTCACAGGGGAGTTGGTAGGATGACTACATAAAAGATTGTGAGATGCCAAAGGGGAAGAGACAATAGTTATCTGGCATGTTACTTGCATTGTTGGCAATGCTGTAGTTTTAATATTCAGATACTTCCTTTTCTGCCTTTTCTGAAATAGGTTGGTACTTCCAAGTGCTCAGCATCCCCTGTTGTGTAAGTAGATTTCAGACACAGCTTGGAACCACAGTTGTTTCGTATGTCGGACTAATGTTCTTTATCTTGAGCTGATCAACACAAAACAGAGAGCATGCATGGGGAATGCAAATAGGCAAGGAGGAGGGTAGGGTTTTTTGTTTAAAAACTATTGCAAGAGTAAATTAAACCAAACTACTTTAGTTTTTAATTGGCAGAGGCCTAACACACTGCCTGGCAAGGCCTAACAATGAGCAGATGGAAATCCTATATGAGGCTACTGACTCACTACATTAAAAAAAACTTGTTAGTCAATGTTCAAAAGGGCTGCAGATAGCACAAAACATTTCCAATCAGAGCTGTTACCATGTGTCATTATTGGACACACGGTTTCTTGGTCTTTTTTTATTTGAGTAGCTGCAGGAGGTCAGTTAGCCAGAAGGTACCTAGCATCGAGTAGTGGGCAGGGAACAAGGTTGCTGCTGCCAGCAATTCCAGCTTCCAGATTCAGTGCCTGCTGTGCTCTCCTTGGGCCCCTTCATTAGGCAATAGCCAGTCCTGCTTGTTCTCTGTTCAGCCACAGCCTCACCTGTTCCATTCACTGGCTGGTCCCCTGTCTATCTGCAATGTATCTATCACCGTTCTATCGAGCCATCCCCTGCTCCTCCAAAGTAAGTGGATAGTCTCTGTTCTTTACCCTAACCCGCAAAAGAAGCAGCTCCTTCATTGTGCCCTGTTCAGAAAGGCCCTAATTCCTTGCCCTTTGGCCCCCATTCTCCATTGCCCTGCATTTTGTGTCACTGCAAAGTGGGTGTGAAGTTCTGCTATTCTGATGTGGTAGCACCTTGCACCCATTTTGAAGGTACAAGGCACTGGAGAATCAGGCTCCTCTGTGCACCCACTGGAAGGCAATGAATGCAGAGTCAGGCCACAGGTGGGATTCCTGGATGCAAGTCCCCATGGGGCTGGTTGGCATCCAAGCTCCTTTAAGTCTCAGGGGCTTAATGCTGTGAATATTATTGAACTGGGTTTTTCCGAGGAGCCTGCTCCCTGTCCCCCTCTCCCTCCTCCTCTCCCGTTTACTGATTTTCCGTCCTTCTCAGACGCACTGCACCTTTTAATCCATCCAGGTCACGGCAAGCTAGAGCTGGGCAAGCCACGGGGTCATTGCTAACGATATGCTAATGAGGACAGGGCAATCAATCCCCCCTTAATCAGGCAATCAATCCACATTGCAGATGTTTCTGATCTTGGGCTGCGAGGGACAGGGCCTGCTCTGGCTTTCTGGCCACCCCAAGCAATAAATAAAAAACGCGGCGGCCAGAACAGCAAAGCAAAAAAAAAAAAAACCTGTGGCTCGGCCAGAGCTAGGGTGAAGGGGGACTCCCTGCCCTGCAGATGTGCCCCGGCTAGCAGGGGGAGAGGGAGGGAGTGGGGGGAGAGAGAGAAGGGGGGCGGCCAGGGCTTCAGCGGGGCACCCTGCCAGGAGGGCTCGGCACCGCTCCGGTCGGCTGGAAGGGAAGGACGCGGGCTGCCCTGCTGGGCTTGCTGCAGGGCGCTCCTGTCCTCCACGCCGCTGCCCCCTACAGG
Source organism: Terrapene triunguis (assembly GCF_002925995.2). NCBI lineage: Eukaryota > Metazoa > Chordata > Testudines > Emydidae > Terrapene > Terrapene triunguis. Next base: position 9,043,628 of record NW_020664589.1, on the reverse strand, counting down.
GCGGCCGGAGCGGAACAACAACAGGAACAACAACAACAAAAACGGCTGTGCCGCCCTAGGATTGGGCGGAATGCCGCCCCAAGCACCAGCTTGCTCGGCTGGTGCCTGGAGCCGGCCCTGGCGAGGGAGCAGCACTGGGTTTTAATGTAGACTTCTTTGAACCCGATTGTCGTCACAGAGCTGAGCATGGGCGGCTGCCTGGGAATTCAAATCATTACTTTAAACGGGGGGAAAGCATTTTTTTAATCAAAGCATCGATCTCAGGCCTGCTAATGAATCAAAGACCTTATTTGCAAGGATGCATTAAGGCGTAACATGGCCTAGGTTGATCAAATATAGGGGGACGTGGAGCCGCACACTGGGTAGATCTAGTTGTATATATTTGAGGGCCTTGTTTGGAGTGTTGGGTGCGCGCAAGCTGCAAACACACCCCAGGACAGCTTTGGAGGCTGTTTATCTGTTTGTCATGGATCCACAGGATCTGTGCCATGCCCCTGCTTTTAAATAGTCTTGGTGGAACCCCGTCAGGGTGCCATGCGTCCCAACATGTCTGAGACTGAGCCTCTGGGCTCCAGCACTCCTATTTCACACCGTGAGCTCTGCCCAGTGAGATCAACTGACAGACTCCTGGTCAGAGACTTTGATACTCTTCAGGGACCAATGCACCTCAGCAAGTATTTGTAATGACACCAGGCAGCCTGTTGAAAACAGAGTAGGGTTTACTAGTCAACTGGAACACAGCCAAGCTCCTGTGGAATCCGTTTTTTGGCGTGCTCCCTCTTTGTCAGTCCCAGGTGAGAGCTACTGACCCCTGCTGAGTTCACATGTTCCACCTGACGAGATGTCTGTGGCTAGTGACAATTGTTCAGTCATTGGGGCTCCCATGGTCTTTTCAGATCCTCCATTGATATGGGTTACCTTCAGTGAGTCCTGTGAAGACCCACTCATACCACCCCAGATGGTGGCGTGACACACACGCACTTTGTGTCTCCTGCTCTGCCCCAGGAGCAGCTTTGTATCCTTTTGCACCCAGGAGGCAGCAATCCATAGTCCAGTAAGTCACGGCCACACACATCATTCCTAAAAATATTACAGAAAATTCTTTCTTCATCACACTGTTAAATCAGACGTTGATCTTCATCCTCCCCTACAAGGCAATGCACAGGGCTTGCTCTGGCCCAAGACGACCTCCTAAAGTAAACAAACTTTGATAAGGGCAAGGAAAGGTAAAGGTACCTTAAAATGTTTGCTCTCTGCCTGCACCAAAATGCTGACTCTTGGTTACTTTGCAATATGTCATCTGCTGTTCCATGTCATAGTTATTCCACTGACTGTAATGGAATGACTCTGTGACAGCGTGTCACAATAGCTCATGATAAATCATAAATTTAACTCAGAAATGACCTTGCCACTGTCAGAATGACACTCGTCGCATTGACACTTACCCCCAACCAAACCCCCAACCAAGAAAAGAAGCAAACAAAAACCTAACCCTGAAACCAATCAGCCTTTAAAACAACAACAACCCAATAGAAGTATATGCATAAATCTGAAAAACCAAACCCTCCCCAAAGTGAGCTTTTACCTCTATGAAGTCCCCTGGGGATTTCATGATTGCGATCAATTTTATGTGGAAGGTGCTCAGATACTGGTGTGATGGGTGGCAGAATAAAAGCCCAAGATAGATAGCTACTAAATTATCTACTGTCATATCACTCTGGGCTGTGACCTCAAATTGCACACAGTAAGCATGGTGGAGCCTCGTTAGTGTTTGACTGGGAGACCCCCGTTAAAGATCCTGTGGCTTCCCCCCCCTCCCCCAAGACTAGGACTCTTAACCTCAGTGATCTGGCCAAACTCCAGATGGGTAATTAGTGCTGCCTCCCTGCTTCTCCCTCCGCCCACCCCCAACATACACACGCAAGCTGCAATTGAAATTGGGTATGGCGTTGTTCATGTCTTTCCTGAATTCTTGTGTGATGTTGCTGTGGACCATTGAACAGCTGCCAAGTTCCACCCCACAGATGAATGAACCAATGGGTGCACAGCTTGTATAGCAATGTGCTGCATATAGTTTGCAAAGTGCTTTGGGATCCTTCAGGATGGAAGGTGCTGTTTAAAATGTTAGCTGTTATTACTGTTGTTATATCGTGGTGCCCTGAAGCTCTCCACAGGGCAGGACTGGGCTAATAATCTTGGTCCTGCTGACAGCTGCTGTCACTTCAGCCTGTATCCAGCAATGACTGATGTGAAGCCTTTGGAAGGAGCACACCACTTAGATGAATAACCGGGAGAAGCAGTAAAACTGCTAAGAGTAAATTTACTGTGGACGAAGCATAAAGAGTACAACCCTGTGCAGGGAGCGCTCCCTCCCCTGCCCTTCCCCCGCAGCCCTTGGAATGTTTCAAAGCACATGGATCAAAGGGTATCATTAGGAGGACATGCACAGAGCTGGGGAAGGAACATTTTGCCTGGGCGATGTATCATTGACAGCAAAGCACAGTTCAGAGACGCAGTCTTGTGTGCAGCAAGGCTGTGCTCTTGCAGCTGCCATAGCTATTTGGAGAAGTAACGTTTGCATCCTCCGAAGTGGAGGGGTGAGCATAGGGTGACCAGATAGCAAGTATGAAAAATCGGGACGGGGGTGGGGGGTAATAGGAGCCTATATAAGAAAAAGCCCCAAATATCGGGACTGTCCCTATAAAACTGGGACATCTGGTCACCCCAGGTGAGCATCACCTTGTGTTTCAATGACATTGTCTCGTGCTTAAGCTTTAGCTGAGGGTAAGAGCCAAGCACCTTTCAGCAGGGCCCTCAGCCAGAGCCTCCTTTCCGATGGACTGCTTCCTTACGGGGTTTTTTTGTTTCTTAGCTGTTGGGCAATGGCATTCAGCCCTACTAGCTCATCTGCTACTTTCAGAACAATGGGGAGACTTTCTTCTCTGAATGGCTGTGCAATGGGCAAGCAAAGGAGAGCAACAGATCTTCCTTTACATTGTAATTTTCTTTCACTACTCAAGTATCAGAGGGGTAGCCGTGTTAGTCTGGATCTGTAAAAAGACGAAGTGGGCATTCACCCACGAAAGCTTGTGTTCCAATACATCTGTTAGTCTTAAAGGTGCCACAGGACTCTCTGTTGCTTCTTACTACTCAAGCAGCTTTTGAATGTTTACATTTCTCTCTGATTTAGTTCAGGCAATTGCTTTTAAGGGTGATTATTTATGAGTCTATAGTATGCAGTGCCAGGAGGAATAAATTTCCTCATATAAATAAGTTATTTTCTCTGCATGACATGCTCCACCTCACAATAAGTATGCCCATCCACTCAACATAGCTCGCTCTGCAAAGTGACACACATGCTCTCTTGATCACATAGGCACACGAACCTCCCAGTCATTCTTCCAGTTGGCCAGCAGGTGGAACTGCTTCTTCACACTAATCTAATGGCTCTCAAGGACAGGAGGCTTCAGAGCTTCTCTGTGTCCACTGCACGGTGTTTTTTCATGGAATTTGCCATAGTACAATCTGGGCCCCATTTTTGCATAAGCGCAGATTCTGAATCAGCTGAGATGTGTTCTGGCAGCCCCAGCCTGCTTCCTATGGGTCATTGAGCGGCAGTGTGGTCAAGTGGCATAGGGTACTGGACGGGGAATGAAGAGACCTGGGTTCTATTCTCAGCTCTGCCACTAGATACCATTAACTTGTGTGACCTTGGACAAGTCATTTCCCCTCTCGCCCTTTCTCTGTCATGTCTATATAAATTGTAAGCATTTCATGGCAGCATGGGTCTCTTATTATGTCTTCATACAGTACCTGACCCAGTGGGGTCCTGATCACAATTGGGGCCTTTGGGTTCTGTTGTAATAGAAATAAAACTACTAATAAATAATAAAGACTGCATGGCACATGTCTGCAGACCTCTGGCACCAGGTCTACTGGAAGGAAGCGCCTTCATTTTGTATTAATTTTAAGGTGTCTCCCTCACATAAAGAAAGATTTTGCTGCATGTCCCATTGAGACACTTAAAATCTTCTTCATACTTGGTAATAAAACTTTTCTTTCAGTTGTCCCAGCTTGGTAGCTCCTGGTCTGCACCAGAACATGGCCCACGCTGGCTCTTGTCAGATGGAAGGAGCTGGATATGCTTGGAGAGGACATTGATACTGGTGATGGGGAGGCAGGCTAGTCTTAAAGGGAAACACACAGGATCTCAGCATCTGCCTTCTTTGAAAGCCATACATCACAAGCATTAATAGGCACTAGATCACACAGCTGCCATCCAGCAGGCCGTAATTCTACACTGTAAAGGTCAGCATGTTGCTGGGGAGGGATATCCAGCCTGACTCTATAGGTGTCTGGGAGGCATTTCCCAGAGAGGATTTAACTGTTGTCTGGGAAGTGAGTCCCAGGGGAAATCAGCTCCTGTCTAGATACCATTAACTTGATATTTATTGAGGGGCAAAGTGGTCTAGAGAACCTAGCTCCACACTGAGGCTATGGAGGCCCTCAGTTCTAATCCCAGCACTAACAATGGCTGATGGTGTGTCCTAGGACAAATCACTTAGCTCCTTTCGTTCCTTCTGAGGATTGAGAATCATAGTACTTCAACTGACTAGGAGTGTTGAGAGTGTTAATGTTTGTACAGCGGTTTGAACGGGTAAAGCACTATGAAATGGGAACTACAAAGTGGAAACTTTCTGTTCTTAGACCCAAGGTAAAGGATTACAATTCTAAACAGTCACTCTGAAACAGGACAATGAAAAGTTTTGTCATGTATCTTCCACTTCATGATGAAGTTCTATTCATCATCACAAGGTTCTATTCAATATCTTCTTAAATGATCTCTATGATGGTATAGAGAGTGCACTTATAGAGTCTGTGGACAACACCAAGTTGGGAGAGGTTGCAAGTGCTTTGAAGGACAGGATTAGAATTCAAAATGATTTTGGCAATCTGGAGAAATCTGAAATAAATAGGATGAAATTCATTAAGGACAAATGCAAAGTATTACACTTAGAAGGAATAATCAATTGCACAAATACAAAATGGAAAATGACTGTTTAGGAGGGAGTACTGCAGAAAAGGATCTGAGGCTTATAGTAGATGGCCAACTAAATATGAGTCGACAATGTAATACTGTTGCAAAAAAAGCTAACATCATTCTGGGATGTATTGGCACGAGTGTTGTAAACTAGACACAAGAAATAATTCTTCCACTCTACTCAGCACAGATAAGGCCTCAACTGGAGTACTGCGTCCTGTTCTGGGCACCACACTTCAGGAAAGATGTGGACAAATTGGAGAGAGTTCAGAGGAGAGCAACATAAATGATTAAAGGGCTAAAAAACATGACCTATGAGGAAAGAGTGAAACAATTGTTTGCTTAGTCTGAAGAAGAGACGACTGAGCGAGACATAACAATCTCCAACTACATAAAAGGTTATTATAAAGAGGAGGGTGATAAATTGCTCTCCTTATCTGCTGCAGACAGGACAAGAAGTAATGGGCTTAAATTGCAGCAAGGGAGATTTAGGTTGGACATTAGGAAAAACTTCCTAACTGTAAGGGTAGTTAAGCACTGGAACAAATTACCCAGGGAGGTTGTGGAATCTCTGTCATTGGAGGTTTTTAAGAACAGGTGAGACAAACAGCTGTTAGGGATGATAGATGATACCGAGGGTATGTCTACACTTAAAACACTACAGTGGCAAAGCTGTGCTGCTGTAGCACTTCAGTGTAGACACTGCCTATACCGATGGGAGGAGTTCTCTTGGTACTGAGTGGGAGTGGTATCTTGGTCAACAGAATAATTCCTCCATCAACCTCACACTGTCTACATTGGAGGTTAGGTTGGCTTAAGTATACCACTCATGGGTGTGGATTTTTCACACCCTGAGCAATGTAGTTAAGCTGACTTAATTTTCTAGTGTAGACCAGGCCTCAGTCCTGCCTCATTCCCGGGGATTGGACTAGATGATCTATCAAATTCCCTTCCAGTCTATTATTTCTACAATGGTGGGGATGGTAGTGACTGCTATAGACAAGTTTGCAGGATTCTTTCTAGTCTAACCTTCTGACAACTTCACCTTTCAGACTAAAATTGTCTAGGCTTGGTCTCTGCACGGTGGTGGTTGATTTTTTTGTTTCTACTTTAAATGTTATTAGGAAAGCTTGAATGAATACTAGTCAGCCATTTCTGACAATGGGGAAATTTTTCATTAATAGAAGGAAAATTCTTGAAACCTGACTTTGAACCAGCCTGCAGCTGAAATAGTTGGCAGTTGAGAGTTTAAATTTGACCTGGTTATAGTCCTTACTGGAGGAAATATCTTTGCGTATTCCAGAGAAAATGTATTTTAATTTGACCACATGATGAACCTTTGGAAAGCACATACTGAACATGAATAGTTGCTATGTTCAAATACCAAAAAGTGAGCAGCTAAAGAAGGATTTGGGCTCATTTGTGTGACTATCTTAGCTGTGTATTGAAAAATGCAGCAATTTATGTTGCTGTGAATTGGTAGAAACCTCTGGGACTCAGGGAAGAGATTTTTGTGGACCTTGTAAGGTACAAAGCTGGTGAGCAAGGTGTGACGGGTTGGATCACAGAAACCCCCTTGGGGTTGCCAACTGATGTGCCAAGACGACTACTGTCCCCGCTTTCCCTGCCAGCCTGGGACTCCAGCACCCTGTCTTGTTGAGCCAGACACGCCAGTCTGCTCCAACACAGACCCAGGGTCTGAACCACGTTTCCCAAAGCTGCAGACTTAACTGAAAGCAACTTAAGAAGTGTTCCTGTCTTTAACACTCAGATGCCCAACTCCCAATTGGGTCCAAACCCCAAATAAATCCGTTTTACTCTGTATAAAGCTTCTACAGGGTAAACTCATAATTTTTTCGCCCTCTAGAACACTGATAGAGAGATATGCACAGCTGTTTGTGCCCCCCCCCAGGTATTAATACATACTCTGGGTTAATTAATAAGTAAAAAGTGATTTTATTAAATACAGAAAGTTGGATTTAAGTGGTTCCAAGTAGTAACAGACAGAACAAAGTGAATTACCAAGCAAAATAAAATTAAACACGCAAGTCTATCCCTAATACAGTAATAAAACTGAATACAGATAAAATCTCACCCTCAGAGATAAGTTTCTTTCACAGACTGGATGCCTTCCTAGTCTGGGCACAATCCTTTCCCCTGGTACAGCCCTTGTTCCAGCTCAGGTGGTAGCTAGGGGATTTCTCATGACTGCAGCCTCCTTTGTTCTGTTCCACCCACTTATATATCTTTTGCATAAGGTGGAGAAGGTCTAGAATGAAGTGGAGGAGAGGAACTCTGGATACTGATAGTTCAGTAAGCTTTGAGATAAATGGCAGAAGGGCAATAGGGCAGGTAGCTGGAGAGGCACATGGGGTCAAGGGTGGTATTTTTTAAAATGGGTGAGACTAAGCATGTTTGTACTGGAGGGAAGGAGCCAGAAGTGAGTGAGAGTTTTAAGAGATGAGTAAGGATGGGGATAACCAGGGGCGCGAGGGAGATCGGAGAGGGGATAAGGAACCCAACACCCCTGCTGCAGTCTGATCCAGGGCAGGGAGTGGTGGGGAAAGAAAGGCTTCCATAAGAGAGGGCAGCTGCAGAGGGTCAGGAGCTGGAGGGGGCAAGATATCAAGAGGTCATGGATGGCAGAGCTCTTTTTAGCGATTAAAGGGACATTCCAGAGACAGCAGCTGAAGGGGAGGCGGGAAAGGGGAAGGAGGGTGTTGGGCATGAGATTAAAAATGATGGTACATGAGGGGCAGGGGCTGTGGGGTGGGTGGTTGTGAGAGATGAAGGGAAGGCCAGAGTAGAGCAGATGTCACCAGAGGTGAGGAGGAGATGGCAGAGGAGGGTGTGTATGTGGGGTCTGGGGGGATTTCAGGATAGAGCGGGGAAGAGGCACAAGTAGAGCAGGTGGGGATTGTGGAAGGGTGAGGATAACAAGGATAGGGAAATGGAGAGAAGGGGGGCAGGAGGAGGAGATGGATGTTATGGCTGGCTTTCTCTTAAGAGCTGAATCCTGCAAGGTGCTGAACCCCCTCTGCTCCTGCTGAGGATAGTGGGAACTGAAAATCATCAGCACCTCTCACCAGACTGTAGGATTGATCTCTAAGTCAGCAGTGACTAGGGTAAACGTGCAGGTGTCCTAGATGCCTGCAATCCTCAGGTGCATAATGGATCACAAGACCAACACGCTGGGCCAGAATCACAGCAGCTCTGACTCCCTGACCCCCATTTACAAGCTGTAACTTACACCATTTCCCCCTTCGGCCTGTTGAGCTTTGCCACTCAGAAGCCCCATACCTCTCCATGCCCTGGAGTGCAATGTTGCAAAGCAAAGGTTAATGTTATATGTTTTTTTTTTTTTCAAAAGTCCTTCATTTTCTTCTCTCTGTTTCCCCAGTCCTCTCTGGTTAATGGTTTAATCCCAAGTCACTGTGGTCAGCAAAAGGAGATACACCTGATACACCCCAGCTTTGGAATCCTCAGTCAGCTGTCAGAGTACTCCATGTTGAGTAGCTATTTTGGAAGGTAATGTAGATGATCGTGACTATTGGGAATTGAGGAGACCTCCAAGGTCCCATCTAATCTTTCCCATCCAGTACAGAATTATGCCCTCACAGCAATTTTCTAGTGTTCTGCTGGTGGGGAGGAGAAAGTGGTTCAAATACTCATGTTTTTTGCTGGTGAACAGCAGTAAGCTGGTGAATAAGAAATTTCTGTTAGTCTATTGAGAAAGAGAAGAGCAAAACTGGAATGCAATGGGGCTGGACATTTATTTTTAAGGTATGTAAATATGAAATGCAAAGTAGGTGTGGCCATGGGAGTCCTGCCAAATCAATGATGCATCTCTTGGGATCACAAAGTTTGGGCATCCCTGGGCTCAAGAGATTAAGCCAGGTAACAGGAGGACACGATGTGTGTCCAGATAGATACCTAACAAGACAGTAATGCTATATATGTGTGAAGTATCTTTCACCCAGTGGTGTCAGAACACTTTGCTGCTGGTTTCGTGTGCAGTAGGGAACGCAATGTAGAGCAATGGATAGGACCCAAGAATGGCAGTCAGGACTTCTAGATTCTGTTACTGATTTGCTGTTTGACCCTAGGCAATTCATTTAAGGCCCTGATTCAGCAAAGCACTTAAGCTTATGCACCAGGCTATCCCTATTCAAAACTCATAGTCCCTGATTCAGGGAAGCATCCCTATTCAAGACATCACTTAACCATGTGCTTAATGTTTATTAAAGCCAATATGACTTAAACTTGTGCTTAAAGTTAAGCATGTGTATGTGCATTGCTGAATAGAGTTGGTTTGCTGAACTGAGGCCTTAGGGCCTGATTTTCATAGGTCCTGAGCACCCACAATTCCCACTGGACTCCTTAAGGGAGCTGCAGATGCTCAGCGGCTGTGCAAATAATTCCCCTTTGTGCCCCGTTTCCCCCACATCTGCAAAGTAGAGATGATACCCACCTTTGAGGTGCACAGATGAGCAGTGTTCTAGAAGTGCCAAGTATTGGGGTTAATTGAGATCATGGGCCACTTTATGATGCTACTTGTTGCTTTCTGGCAGTTCTAAAAAAGAAAACCAACCCGACACCTAACCTCGGCTGCGATCAAAACTCTCCTCGGATCAATGTGAACAAGTTAATCAGGGCTCATACCCACAGCAGCATTATCACTCAGTTGTGCCCTTTATTGTATAGCTGGTCCACAGGGAATGAGAACGAGAATCAAAAGACCAAAACATTTTCTTTAAAAATGACCAGCATCTTTAAAGTGACAGTGCCTCAGAGTAGAAGCGAAAAAACTAATTGTTGGGAAAAGACCTTTCATATACTGAAAAGGGAGGCAAGGACGCCAGCCTTGTTCTGACAGGTTGACTACAGTGCCAACAGGGTGGTTCAAGGCTGCTGCAAACAAGACGATAGAGGAGATGTTCTCTTGAATAATTCAGCTGATGGCCAGGAGATGGAAATGGTGCTCATTCCCTATTAGGAAGTCATCAGTATCATCAGTGTTCAGGCATCCGTTCCTGCCAGTGCGCAACCTGCATCCTTGCAATTCAAGTTGCTCAGACTTGCTGACGGGCTTGCCCTTAGCATCAGCATTGTGTGTGTTTGGGGGGGGGGGCATGTTTGGAGAGAGAATTATTTTTTAGTTAGGGTTTTATACACACCCATGCAGGGGAGCAGGATTCCTGTCACACACATCCTCTGACAACTCAATTATTTCCACACTTCTTTGTACTCCCTGTCAGTACCAATGCTATTGATAATTGAAACAGCCAAATACAGGTAATGCAATGTGAGCAGTCTGCCCTCTTCTCATTAGCAGTTTTCATTGTAAAGGCCAGTAATTAGGCTGTGGATATGAGAATTCCCAGCTACTGTGCCAGGGCAAAGTTGTGGTGTTGATGCAAAACAGTCCCCTCCCCTTTCCTCCAAGCAGGGTATCTTTCAATAGTCAACTACCCAGATTTCCTTTGATGTCCAGAAGCTTTTTTACTCTTACTGAGATTCTCTCAGAACACTTGGAAATATGGGGCACTGACAGGCTTGGCTGTGCTGTGCAATGGAAGGAGTGTGGGTTCATGTTTAGAGCGCAGAAATGGCAGAGAGGATTGCTGAGTTCTGTTTTGGGTTCGTGTTTAGAGTGCAGCGATGGCAGAGAGGATTGCCGAGGTCTGGTGTGGGTTTGTGTTTAGAGTGCAGCAATGGCTAGGCTCCCATTAGCTGAATTTGGCTTAATGCATTTCCTTCTCCAAATTAAGGATGGACCGCACTTCTGTACCTGGTCCAGTTGCCAATCAACAGGAAGCTACAACACCAATTCAGAGATCCCCACCTCCGGGGAGTGTTAGTGGAGACACATCACATCATTAGACTCAGCCAAACAGCACTGACTGACATGACCTGTCACTACTGAAAGTAACACTTTTCAGTGTGGCATCCATGGGAATTATGCAGTAAAATCTTATAATGCACAGGTGCTTCCATGAGTGTAAAATAGGTGGGGCATCGAAAACACCAAACTCAAGCAGCGTTCCTCCAACACCTTTGTATATGGAGACGCACATGGTTCAGAGTGGGTTCAAACTACTTCCCGAACTCCAGGTCCTATCAGGACTGAGGTGGTTTCTTCTCACTCCAACAGCTCAGTGGGGCTTTTCGTTGTAAGGATCAGATGGGAAGCAGCTTATTGGGTTTTGCTTGACATCTTCAGAGAGAGCATTTCTTTCCTTTCTAGGGGCCAGTCGGCTGCTGGTAAAGAACATCTCCCATTAGAGCCCATTATGATATAACTTACCTTGCTTTTTAAAATGCCTGCTAGAACTTAAGTATCAGAGGGGTAGCCGTGTTAGTCTGGATCTGTAAAAAGCAACAAAGAGTCCTGTGGCACGTTATAGACTAACAGATGTATTGGAGCATAAGGTGAAGAATATTCACCCACGAAAGCTTATGCTCCAATACATCTGTTAGTTTATAAGGTGCCACAGGACTCTGTTGCTTTTTGCTAGAACTTAGTACTTTGTTAGATGCAGGGCCGGCTCCAGGCACCAGCAGAGCAAGCAGGTGCTTGGGGCGGCAGCTTGTAGGAGGCGGCATTCCGCCCAATCCTAGGGCGGCAACTTTTTGTTGTTGTTGTTCCGCTCCGGCCGCCCTGTAGGGGGCGGCGGCGCGGAGGACGGGAGCGCCCTGCAGCAAGCCCGGCAGGGCAGCCCGCATCCTTCCCTCCCAGCCGACTGGAGCAGTGCAGAGCCCTCCCAGCAGGGGGCACGGCGGGAGGGGCCGCGTGGCCACCCCCACTTCTCTCTCTCTCTCTCTCTCTCCCCCCCCGCTCCCTCCCTCTCACCCCGCTAGCCGGGGCACATCTGAAGGGCAGGGAGTCCTCCTGCACCCTGGTTTTTTTTTTGTTGTTGTTGTTGCTTGGGGCGGCCAAAAAGCCAGAGCCGGCCCTGGTTAGATGGTAGGGATTTTGCTTCCAGGCACATCTGATTCAGGGTGTTCCCTGTATTACATGGGGATTGTTCAGACACAGCGGTGGTTCTCCAGCTATTTCATCCTGCAAGTCACTTTGGGGCTTGAGAGGGGGAGCTGTCATGGAGCAGCTCCCTCCTAGCACATAGATCAAAAAACAAAGGGTTGCTAGAACTGATTCTCATAAAAGAATTCCTGTGTAATCCATGCCTCTCATTCTCCAGGTCCTTGCAGAGCATAGGGCATGCAAGATTGCGGCACTTCATTGCAAGGGGAGGCTAGGTAAGGATGCAAGTAGGTTAAATACTGAGCATGGTCCTCTGCATTGAGGACAAGGCGTACCCACACCTTAAGCTGCACATGTGCAGGGTAGGGAAAGGGCAGAGCATGGGCAGAGAATAATCATGTCTGAGGAGACATGGGTGTAGCCTTAATTCTCGTCATGCTAAGGAGGCTCTTAGCTGGGCACTCCATTAGGCCTCACTCTAGCTTGTAGACGGGAGTAATTTGGTGGCCATGCAGCAGCGCTCTGCCTTCCCCGTGCATGCTGTCTGGCTCATCGCCTTTTACCTTGCACTGCTACATGCAACACTTCGCACATGTGCTGGATCAGGTTCCAGATGAGTTTGATGCTCCTAACTTGTGCACCACAGCCCAAGGGGCTGGGTTCAAAATAAATTCTGTAGAGCTGCAGAACCAAAATGGTCTTCTGATTGCGCTGAGGCACATGTTAAATAACAGCCCCAGTTGTTCAGACCCTAGGAGGGCACTCCTACTGCAGGGAACAAGGCTCAGCCAGGATGTGCTAGCTGGTGGGACCATCCAGATCCTTCTCAGGCTGCCCTGAGCTTTTCCGAGCAGGAGTTGCTTGTTTTGTAGCTGTTCCGCAGAACAGAGAGCAACTGTGTGAACCTTGCAGCAGGTAATGAAACCCGGACGGTACGGGGGCCAGAGCAGAGAAATTTGCTTTGTGAGCTAATCCTTGATCCTGGAGGACTGCCTGTCGTGAGCACACAGCCTCATCAGAAAGTTTATGGGCAGGAATTAATCATGAGCCCTCAGGACAGATCTGTTGAGCAGCCGGGAAGGGGCGGGGGAGGGAGGAGAGAGAGAGAGAGGATGGTGGAGAAATCTTCCCCTCAGCAATCAACATGGAAAGGAGCCCAGTGAATACCAATGAGGTGAACTCCGACCATATTTCAGCTGACGCAGCCAAAACAAGGAGGCAAGGGGAAGGGAGAGAGCAGAGTGACAAGAGCCTCGGAGCCCTTGGACAAACCATTCTTAATAGCAGGCCGGCCAAATTGAGTAACAGAGAGGAAAAGACAGGATGACCTCTGCATACAAACACAGCCCAGGTGGGATGGACTCATCTGGAGTGAGGCAGGAGTAATGGCACACCTGGGACCAGCACCCTTGGGGGAGGGGGCTGGGTGTGCCCAGTGCTTAGCAAAAAAACCCCAAACTGTTCGTTTGTCATCTCTCCATTTAATATTCCACATAATGGACTTGAGCACCATCCCCTCCTGCCTGCCCCCCACCCCGTCTGAGCACCGTCCCCTCCTGCCTGCCCCCCACCCCTGTCTGAGCACCGTCCCCTCCTGCCTACCCCCCACCCCGTCTGAGCACTGTGCCCTCCTGCCTGCCCCCCACCCCGTCTGAGCACCGTCCCCTCCTGCCTGCCCACTCACCCCTGTCTGAGTACCGTTCCCGCACCCTGCCCTTCAACCCTTCCTGAGTACTATCCCTGCACACCTTACCCCCCCCCACACCCTGCCTGAGTATCATTCCCTCCTCCCTGGCTCCCCACCCCTGCCTGAGCACCTGCCCCCTCCCCCCAGCATCATCCTGCCAAGTGGGAGCTGGGCCGGTGATAACTGTGTACGGCCCTAAACACAGGCAGGAATAATGAGGCCCTAAAAGACCAGTTTGCGCATTAGTCTTCAATGCGGTGGATCAGGGACCCTAATACGTCAGGGCTCCATGACTCAGTCCCCAGGGGATTCAGAACCATAAATGAAAACAGCTTTGGTCTAGTAGTGTTATTTGTCTCATCCTGGCAGGACCTGCCTATCTCTTAAAGAGTCCCGAGGATCCCTCCTATATTTCTGCTCCACATGTACCTATCCACTCACACGGGTTCTTTGTCACAGCCACTCAGTGCTCCCTGCACCTGCGGGTCCAGGAGATGAGAGAGCAGCTAGCGTGTTAGGTACGTTTACACTTGGAGCTGCAAGTGTAATTCCCAGCTTGAGGAGATGTATCCCTGCTAGCTCTGATGGAGCTAGCGCACTAAAAACAGAGTATAGCTGCTTAGTACGATCCCATCTGAGATCCTAGGTACCTGCTCGGGCGACTGGCCCCTCCTGCTGCTCACACCATGACCGCCACATTTCTGTTTTTAGCTCACAGTGAGCTAGCGTGCATATGGTCTACTCAAGCTGGAAAGTACACTCCCCATTCACAGTGCAGATACCCAGGCAGAGCAGGGTCAGGACTTCTGGCTTCTATTAGTAGCTGCCACTGGCTCATCATGTGATCTTGGGCAAGCCACTTTTCTGTGCCTCAGTTTCTCCATCTGTAGAATAGGGATAATACTGACTTACCTCACATAGGTGCTAGAGAAGTGCAGAGTGTTGTTATTTGTTAGATGAGCCTGAGTTACCAAGCCCAAAGCCAAAGCACTATTTCCCCAGCCTTCAAGGATGTTCAGATCCAGACAGGTGATTTGATCCCATCCATGTCTAGGCCCCAACTCCTCATGTTGTCGTGTGCCTTTTACACTGAGCTCCTGCCTGTTCTCTTGGAAGCTTTCCAATCCAAACTATCCCATATCCAGACCATATTCTCCTTTTGCTGGTTCCAAGCGGGAGGGTACGAAAGCTCAGCCCCAAAGTTTAGCGTTATCCCTGTCCTGACTCTTTACTTTACCCTTAATCAGCAAGAAAACTCTTTCCTTAACATGTATAAAGCCTCATTTTAATCTTATTCATTATTACCAAGTTGTTAAACTGGGGAGGAATTGTATGAGGTGAAATTAAAAGATTTAAAAGAGGACTGGAGGTTTTTTTCCTAGAGACCAGAAAGTAATCTCCTGAGATTAAGCAGGTGATGGTGACTAAACCTGCAGGAAGAAAATGTAAGACTTAAAGAAGAGGTTTCTAATTAAGGAGCAGCATTGCAGAATGCTGAGGGGAATCCCATCCACTGCTTGGCTAGAAAGGCGATGGCCAGAGCAGAGGGATGGGGACAGCTCCATAGCAGAGGGCGAAGTTTTTGTTACTTTCTCTGATTAAAAGAAGCTGCAGGGGAATCAATGGCTCATTGGATCTTTGTGAAGCTTCCAAAAATAGTCTCAAGTCCCAGCCAAAGTTAATGCAGCTGCTGCCAGACTCTCAGCGCTGTCTTGTCAAATTCTTACCCACATGAGCAGGCCTTACTCATGTGAAGTCAATGGGGCTAATCTCTTGACTAAGGATTTGCAGGATAAGACCCTTAACTTTCAATGGACAGCCTGGGTGAGGAGGTGGAGTGAAGGGGAGTTTGTGCTGTGTAAGAGCCACTGTGCTCATTGAATGACGTGGTTATAGAAACCTGCTGCCCAGCCTCTCCCTCCTCCACCTTATTGTGGGGCTGTGCTAGTTTTTGACTCTCTCCTAAACTTCAGCTAGCCTAAGTGTGGAGACGGCGGCTGGCTGATGGCGGAAGGAGAACGGATCTGGACAGAACTGTGAGAAATGGGTGTCTAGAAAAAGGCTGGCGAGGGAAAGCCAAAAGAGCCTTCGTCCTGGGATAGGAGCGGCTCTTGGTTCAGGGAGGCGCCCCAGCTAACCGAGAGTTTCTTGAATCTAGACACTAACACTTGCTACTGAAGCATACTTACTAAGTATGTAGTAAAAATACACTGTCTATAGAAACAACTTTACTGAGCATGTCTGCACTGCATGGCTATCTCCACTGTACTAATTTCCCCATGTCTGCCCCAGCAGGCCCCAAGCCCATTGGGGCTGATTTTCAAAGGCACAACAGGTAGTTAAGTCTCTGATTCCTGTTAGTGCTTGTGAAAGTCTTCTCCTTGCCAGGTCTGGGGTGGGTTCTTTGGGAGTAGCCCCCCACTCCTTGTTATGAATATGGAGGTGATCATGCCAGGACCTTATGAGGAGAAGGAATGGAAGCTTCCAGCCAAGGGGTAATTCTTTTGTGTACATCTCACTTTGCATCTTAGGAAAGTCCTGACTGGGGAGGGGAGCCTGAGAACTGTGATTCATTCGGGGCATCTTGGACGAGGAAGTGACCTCCCCAAGTCAGCCTGGCTGTGCTCTCAGCAGGCCTAGTGCAGTCCTGCCACCCTTTGAGTAGGGCACTCCGGCTCCCACTCGTGCTGAGCTGTGTCATGGTGGAAAGAGAAATATCAGTAGATTTTTGGTCACGTTGGTTTTCCCGTGTGCGTCTGTGCATATATGTGTGTATCTACATGAGTGTCTGCACCTACTTCTTTATACTTAGCTGGTTATTTCTGCTTTATGATGTGCCAGTCACAATCCTTTCAACTACGAAAACAGAATCCCTTGCTATTTGGCTCACCTCCTCCAAAGAGACCGAAGTAAAGGGCTTTGCAGCATGCCCTGAAACTTGCAAAGTGAGTTGCTGCCCTAGTGGATGGGGGGAAGCTGTAGATGTGGTTTATCTTAATATTCGTAAGGCATTTGACACAGTCCCACGTGACATTCTCATAAGCAAACTAGAGAAATGTGGTCTAGATGAAACTATTACTAGGTTGGTGCAAAACTGGTTGAAGACTGTATTCCAAGACTAGTTATCAATAGCTTTCTGTCAAACTGAGGGGATGTAGCTAGTGGGGTCCTGCAGGGATCAGTTGTGGGTCCGATACTATTCAGTATTTTCAGTAATGACTGGGATAATGGAGTGGAGAGTGCGCTTATAAAATTTGCAGATGACACCAAGCTGGGAGGAGTTGCTAGCACTTTTGAGGACAGGATTAGAAATCAAAATGACTTTGACAAATTGGAGAATTGGTCTGAAATCAACAAGTTGAAATTCAATAGACAAGTGCAAAATACTACACAAAGCCCTTGGCTACACTTGCGAGTTACAGCGCTGTAACTCACTGACCGGCTACACTGGCAAGGCACGTACAGCGCTGTATCTCCCTGGGTACACTGCTGGAGTTACTCCACCTCCTCGAGAAGCATAAGAGATACAGCGGAGTGGCTACGACTCTCCCCTGTGAGTGTGTACCAGGAATCAACCTGCAGCGCTGTACTGATCATCTTGTCAAGTGGCCAATCCTCTCCATTGTTGTGACCGGCTGCAAGAATGTGGAAGTGCCGGTTTCAAAGCTCATACCACAGAGAAAAAGCAAACAGTTTGCTGTTTGCTTTGAGTGAGTGAATGAATGAGCAGGGGGCCGGGAGTTCGGAACTTGCAAAATAGAGTGCTGACGTGCTCCAAAAAGCACTCTCTTCCCCCCCCCACACACACTCCCTGTCACACTCCACCCCCGTTTTGAAAAGCACCTTGCAGCCACATGAATGCTGGGATAGCTGCCCATAATGCACCGCTCCCAACACAGCTGCAAATGTTGCAAGTGTGGCCATGCCACTGCACTGTCAGTTGTCAGTGTGGACAGACTGCAGCGCTTTCCCTACTCAGCTGTACGAAGACAGGTTTACCTCACAGCGCTGTACAGCTGCAAATGTAGCCAAGGCCTTAGGAAGAAAAAAATCAAATGCACAGCTACAAAATGGGGAATAACTGGCTAGGCAGTTGTACTGCTGAAAAGTACAATATGTGACTATGAGTCAACAACACGATGCAGTTGCGAAAAAAGCTAATATTCTGGGGTGCATTAACAGGAATGTTGTATGTTACACACAGGAGGTAATTGTTTCATTCTGCTGAGCACTGGTGAGGCCTTAGCTTGACTATTGTGTGCAGTGTTGGGTGTCACACTTTAAGAAAGATGTGGACAAGTTGGAGAGATTCCAGAGGAAAGCAATAAAAATGACTAAAGGTTTAGAGAACCTGACCTTTCCTCAAAGGTAAAAAACTGGGAATGTTTTGTCTTGAGAAAAGGCTGAGAGGGGACCTGATAAGTCTTCCAATATGTTAAGGGTTGTTAGAAAGAGGACAGTGATCATTTGTTCTCCATGTCCACTGAAGGTAGAACAAGAAGTAGTCAGCTTAATCTGCAACAAAAGAGATTTAGATTAGACATTAGGAAGAACTTTTCTAATTCTAAGGATAGTTGTGCACTGGACTAGGGTACAGAGAAATCCCCATCATTGAAGGTTTCAAGAACAAGTTAAACAAACCCCTGTCAGGGATGGTCTGGGTATACTTGGTCCTGCCTCAGTGCAGAAGGCTGGAGGTCCCTTCTAGTATGACATTTCTATGATTCAATAAAACTTGGCCTCTGTTAGAAGCCCCTCCGTAGGAAATGGTCAACCTCCAGCCCTCTCCTCTGTAAATCTGATCTCAACTGTCAAGGTAAAGCATGGAAAAAGAAGTGGTCTTGTTGTGTGTCTATATGTGAGAAGAGTGGTGCATTTCTGTCCCGCTCTGGTCTATATTTGCATCTGCCTATCTATGTATCCATTTTATAGCTTTGTGACCAATGCATTACCTTTGGAATACTTAGATTCCCTGGAATCACAGGTTCAAATCATAACGGGGTTAATTGGCCCCTCCTCCATCTCAGGAAACTACCTTGAATGCCAGGTACTGTACTGTGGGTCTTTACAACGAACCCCCAAAAAACAAGCTCCTATTTGCTATGCATGGACATTACAGTGCCTGGGGCACTCGGTTCAGAAAAGTAGAGAGATTTATGCCAGTATCCTTGGCCAAAATTTGCCCTTCCCTTACTATTGTGCTGTGCTTTGGTTGGCTGTCATCTTCATCCCAGAGGGAACTGCATTTCACTGGTGCAGTAGGTATACAGTTTATGAAGCAGTTGGAGATAGATAGGTACTTTAGCATCTTTTATCTATCCACTCATCCATCCCTCTTCCCCCACAGATCTATCTGTCTAACGTTGTTTTTTTCTAGAACACCATTGCTGTACTCTCTAGGCACTTGTTTTCTATGGGGGCATGCTTCAGTCTGTATGTGTGCCTCTGATTATGTATCTGTGCACACAATAGAAGCCACTGTCTGTGTGCATTTTTGTATATGCATGCCGATGTGTGTGTGTGTGTGTATCTGTGCACATCTATATGCATGTGCATCTCACACCCCAAGGAGGTTGTTCCCCCCGTATCTCATTGTTTTAAAAGTTCAAAGCCACCTTGTCTGAACTCCACAGCCCATCCTGGGGCTGTGCAGATCTGTTAGGCAAATCAGAGTTGATCTGCTGTCGCTTGGGCATGTCACATTGGCACATGCCTTTTTTATTATTATTATTATTATTTCCTCAGACTGAATTAAAGTAACAGTGCTACAGACCAATGTCAAATCTGCCAAAGGAATCCCAACTCTCTGGTGACTTCATTAGCTTCAGTGCCTCCGGTCAGCTAAAGTCATGGCGCTTTATTATCTCACAATGGGCTTTCTTCTTTCACCCTCTCTTATGCAGCAGCCTCATTAGCTAGGAATATGGAACACTTAACAGTTCCATTAATTTAGCATTCCAACTTGTTTTATCTTTTGCTTTCCTGGTGCTGTGCCCTTTCACCTCAGATTTCAGTTGCACGTTCAATTGAAGCAAACAATCCCTTCCACTAATTGCAAGGCTTGCTCTAGAGATCCCCCTCCCCCAGCTGTGGTACTTTTGCCTGTCTATAGCACCATTTACCTGCAGATCTGAAAGCACTTTGCAAACATGAAGGTCTGGTCTCCGCTACGAAGTTTAGCTACACCAACTAGGAGTGTGAAGAAAATCACCCGCCCAGCCAGCATAGCTGTGCCAGCAAAAACCCTGGTGTAGATGCAACTATGCCAACAGAAGAGTGCTTCTGTCGGCATAACTATTGTCTTTTAGGGAAGTGGTTTAGCTATGCCAACAGAATTCTGTCTGTTGGCTTATGCTGTGTCTCCACTAGGGGGCTGTGATGGTCTAGGCAAGCTGGCAAAGCATTTGTAGTCTAGACAAGCCCTCGGGGAGGTGGTTTAACTAGGCTGGCAAAAGAACGCTATTTGTTGGTATGAGCTGTATCTCCACTCTGCTGGCATAACAGGTATACGTATGCCAGCAAAGCATTTCTAGTGTAGACAAGCCCTAATTTAACTTTACAAATCAGTATTATATCCATTGATATATGGGAGGCTAAATCACAGATACACTAGCATTTTCCTCAAATGCTCCCACTAGCACCAGTGTTTTCCACCATTGGGAACACTAGGGTAGATAGGGCTTAGGTGTTTTCATCACCAAGTCAGCTTTCCCTGTTCAGATGAGGGCCAGGCGACACAGTGGTTGAAATAGACTGAGATCAGACAGTCCCAGGGTTTAAGAACTGTATCTCTTACCCCCGTTCATTCTCAGTTAATGACGCACACCAGAACAGTCTCTGCTGCCTTGGGGAGGCTCACATTGCTGCCAAATGTAACATCTGTCTCTTTCCTTTCCTGAACCCAGTAGGGACAAGAGCTCCATCTGGGAAAACATCTCATGCAAAAGGTCATGAGACCCCAGTGGGATCCAGGTTGGGGAGAGCCCTCTCCCCTGTGCAGTGGCCTCAGATTGCAAGCAGTGCCCCCCTGAACAGAGCTCTGGAGTAGAGGAGCAGTAGAGTTCGAATTTCTTGTTTGTTTGGGAGGCAAACAGGTCCCACGGTGATGTTCCTCACTGGGCGAAGATTTTGCTCAAGATGGAATTGTGTTTTGTATTGAGTGGGGAGGCAGGAGGGCCATCTGGAGAGGAGGAGAGTGTAGCCTGGGGAAGTTGCTTTAATTCAGGATCTCCCTGGACAAATCCACCCTCTCTGTATTGTGATGGCCATGGTATAAGACAAATAAAAATACTGTCCACCAGCCACCCATTACTCTTATCTCAGCCCCAGTGCTTTGAGCCAGTCCACTTCTAGTTCACAGCCTGTGATTTTTCCCTGCCCCATTATCAATTTCCCTCATTCCCTCTTAGTTCTTTTTGACAATGTGGCTTATTAGGTAGGTTTCTAGTCCAAGGGACCCTTCTTAAGCACCCAAGCAGGGTCTCTCATTGAGTGTTCCTGGGTCTCAGCTGAAGACAAACTCCACACTGGGTTCTAACATCCCTCACCCCCTCTTCCACCTCCAGGCTCCTGAGTGCATCCTTGCAGTATATCTCAGACCTCACTTATACTCGTCTCCCCTCCACACCCTACTGGAACCATTCCCCATTCTTTCAGGCATGTGCCACTACATGTCCCCATGCTCCGCACACAGACCAGGGGTTCTCAAACTGTGGGTCAGGACCACAAAGTAGGTCGTGGCCCCATTTTAATGGGGTCACCAGGGCTGGCTTAAGACTTGCTGGGGCCCAGGGCCAAAGCCGAAGCCCGAGTCCCACCACCTGGGACCAAAGCCAAAGCCTGAGGGCTTCAGCCCTGGGTGGCGGAGCTCAGGTTATAGGCCCTCTTCCTGGGGCTGAAGCCCTTGGCTTCAGTTTTGGCCCCCTAGCAAGGGCGGTGGGGCTCGGGCTTTGCCCCCCCCCCAGGGCGGCAGGGCTCGGGCGGGCTCAGGCTTCAGCCCCCCCTTCCTGGGGTCACGTAGTAATTTTTGTTGCCAGAAGGGGTGCAATGAAGATTGAGACCCCCTGACCTAGACAAACTGGGCATGCTAATGGAGAGATTCAGGTTACCAGGGAAAATCAGAGCTCAGTACTCCTTCAGCTAGGGATGCTACTACCTCTTTCAGCAAAGAAAGGTCTTGGATAAAGCCACCCCTTTGTACCCAACACCCCCTCTTCACTGCTGTCACTGACTTCTCTTATTCTCCCCGCATGCTACATTAGTTCACTTCTCCCCCCTTCCCCCACAGAGTCCCTTGCAGCATCTCATTTCACCTTGATCCCTCACAGAGGTTGTATATATGCAGTGAAACACCAGAGTGCTAATAACACACATTATCACCTTTGGTGATGCATGTCACACTCAAAGGCCAGATTCGATTTGGGCTGGAAGCCCAATTGCTAATATTCAGTTGCAAAGATCAGCAAGTAACTACAAGGATTGCAGTGGGGAGTGGGGGGAGAAATGAGAAATAAAAAAGGAAGATAAACATAAGTCACACAAAACAAATAACTGGCGGGAACTCCATTAAATCATATTTTAAAGGGAATATTCAAATATTAACTATGTAATTAAGTATTCATTAATTAAAGAGGAAGCCAGCTGTGCTAAGAGGAGCAAAACCCTAATCTTGTGTGAAGTCTTGTTTAGTTCAGCTGTCAACTCCATAGAGCTGGTTTTTGGCTTCAGAAGAATTTGGACTGAAGTTTTTAAAGCCACCTAGGGGGTTTAGAGGTGCAGTTCCCACTCAATAGGAGCTATGCATCTAAATCCCATCAAATTTCAACGGTGTTGCTCATTTGATTTTAAGAGATGTGCGCAGTTAGCCATTTGTCATCCTCCAGTTGTCTCCCCACTTCACTGTTGCTTCATAAATCTGACTCACGCTGGCTTTTCAGGGTATGTCAATTTAAATGGGCAGCATGCATGTCTGAGGGGCGTCCAGCAGTGAGTGGGGAGCGGGGTGTCATTGTTCTGTAATCACTTGTGGGATTTGCTGTGAAGAACCAAGTTGTGTCATCTTGGTTGTTCCATCTTGTCTGGCCTCACTGCTGATGATCTTTTCTGGCTTTAATTTATGCCAACACACGTCAGTTTCACATGGGATGGGGTGAGTTGGCCAGCATCATTTGGCTAATGGACAGGGCCAGGTGGCTATTGGGAGCAGCATGATGGCATCTTTTATGGCCTGAAAAACATTTGGAAGTCTTTGGCTTGTGGCATCTATTTGGGTATGAAGGAAAATTTTCCCTCCAGTCCTATTTGAAGAATTTCTCAACTAATAACCTAGGGAGAGTTCTGAACAAACAATAAACACAGGAAATTTCTCCACCTGCCACTGAAATGCAGCCACTACTGAAGTCGAAGGAGGCAGCTGTTGAACAGTGCACAGACACACTACGCAAAGGTGGAGGACAGGAAGTGCATGCCATACCCAATAGAAACTGTATGGGGAGTTTATGGAACAGAGTGGAATTTGGCCAGGATACTGGCACTGAGAACTCTTAGTCATATGAAAAGTGCTATGGGATTTTTAATGATTACAAATGGACCTCTGCTTTTAGTCTTATCTGAAAAACTGCATCTCATGTGTTCGTACACGCAGGAGGCATGCTGGCCTGTGATGGAGGTGGGATCCTGGTGCTAGTTCCGCTTCCAAGATCCGTCCTTCCAATGATGCCTGGAGAATGGCCTGTCTTCCCTGGGCCATGCTGCTTTGGATCGAACCTACAATGAAAACTGAAGCTGCTCTGGCATGGTGAGGATGCAGGCCCTAGTTGTCTCAAAAGCCAGCTGGAAACAGAGTGCCCAGACCAGATGGCCTTAGCCCACTGCAGCCATCCTAGAGAAGCAATTGTAGAAAGAGCCTGTATAGGCCATGTAACAATCCTGGAGGCAGCCATGGGGGTCACATTGAGACATCCCAGCACTTTCAGGTGGAGCGTGAGCTGTCTGGTGTCTCTGACAAACTCGTCTGTCATGGAGCAAGGACCATTGTACGCGAGATGCAGCAAAAGAGGGGGAATTAAAAGAGAGCGAGAGAGCAATCAATACATTATTTAACAGGAGGAATGCAAATGACGAAAAATTAATGAGGCCTCTTCTCCTCCCCCCCCCCCCTCCCCTCCTTTGCAGTAAGATTGCTGACAAATTCTCTGGAAAATATCAAAACAGCCTCAGGGTGGAACCTGCCAGAATGATGCACCATTATCTATTATTGATGGAAACCTTGACAAGTTCCCTTTAAAAGGAGAGAGAGAGATAGAAGGTTGGGGGGGGGGGAATTGCATCTAATCTTTGTTTTAAAGCTGTAGTCGCTCCTTTTCTCTTCCCTGAGGGCAGATTAACTACTGAAGTTGGTGCTTGCTTTTCTTCCACCCACCCCAAGACCAGCATGTAGAACACTTAGACTCAGTCCAAGTGATTTAAAAGGGATTCAGGCTATATTGGTTGGATGCTTTTAAAATTAAAATGTGGGTGTGTCAGGGAGGGGAGGGAACATAAATATGGAGGCAGAATATTTGTTTCTCCCTCCCTTCCCCAAGAAAGGATCTTTCAAGCCTCATTTAAAGATGAAATGGAGCTGAGCTGCAAAGGGTTGGAAGGCGCTTGGGGTCGTGTCTGGGGAAAGCAGGAGGAGGATCTTGGGGGGGAAAACAGAAGGAAACAGATGATTAAAGCAGCTGAAGCAGTAAACCCTGGAGGAGAGATTGAGGATGGGGCAGAGGAGAGCAAATTCCTGTTACAAAAAGTGACAAGGAAAAAAAAAAAAATCCAACAAGCCCCTGAAGCATCACAAAACTGCTCCTGAACGGCACGGAGGCAAGAGACCATGGGAGCCAGCACAGAACAACTATCAAACCTGCTGATGAGTGACACGCTGTGAGGATTAATATTTTATAAATGTCATTGGCCTCCTGACAGGCTCCTGTATAATCTCATTCTTTAGTCCCTCACAGCAAACCAGCAAAACCCTCTTAACAAACCAGAAGCAGGTGGAGTGGGTGGTCCCTGCTGTTCCAGTTATTTCTGTCATCTGGAGCCAGAGCCAGAGCCGTTCCCTCCATCTCCTCCCCTACCATAAAGACTTGGGAGGAGGGAAGAGCAGCTGCCAGCACACACACACACACACCAACACCACTGCCTCACCTGTCAGATACTGTGCAGTTCGCAGATCCAGAGCATAATGTGTGTGTGATGGTTGATGTGTTTTGGATGTTGGGACAAAGATACTAGAGGGACAGGCTCTCCAGGCTGGACTGCGCATGGAGTGGCCCCCTCTCCTGATTTCAAAGGACTTTTTCCCTTCTCCAGATCTGATACTCATGTACCTCTTATTGGGGAAGATGTGTGCCCCGAGGAAGGCAGCTGGGTCAAGTAGAAAGGAGACCAGAGCAGTCAGGAGACCTGGGATCTCATCTGAGTTCTTCCACTAATGTTTGTGATCTTGGGCAAGTCAGTTCATCTCTCTGTCTCAGTTTCCCCAGGTGTAAATGGGAGACAATTATATTTAATTACCTTTGTAAAGAGCTATGAGATCTGTGGATGAAGGACGGGGGGAGGGATAGCTCAGTGGTTTGAGCATTGGCCTGCTAAACCCAGGATTGTGAGTTCAATCCTTGAGGGGGCCACTTAGGGATCTGGGGCAAAAATCAGTACTTGGTCCTGCTAGTGAAGGCAGGTGGCTGGACTTGATGACCTTTCAAGGTCCCTTCCAGTTCTAGGAGATAGGATATCTCCATTAATTTTTTTTTTTTTTATAAGTGCCAAGTGTTGTTGTTGAATGTAGATTTTTATAGGCCCTGAAACATATTCTAAGGATGCAGCCCCATCCATCGAGGACAAGGACAGAGTTCACTCCAGGCAGACACTGAAATCAAGTCCATGTTTCTCTTATTATTATTCCCGATGAACTTTAACCGAGCCAGCCTTCTCCCTGTTGGACAGGACAGTCTTGGTTGGCTAACATACAAACACAGGAATTACCAATTGACGTTTGTTCTACCTAGTCCCATGTCATATCTCCAACAGTGACCAGCATTAAAGACTTCAAAAAAGGTGTAAAATCCCCATAATGGACAGTATGGAATAACATGCCGACAGGTGAAGTTTCTTCCTAACCCCAAGCAGTTAGTGTTTGGGTTATGCCCAGAAGCAGGAAGGTTTGTATCATGTTTAATGTAGCCACAGAGGATATTTATATTATTAGTGTACAAGTCCATTCCTTTTATAGATCCTACTAAGTTCCTGGCCTCGGTGATACCTTATGGCAGTGAGTTCCATAGGTTAAATACACATTCTGTAAAAAGAGCATTTCCTGTTACCAGTTTTAAATGTATTGCCTTCTAATTTAATTGAATGTCTCTTGTTTTGGTATTATGAAAAAGGGTAAATCAACATGCCTGTCTCTGCATCACTCGTTATTTTAAATGCCTCGGTCACATCCCCATTCTTCATCTCTATCCCATTCCCTTTTAGTCATACCCTAACTAGTCCTAATATTTTTAATCTATCATCATGGATTATTGATTATTTTTGTTGCACTTCTGTAGACCTTCTCCATTTCTTGGGGTGACCAGAAATGAATCAATTTCTAATGGCTGGGGTGTAGGTGGTTGGGCCAATAGCATCTGCTGTGCCAGAGTTGAAGGCAGAAGTAGAGACTAGTTACCAAGCTGAGTCAGGAGATGAGTACCAACATCAAGCTGGGCCAGGAGCAAGACAGGGTGAAAAACCAGGTCTGTGACAGTAGCAAGCCAAAGTCTGCATTGTTGCTCAGACAACTCCCTAGGGCAACTTTTTGGTTTAGGTACTGTGGACCAGTCAGGTGGCTGCAGGGTTCTGTCACTCTGGTCTCTTCGGGTGGTACTTCCTAAGGTGCATAACCCTCCAATAATTTTTGGGTGCTGGTTTGCCTGTCTCCTGAGTGGTGAGGTGGAGGTGTCACTCATCCTAGACCCTCCAGTCCTTATACGGCTGTTAAAGGTGAAGTATATAATGGCATGAAAATATTTTAAGCATTATTTTCTGTGCCTTATATTATGCACCCTAATATTTTGGGGGATTTTTTTGTAACCACCACTGCATATTGCATTGAGGTTTTCATTGAGCTGTCCACAGTCATGCCTAGATTTGTTTTCCTGGATCATTGCAGTTAATTTAGATCCCATCAATGTGTAGGAATAATTCAAATGGTTCCTTCCAGTGTGCATTGTGTGTCTACAGTGAATTTTATCTGCCATCATGTTGCCTAGTCACTTATCTTTGTTAGGTCCCCCAGAATTGCTCTATCTTCTCTAGTCTTCATTCATTGAAATAATTTTGTGCCATCCACAAATATTGTCACCTTGCTGTTTGCTCATCTTTCCCAGATCTTTGATAAATAGACTAAACAACATTGGTCCTCAGAACACCTTGCTATGAACTTCCTTCCATGATGAGAATTGAGCATTTATTTGGCCTACTTTGTTCTTCTACCCAGTTTCTAATCCTTGACAGAGATTTTCCTGTCACCTATCACTCTTAAGGTACGTCTACACTGCAATCTGAAGTGTACTTGCAGCTTAGGTAGGCATACCTGTGCTAGCTTTAAGCTAAAAATAGCAATGAAAATATGGTGGCATATGCATTAGCGTGGGCTGTACATGACGGCCCGGGACCCTGGGTATATATTCATAGTGCTAACCCATACCAGAGTCTATGATGCCACAGCTTCACTGGTATTTTTAGTTGCACTAGCATAGGTATGTTTCAGAGTAGCAGCCGTGTTAGTCTGTATCCGCAAGAAGAACAGGAGTACTTGTGGCACCTTAGAGACTAACAAATTTATTAGAGCATAAGCTTTCGTGGGCTACAACCCATCCGAAGAAGTGGGTTGTAGCCCACGAAAGCTTATGCTCTAATAA
>NW_020664589.1:9001525-9015572 GCF_002925995.2 Terrapene triunguis | reverse complement strand
GAGCATAAGCTTTCGTGGGCTACAACCCACTTCTTCGGATGGGTTGTAGCCCACGAAAGCTTATGCTCTAATAAATTTGTTAGTCTCTAAGGTGCCACAAGTACTCCTGTTCTTCTAGCATAGGTATGTCTAACCGAGCTGCAGTCACATTTCCAGTTCCAGTGTACATACACCCTTACTTTCTTCAACTGCTTCTTGTTAGGGGCTTTGTCGAAGTTGTGTTGTTGTTGTTTTTGGGGGCTGGGGGTAGGTAATTCCAAATAAACTAAGCCAGACCCTGAGTTGGAGTAAATAAATCTATAAAGGCCAATGCATTGATGCCCATTTACACCAGCTGAGGATCAACGTATCTGATTGTACAAAAAACCTTTTTACAAGTCTCTCGCAAGTCCAAATAAACTGAGCCGGATCCTGAGCTGGTGTAAATGGGCATCGATCCATTGCCCATCATATTTCCTGGTTTTACTTTATCCATTATTTTGTTGACTCTCAAAGGTTTCCAATAGATTGGAGAGGTACCGTTTCCTTTACAGAACCAGAGCTTGTTAGTCCCCATCATATACTCCTCTGGGTGCTTTATTATTCTGCCTTTAGTTATTGTTAGCTAATTTTCCTGACACCAAAGTAAGACTGACTGGTCTATAACCGTCAGAAACACCTCGGGTGCCTCCTTTCAAACTATGTTTGACACTGGCTACCCCCAGCCTTCTGGTAGAGTAACTGGGTTAATGAGAGATTTCTTTTCATCTGTCACAATCACCAGGAAACCTGGGACTGGTTTTGAAATGGTCATCAGAAACAAACTCTGTGTATTGCTCCTGCTGTCAGCCAGGCACTGCTGGCAGGTTAAAATGGTTAACAGTATGTTTGGAATGAGACACTACTTGGAGTTTAACCCATCCAGGGACTATGCAAGCTGTGTCAAGTTGGAAACTCTCGGTTACGGTGTCAGGGTTTAATTCACCTCCGCTAGTGCCGGAGTGGGAGAACAGGGGGTATTTACCCACCCTGCGGGGGAGGGCAGGTGCTATTTGCATCACTGCCTTCCCACCAGGGGCGAACAGCTGGGGCACCATAAGAACTACACTGGGGTAGGCTTCCCTGTGGATGCACAGAGTCAGCACATCTGGATACTCTGGCTACACCCTCTCCCTAGACAGTACTGCCTGACTATGGGGGATGTTGGCCAGCTGTGAATACCTGGGGAATGGGGATTGTGGGCGCTCAATTAGTGCTGCTTTGTCTTTGGACTTGCTACTGTTGGGGCCTTGTGCTAGGGTCTGCTCTGGTGGAAGCAGAATGAATGATGGAGAGGAGAATTCAGCCCAATGGGCTTTGGGCTTCCCTCCAATGCCCTGGAGTTTCCTTGTTGGCTCAGGCAAGATGGAGACCCTTGACCTAAATTACAACCTTCTGCCTGCCCTTTAAATTTCCCCCCGAGCCCCTAGTTGCACCCTGTGGCTCCGAAACAGACAAGGGCTGTCCAACAGCCTCTGAAGCCATCCTCAAGTTACAGAGTGATAATGAGCCCTGTGAAAATGGAGCTTATTTCTGAAGGGAAATGAAACAATGAAGCCAGGGACAAGGCACTCCAGAGGCAATTTCTAAGGCAGGGGAGAGCCAAACAATCCCCAGGCTTCCAGCTGGACTCAGTGGGGATTCTTCAAATAGATAGAAATAAAGTTGACAACGAGATTAACTTTTTATGGGGCTGAAGGCCACCCCTGGGGCCTCTGCAGGGCAGAGAGAGTAGCCTCTGCAGTCTCCACAGTGCTGGAATTCCCTTGTCCATCCAGAGCATTGTTTTTGCCTTTCCATTGTCTGTTTGCTAAGGAAGGAAGTCTGTGTTGACAAATGGACTTTATTGAGAGTTTATCTCCCTGCTGCTAACTTTGAGTAAAAATCTAACATAAATTCCCAGACAGAAACAGGAGGTCAGGTTGAAAAAAGGAAAAACCACACAAAACAACCCATTACTGCTGGCTTGAAGACGAGAAGAAGCGCTCTGGGCTGAGAAATAATGGCTTGATGTTTGTATCATTATCAGGGCTACGTGCCCCACATTTACAATGTTGTCTGAAATGTATGCAAGCTGGAACTTGCACAATGGAATCAGAGTAGGAGACGGCCAGTCCCTTCTTAAGGAACCTGCATGCA
The DNA here is from genome assembly GCF_002925995.2 of Terrapene triunguis. Classification (NCBI taxonomy): domain Eukaryota; kingdom Metazoa; phylum Chordata; order Testudines; family Emydidae; genus Terrapene; species Terrapene triunguis. The sequence continues at coordinate 9,013,415 of NW_020664589.1, read as the reverse complement.
GTTTGGAAGGCCCACATCAGGACACACACATTTTAACTGCTCGATGTGCACTTCCTCAGATGCTCAGAGTCGCTAATTAACCCTCAGCCCCCTGCAAAGTAGGTCACTATTATTACCCCCATTTTACAAAGTGGAAACTGAGGCACCGAGTGGTTCATTTGCCCAAGGGTAATTTTTTTTATTGAATGTGATTATCCTTCATGAAGAAGCACTGCTCCTCTCTCCTGTCATTGTTCATTCTCTGTGTTGGTGCCACTCACTATTCAGAGAGAGTGCTGCATTTCATAAGCTTCAGACCTTTTCTCTCTTGCTGTCTTCAGGGTTCAGTGCAACTCAGTCGTCTCCTGCAATAGCCCCTGTTATTCAGTTCTGGCTTCCTCAAGCCGCTCTGCCAGTATAGCTCATTCCTGCCCTGCAACGCCCCGTGTTATTCCAAACCAGAGCACCCCACAGCTCTGCCTGTGTATCTCCATGCTGTCCCCGTCACTCCACGCCTGTGTCTCTGCTGTCAATCAGGCCAAGCCATGTGGTGGTTCTGTATTGTGGACGGGGTGACATTTTTGGCTTTGGAACAAGCTCTCCCTGCCTGGAATTGGCAGAGAGAGAGAGTGAGAAGAAATCAGAGAGCTGTGCTGTCATGTCTGATAACGTTTCTCTCTGGGTGACCTCTGTTTCCATAACACAAATTTTATTATTTGACTTTGGAATATTGATTTTGATTTCCCGTTTTGTTTTGGTTTCACTCCTTTCCTTTCTGCAGAGAGAGCCAAGGTCACCTTCATCTCCTGTCTGCCTTGTAGTGTGGGTGGGGTGGGGGGTGGTATCTCTTGACCATGGACAGTGACCTGGAAGAAAAGCTGGGCTCTCCCTGTGCACATAAATACCAGGGAAACTTGTAATAGAGGTTAGTTTTTATGTAGATATCAATAGATATAGCTTTGTTGTCAGAAAGTGCTTTGTAATGATCCAAGAAGTTCCTTCCAACTTCCAGACAGAGGCAGCAAGATGGTTTCTCATGGTCTTGGAATTTGCATTCAACTCCACTTCTGGAGAGGAGCGAGAAGCCAGTGTGAGCCAAAAGGAAGGACAAAAACAAGAACAGAGAATGCAACATATGCCATTCACTGTTTGTATGGCTGGGACCTGCCAGCACCATCCTGAGGCTTTTGCCCCCTGGTATGCATATACTCCTCCTGTTGGCTACATCACCTCCATTGGACTCACTACAGCAGCAGAACAGGCTTTCTAGTACAAAAGACATTGGGGGGGGGGCATGCACAGTTTGGGCCCTCTCCGATATAAGGCTCCTGCATTTGAGCTTCCAGCTCCTCTAGATCTGTTCATGGGTTGGGCTGGGGTGGCAGAGTGTTTGCAGAGAAGTGAGGAGGATGAAACGCCTTTTGCAGAAGTGCCACCAAGACATATGGTTTTATACTGGGAAGAGCCAAGTCTGAACATTTCTGTTTCCAGTTTAGTCTGAGCAGTCCAAATCTGCTATTTCTGTGCTGACTTGGATTAGCAGAGAGCTCTTCATCCAGCCCCAGCTGTAGCTCCGTGGGGGGTGTATACCAGCCTCTGATGTGCTGTGATGTACTTGTCACTATATCAACCTCTCACCCTCAGGAATAACCCAATAATACACAAAACAACTTGTCTGTCTTCATGGAAGGTGCCTGTGGGACTATAAACTAGAGATGGGCCTGAGCTGCATAGTTCTGATCCAGTTCTGGACCCCAAATTCCTCAGAGTTCCAGGGTGTTTGCATCCAGTTTTTTCATTCAGGCCCATATACTGTAAACCAATTCCTGAGCAGAACAAAGGATTTGCCATGCAGGTATTGCTCTATCATCCTTGGTGTCCTGCCTCCAGTAGTGGCCAATACCTCATGCTTCAGAAGAAGGAAAAGTCCCTCACATAGTGCACCTGGCCAATTGTGCAGTGCTTCATATAGGGCAAATTCCTTCCTGATCCCCTGCAGAGGTCAACCAAGAACCTCAAGCATGAAATTTGGTGGCTCTTAGATTGTCTATTTGCCTAACTCAGAGGTTATTAGTGGAGGCTGGTGACATCTGAAAGTGGGTAGACAAATTCAGTTTATTGTTACTATTTCTTCTGGGTTGTGTCTCTTCCATTGCTTCTCTTTCTGTCCCACTGGGAGGTTTGCATCGACCACTGAAAAACAGGACAAGCACTTGTCACTTTGAAGCAGCCACCTTTGTCAATAGTCCTGTAAAATTATCCAGCCTGTTTTAAAAACCCAGCTAGTGACTGCGTTAACGGCCTCTGTGATGCAGAACCCCACAGGTTGGCCATTCGTCTTGGTGTGTGAGACAATGCTAAACGTACTGCCCTTATGATTTCTTTGAGTGACCTTGAGAAAGAGGTGTGTCCCAGCCTCAAGGGATGGACTCCGCAACCATCTGCATCCCAGGAAAAGTGCACTTAGAATTTACAAGTCAAAAGGAGCAGCCAACACTCCACGTTCCCTGGGATCTGAGAACCAAGATGGGCTCAGTCTTTTCACCTTTTCTAATGTCAGCAATAGAGATCCCAGAGCCACAACATAGCTGACAGTGCACCAGTCAGAACAGACTCCAGTGAGCTTAGTTGTAGCTGTATTGGCCTTTCAAGGCTAGCAGGAATAGACATATTTTGGTCGGTAAAGTCAGCAGATATGACCTGAAGATGCAGTAAGGAGCTTTATTGAACAAACTGCCACTATATCAATAAGCCACAAGAGGGTGAGCTATTGGCACGTGCCTTGGTTGCATTTTGAGGTATAAAGGACAAAGGCTGACTGCTTTTGACCACAAAGGAAGTGCACCAGCAGCTGACTAAAGCGTCACGGGCATGCTGAATTGCAGTTAGAATATGGCTCCTTCATGTCCTAATTCACTTTTTAAAAACTTGTTTACACAATGTATCCTTCAACTGTGAAAAGTAGTTCTCAATAAAAGGATAAGAGTAGCAGGGAACCCTTTATAACACCCCTTTCTTATTTGGACTTAGCTAAGTGCCAAATGTTTCTAATCTTCTGTAGCTCTCTTTTTTAGTAGTCCCTGGATTATTTGGTACTCTCTTCCCTTCTCCTGTCCCCCTGGTTGCCATCTGCTCTTCCTTCAGCAATTTGCAGCCCAAGAGCTACTTTCTATCCACTTTCTTTTACCAAAATTAAGGTAGAATATTGGACAGTTTCACTTTTGCCCTGGGAAATGGGTTAAAAGTGTCAGAAAGCACTACAGATCTCTGCCTTAGGTGTTTGTATGGATCCCCTTGCCATAGCATCTGAAGGCCTCTCAATTTTTCATACATTCCTCCTCCCAACACCCTTCGTAGGTTGGGACGTGCCATTATCCCCATTTCACATGTGAGGAACCTCAGGTGCAGAGAGACTAAGTAACTTGCCCAAAGTCATACAGAAAGTTTGTGGCAGAATAGGGAGTTGGACCCAGTCTCCTGAGACCCAGATGAGTGCCCTAACCACTGGACACCCCCCCCCACCCCAAAAACTGCTACTCCTTATTCAGCGCTGTCATGCGTATATGCCTGCCTCTTTTCACTCCTCTGTCCCCAGAGGCTGCCTTCATTATCTTTATCTTTCCTGTAGCTTCCCCTTGTCCACCCATTTATCATCATGAGTGCAGGGATTTCGCCTCATTCCTAATGTTAATGAGTCTCAGTTATGCACCAGTGGGAGTCAGAAAAGGTCCAACCAGCCACTCAGATTATGTTTATAAATGATCAGGTCTTAATTGTTGGGTCCAGTCAAGATGCATTCAGTGGAGGACCTGAGGAAAAGGGGGAGAGATGACTGTTTGCCATAGGGCCACTTCACTGTACTGCATAAGTCAGAGCAATCTCAGAGCTGCTCTAATTGATTCACATTTGTAAAGGCCCCCAAGGGGTTGTCGTACTTCCCATGGATTGCCAGAGCAGCGTGAGCTCCAACCATGTCACCTTCTCCCTATATTCTCCCCGACATACACCATGCACTGCATGCACGTGAGTTAGCGGATAATGTAGGAAATCTCCAGTTGGCCAATTGGGGCAGCCTTCAGGCTTTTTATGCTGCCAGAGTGATGCAGAGCATTCTTCTCAGAGTCAGGACTGGGACCTGCATGTCCACAGCCAGACTCTTTTTCCTTTGAACAAGAAGGGAGTTGCATTCTCTGTACTCATTGGAATCTTCCCAGTTTAAAGTAGAACTCCCCTCTGAAAAGTAACTGTAAAAATGGAATTGGAGGGCTCCATGTTTACTTGGTTTTCTAATTTGTTTAATTTCTTCCTGCTCTCCAGATTCAACCTTGAAGCTGAGAGGCAAGCTGGGTTCTTCCCTGCTCTCACACATCAGCACCAGTAATACAGATTAGGTGGAACAATTTTGCCCTCACCCCTGTGTGACTCTATTCTCTAGTACTATGGGTGTAACTGACCTATCCAGCATTTGCTGTATGCAGTGTAGTTGTAGCCGTGTCGGTCCCAAGATATTAGACAGAAAAGGGCATGAGGTAATATCTTTTATTGGGCCATTTTGCGTGAGGCCGGAAATTCCTTTCCCAGACCTGAAGAAGAACTTTATGTGGCTCAAAAGATTCTCTCTCTCACCAACAGAAGTTGGTCCAATAAAAGATATTACCTCACCCACCTTGTCTCTCTACTATTCTGCATTTGGAATTTAGTTAACAATTGAGTTGAATGTGCACAAGCTAGAATAGAATCCAGTTCCTGCTCCCAGAGCTCTGTTGGATCTGCAGGGCTTAGAGAGGGAAAACATCATCCAAACTCAAGTTTTCTCCTCAAAAGTCAGCAAAGATGTCTCCAGACACACACACACACACAGCAGATCTGCCATTTTTCAGAGTAGAAATGTTAAATCAAAGTCAGTCAGTCAGACAGTGAAATGCAAGTGGATACTTTGTGGATCTTCTGCACACAGCAAAGGGGTTAACTGAATGTGGGCTCAGTTCTACTCGCATGCCCAAACAGCCCCGCTGACTTCAATAGGTTGGCATGGGTGTAAGAGCAGAGTTTGGCCCTCTGTTTTTGTTCCAGTGTGTCATACTATGCTGCCCTCTAGAGGCATCAACTATATTGATGTCAAAAAGACCCAATATAAAGTCAGTCCTGTCAATTATTAACCCACATCCTGCTGTGCTTACTCAGGGGAAATTCCCCTTGGCTTCATGGTAGATTTGATGGAGTAAGAACTACGGAGCTTGGTCCAGTGTAAGGAAAACAGCACAAAATTCTCCTTTGAGAAGATATATCAGTGTGTTTTCTAGAGGCAGTGTGGCCCACAGGAAGGGAGATAAGACTGGGGGTCAGGAGAACTGAGTGCTTAGCCCGGTTCTGCCACTGACTTGCTTTGTGACCTTCTGTGAATCACTTAATTGCTCTGTGCCTCTGTCTCTCCTCCCACCCTTTGTTTGTATTGTCTATTGAGATTGTCAGCTGTTCAGAGCAGGGACTGTCTCACACTATGTATTCGTACAGCACCTAGCTCAGTGGGCCCCAGGTTGCAGTTGGGGTCTCTAGGCAAATATCGATAATAATTACACAAAAACTACATTAAAAGAACATTGTTCAGGTTACAAAGTCAAGCCTTTGGAATTCAGGCAGGGCCAGAGTTAAGGTTGTCTGTGCATTCTTAATCCAACCCCCTTGTCCACATGCATTAAGATACGGTCTTTACTTACATGATCACATGCTACTTTTCCCACAGGGCTAGTGCTCCAGTAGCTATAGACCCTTCTACCCCTGCCCAACCCCACCTTCACTTTTGTCCCCTTCTGCTCCTGCCCATCCCCCTTTCCTGACTTGTGTCCCTGTTCCACCCTGTGCCTATCCTATACCCTGACTCCTGCATCAGCTGCTGACCCCCCTTGCGTCTATTGGCCCAACCTCCATGGCCCTTGCCCCTCTCCCAACCTTTTTTAGACTCCCTGTCTTTTCCACCTCTCTGCTCCTGCCTCTGTCCCGCCCCCTCCGCCCAGCTCTTGCTCCTAATGCCCCTTCCCTTCACGGCTTCTTCCCCCTCCTGGAGACCCCCCACAGTTCCTCACCTCCCTACAATAGAGTCATTTGGCTTCCTCCTCCTACACACTGCCTGGGTGCCAGCATATGGTGCGTGTGAGAGAGAGACAGCAGGATCCTTGGCCCCATTCCTCAAAGGTATTTAAGCCCCTAACTCAATTTGATTTCAGTGGCAGTTAGGGGTCTAAACAGGATCTGGGCCCTTCTGCCTCAGTTTGCAAAGGGGTTTGAGGCTGGGAGCACAAGATTCCAGTGGATTCCATCCCTCTGCCCCTGCACCAAGCTCAGCTACTCAGGGGTTTGGCTCTAAGAAGGAAACTTACTAGGCTCAAAGAGGCAGAGAGGGTTCAGGGCAAAAGATGTTTTGGGGGCTTATTCACATGAAAATATATTTTTTCTTGTTTTATGCTGTTGCTAATTAAAACCTTGTATCACCAGCTCTGTAAAACACAATACAGACAAACTCACTCAAGTGCCACATGCATTTCAGGGTGCTGAGACCATCTGAGACTCTCCAATTGCTCAAGGCAAACTTTTCAGAGGATGCACTTTTGGAAGGACATAAAAATCTCCATGTCTAGGCAGATGGAGAGATCTTTCTGGGTAATTGATTGTTTCCAACATTCAACAGAAAAATGTGACCACTTTCCATTATTCTCACTCAGGATTAGAGAAATGAATTAGTTGTCTGCCTAACAAAGGGCATCTAGAAAAACATGAGCATGTTACTTGTCCTGGGGAACCTAGTATTCTCACATGGAAAATGGGCATTTATACACACAAACCCATTTCTGTGCCCCCTTTGTCATGCTTACTCTGATGTTATCCGAGCCTCCTGATCTTCGTGTATGTGTAATATCCTACACACAGAAGAATTTAGTTCTAGTGAACATGGCACATAGTGACCATTCAACTCTGGGTCCCACATGTCTGGTAGAATCCACTCTCTCCTCACAAGGAGTAGATTTTGCTTCTCTAGGGCCTGGTCTACACTAACCCCCCAAGTCGAAGTAAGGTACGCAACTTCAGCTACGTGAATAACGTAGCTGAAGTCGACATACCTTACTTCGAACTTACCGCGGTTCAGACGCGGTCCACACGGGGCAGGCAGGCTCCCCCGTCGACTCCGCGGTACTCCTCTCGTTGAGATGGAGTACCGCAGTCGACGGCGAGCACTTCCTGGTTCGATTTATCGCGTCCAGACCAGACGCGATAAATCGAACCCGGAAGTTCGATCCCCAGCTGCCGAACTAGCGGCTAAGTATAGACCAGCCCTAAGTGTCTGATTTGGAAGGTAGTTGTATTATGGATCATTCAGATAAAACAATCAAACGGGGGAGGCTGCTCAGATCAATCCTTAACGTATAAAGTATAAAAAAGTAACCGATAAACAGATGAACCCACTATAATTGTCTAACATTTTTTAGCCAGATCCACGGGTAGTGCAAATTGGCATACCTTCAGTGAAGTCAAAGGAGCTATGCTGATTAACATTAGATGAGGATTTGGCCTCTTGTCTCTAGTCGTCTTTTCAGCTAATGAAAGTTTTCCATTTCATATCGGTTGGGAAGATTTGTATCTTGTAAACTGTATTGCTGGGCATGGTACAATGAGCTATCGTGCCAGCTGGTGGTAATTGGGCTCTTGGGTGCTTTTGCCCACCATATAAGGTCTTTGTATGGATCTGTTTGTTTCCTAATCAAGTGGTGATTACAGCTACTGGTAATTTGTTCTTTGCAGATTCTGCCAGTCCTTTCTCTGTGGCTGGCCTGCTCCTGTCGGCCCTCTGGTGAGAGTCCTTGCTTCTGCAGGAATCATGAGAGGCTGGGAACATTGCAGCTACCTAAGTCTGCCTAGGATTGTATTTGACTGTACAATTCCAGTTACTGTACTCTAGTGCTCCTGCTATGACCAATTTGGGCAGCTGTCTTCAGGGAGCCCTCCTCCCCACATTGTCCTTTCCACAGCAGATTAGCAGGTGTTCTAGGGTGACCAGATGTCCTGATTTTATAGGGACAGTCCTGATTTTTGGGTCTTTTTCTTATATAGGCTCCTATTGCCCCCTCACCCCGTCCCAATTTTTCACATTTGCTGTCTGGTCACCCTAAGGTGTTCTCAATACCTTTCAGCAGGCACGAGGAGAGGCAGCATTATTCTAGAATGCAAGACAGATCAGCAGACACAGATGAGTGTGTGACAATTGTCAATTAATACTTTAAGCATTAGTACACTGTATACTCACTAGAGGGCAGCAGTGCTCTTTCTAATTTCTCAGTGCTTTCCTATTTCTTGTGCAATTTCCCTTGCTCAGTGGGTCAGATGTAAAGTTAAATGAATCGTTTCAGGAATGACCTTGAGGGGGTACAGTTTATTGTCTATTAACTTTCCTTAGTGGTTGTCATTATAGAGAGACAAGCATGAAGCAGATTCAATTGGGGCAGCTCTGAAGGCCTATGACAGCTGGCAAAGTGTTCCTGAAGGGTTGCTTCCTGTGTGCTTCTCCCAATGAAGAAGAGATCTTCAGAGAGACCAGCCCCAGGTTGTTTTATGAACTGATGCTGTTAGTCTCTATTGCAAGTCTCTGATACATAGACGAATTGAGTCAATACGCTATTCTGGATAGTAGCACAGCATGACACTGGCGTCAGCTCCATGAGCCCTCTGGGACACGCTCCTTATTCTCCTTCCTCTTCCTGAGGGATCCTCACTGCTTCAGAAGGCAGCACATTTAAAACCTTGGATTGACCAAATGGAGGGGGCTCTGGCATTGCCTCAACAAGTGCAAGTCTGAATGGGATCTGTCATCCCCATTTCCTCTCCCCCACCTTTTGCACAGCTTACTCCTGTGAGTCACATTCTGCCCTGGTATGCACAACACAGACAGTAGCTTTCATTGAAGGCAGTGGGATCTGCACATGTCTATCCAGGGCAGAACAGGTCCTTTTACATCAAAGAGAGTTACTGATACTTAATGAAAAACACCCTATATAGTAACTGCTCTGTTCCTGTATTACCCATTATCACTCTGTCTCTCACCTTACCCTACTCTGAAAAGTGACCACATCAGAATAGCCTCTTCATGCTCAATAGGGCTGCTTCCTCTGTGTATTCACAGTCAGATCTGCTTACAGTACTGACTACAATATGTGTTCACTATTTCTTATTCCTATAGCCCTGCAGAGTCAATACAGCTCAGCAGGGCTAATGACAAGGTTCCCCCAGCTGGCAGCTGCCCAAGGCTCTTTATGTGGGGGAGAACCTTCACCACAGAGAGGAGGCTATAAAAATATAATACATTACAGGATTTGTTACCCTTCCACCCTGCGCTCTGTAGGGCTGGTGGGAAGGAGTCAGGACCAGAGAAGCACCCACTGTGATCCAGGGGGAAAGCTGCTAAAGACACAGTTCTCCCCCACCCCTGCCAAACTCTGTGCATGGATCTAGGGGTCATGACTGGGCTCTGTTATTAGTGACCAGTGTAATTGCAGTATAACTTCACTGAAAGCAATAGAGTTGCTCTCTGTTTACACCAATGTAAACAAGGAGAGAATCTGTCCCAATATCATTTCTGATTTTTAAACAAATAACAAACAAAAAAAACCACTCAGGGGCTGAGTCTCCTCACGGAGCAGGCATAGAAGTCTCATTCTGAGCAGTAGCGGGCACGAAACACATATCGTCTCCATTGATGTAGACCTTCTACAAACACAAAGCTCAGGTGGAGGCTGGCTTTGTTTATGGAACTTACAGCAATTTAAACAAAGTATAATTGTCACATGGTCAGTTTTTTAAAAAGCAGCAAAGTCAGGGCATGTGCCTCCTATATACGGTACCAAGGTGCATAAAATGTGGAGCCTAAACAACTTGGCTATGTGCCTTTAAAAAGTGACCATGGCCTAGAAAAATATCTAGGTACCAAATACCTGAGTTGATATGTGAGTAGGAAGTACCATCTATGGGCTAAAAACACAACAGATTTATTTACTGCTAATACCTGGTATCATCATCAAGTTGGAGGTGCTTGTGTAATGCGTGTCTCTACCCATGTCTCATAGACAAGTTAATCTTCAAATTGGATCCTATTAATTTCACTGCAAACTGGTGCCATCCTCCCTTGAACGCAGTGACAGTATCCTGTGACTGCCACTAGAGGACACCAGAGTTTCTCTCCTTCCATGTCAAGATTGTATTCTTAGGGCTTATTGATGTCACTATGGTTCCGGAACAGAAATTAAAATGAGTGCATGCATGACGATATTTGGTAAAGAAATGTCTAGATGCCTTAACACAGCTGAGTGTTATGGCAAGTTAGTATTCTGTTGATATTGCAGATCCAGTTCTAGCAAAGGGGTCTTATTGCTCATGAGGAAGAAGAGGCAGATTCTGATCTTATTTGCATCCATGTAAATTCAAAGAAACTCCACTGACATCCAGGAAAGTTGTTCTGAATTGACACTGGTGTAGCTGAGAGTGCAACATGTGTTAAGGTTTAGGCCTGCGTGACCTGTTATTTGGATGCTCTGTGGTGTCTCCTGGCAGTGCAACTGCCCAATTAAAGCTTAGAATATGCAGGAAGTTGCATAAACTACAGACCTGCTCCCATTGTAGTTAACTGGAATTTTTCCATTGACTTCAATGACAGCAGAATTGAGCCTTAGGAGCCCAAGCCTGGAAGATGCAGAGTATCCTCAACTCCCACCGAATCTCTCAGGAACTGAGGGATTCAGCATTTTGCAGGAGGTGTTCAGCGCTTTGCAGGTTTGGAGCAGCTACACCTGCTTTATAGAGCTCCTTATTGTGTCCTTGAGACAATGTGAAGTTCCATTCTTGGGGGAGTAAAAAAATCTGGAGTAACTATCAAAGCCAGTGGAATTACTCTGCATTTACACTGCTGAAACTGAGAGTGGAATTAGCCCATAAGCAATAACATTGGACAAGATGAAGAATAAAACATTTTAAATGGAATGTAAAGAGCACCCCATCCCCCCATTTATTATGTATAAGGCACCATGTATGGGGCCATGGCTGTTTCTTTTAAAATAAATTACATCTCACTTTTCAGAATATCCTAGATGTCACTGCCCAGCCCCTTAGTGGGTGTAAATCAACCTAGCCCTCATGGTTGGAGAGAAAAGCTGGAAAACGTGAAGCGTGTGCATCCTAAAGGCTCAGAAACCAGGAGGTAACTAAAAAGAACCCAACGTTTGTTTAAAATCTCATGAATTTTGAGGGTTGGCCTCAGGATTTTTGAATGATTGAGACTGGCAATACTGCATACAGCTGTGTTTGGGGGTCTCTACTAGGTTTAATCCCTCCCTAACCCATTATCAGGGGGTCTCTCCCTGGGGTTAGTGCCTGGCTGTCAAGGGGTCTCTCCCCAGCAGTAATTCCGCCCCCCCCCCCCCCCGGCCTGGTTCTCAAGGGGTCTCTCCCTAAGGTTAGTGGCCTCTGGATGTCAGAGGGCCTCTTGCTGCAGTTATTGCCTGGTTCTCAAAAGGTCTCTCCTGAGGTTAATGCCCACTGTGCCCAGATGGGGGGGGGCTCTCCCCATGTTAGCATCCCCCTGGTGTCAGGGGTACTCTCTCTGGGTGTTAGGGGTGCTCTCCGTGTGTTCAAGGGTTAGTGCCCGCTGGGTGTCAGGGGCTTTCCCCAGGCTAATGGGGGAATTGGGGGTCTATCGCCAGGGTGTCAGGGGCTCACCCTGGCTTAGTGCCTCCCCCTCCCACCCCAGCAGCTGTCAGGTGGTCTGTCCTTAGGTCTCAGGGGCTTTCCGTGAGTTAGTGCCCCTGGGTACCAGGGGTCTCTCCCTAGGTGTCAGGGGCTCACCCCAGGTTAGTGCCCCCAGGTGTCAGGGGCT
>NW_020664589.1:8904729-9001515 GCF_002925995.2 Terrapene triunguis | reverse complement strand
GGCTCACCCCAGGTTAGTGCCCCCAGGTGTCAGGGGCTCACCCCAGGTTAGTGCCCCCCAGGTGTTAGGGGCTCTCCCCAGGCTAGTGGCCCCTCCCCGGCGCTGCCGTGCCCCGGGCGGGCGGCAGGGCGCGCTGTGTGAGCGGCTGCCTGGCCGTCTCTTCCCGGCCCGGCGGAGGGCGGGGGGTGGCAGCGCCGCCGCCGCCGCGGAGCCTACAGGCCGCCGCCGCAGTGTCTCTGCCGGATCCAGCCCGGCCGGCAGCAGCAGGAGGCGGCGGGTCGGAGCAGGACGCCCCGGCCGCTCGCTCCTGCTGGGCTGGGCCTGAGCCCTGGGGTCGGAGCGCGGAGCCCGGCCCCGGCCCCCGGCGCGGCCCCGACATGTCCGGCAAGATCGAGAAAGCAGGTGAGCGAGCGGGCGGGCGCGCAGGAAAGGCCGGGGCCGCGGCGGGGGAGGCCGGGCGCTGCTCCCCCTACCCTGAGGCCAGCCGGGCTGCTTCCACCGGGCCCGGCCGCTGCGGCTCCCCATCGCCGGCCGGGCTCAGGGCGCAGAGCCCGCCTGAGGCGGCCCGGGGCCTGCCGGGAAGGGATGGAGGCCGGGCCGGGTGTCCTAGGCTGGGGGGACTCTCCCGTGAGGGGAGACGGGCCCTGGGGGGCAGCGGGGGATGTGGAGCCCGCGGGGAGCAGGACACAGGGGGGGATGCGAGCCGTTGAGTGACTGAGGGGAAGGGACAGAGAGCGGGGAGGGGAGGTGCTTGGGCTGGGGACCCCCCATCCGAGGGGTCGGGGGTTGCAGTGCGGTGTGGTCCGGTGGGACTCGTGTTTCTGCGGGCTGTGTATTCGCAGCGCATGTCGGCAGGGGGAAGAGCTGGCGGTGGGAAGTCTCCTGTCAGGAGTCGGATCTCGGTGCGCTTAGCCCTGCCTGCCCGCTGCCTTCCGTTCTCAGGGGATTGAGATGTTGTCCCAACGCGACTTCCCTCCCTCGGCCGTTTCCTGGGTTAACTGCCCTGGTCTGCGTCTTGCTTCTATCACCTTTGTGTATTGGATCAGTCCGAGTGACTTGTGCCTTTGAAAGCACCCTCCTGGCAAGATATTTACCTTCTCTCTCTCTCTCTAGATCTCTTTTCTGTACTGTTGGTATAGGGCTGTCCCAGAAAAGGCTACTGAACCTGAATACTGTACTCACACACACACACACACTTACTGGTGAGAACGTCAGGACTATTTCATAAATATCTTCTTATCTATTTCTCTCTCTCTCTCTGTTGTTTTGCACACCCCAGCACGTTGACAGTCATTTGAATTTAACAGTCTGTAAACCTGTGGCACTGTGAAGTTTGTGGCCTGCACATGATGATTAATTGTAAGTTACTAAACTTTTCTGTTGTTGGTAATCAGATGAGAAAAGATGAGTCTGTAGGCATATTTCAGAGAGAACTTGCTCACTTTTTCCTATCCTCCTTGCAAAGCTCTGGAGTCAGGCTGGGGTGACTGCAGTACAACGAGCAGTTAGCAAGATGCTCTTCCTGTTCTAAACCTGGATACATAATTGAAAAATACTTACACATGAATCATATTGTCTCCGTACTCCTGGAAATCATGTCAGGTTCTCAGTTATCACTTGAGATGGCTGAATGCCCCCTGCTTTTCCATGTAGCGTAAGTGGTATATTTAAAGATTCAATTAGTGTATTGCAAATTAAACAGTGAATTTATTTAGTTTAATTATGCAGCATTTAATTAGCAAGAAAAATCAGAGTTGTGTTTTTTCCTTTTAAGGAATAGCTAGACAGTTTCCTGTGGGGAAGGTACAGTAGGGGAGTGTGAGGAGTATAGTATTCACGTTCAGTAGCTTTTGGTTAGGCAGTATCTTTTTAGCAAAGGTGCTAACGTTGGTGGCAGTGATTTTGGTTTTTGATCATTCAGATTCATTTTGTTCTGGCTTCTGAGCTGTCTTGCATCAGAATGCATTTTCCTGTGATATGGTTCTGGAGCGGCCCCAAGGAATAAGTGAATGTAATTGCCTGCTAGCCATCTTTTAAGTACAGTACATAGGGTTGGAGACATGCCTCAGCACTAAGTTACTGTCTAACTAGTGTGCATCGCATCATAGGACAAGTGTGATTCCAGAAATACCATATGTTAATCCATGCATGATTTCCCTAGGATTTCTGCCATAGCATCACAGCAAAATGCTACACTCTGGGATACTGCATATACTTTTTAAATGTTTATTAGTATATCATTGTTGTTCATCCCAGATAAACTAGGTAAGATTTGAAAGCGTTAGCATGCATAGATGTGTGGTCAGCTCCAAAGGAATTGGCACCTGCAGTGGTGAATTTTGATTGTGATCTTCATACATATAGATATAAGCAAGTGATCCTATTTTATTTACTCGTGTGCAGTAAATAACACTGTCAGAATAGTTAATATAACCCAACAGCAACAAAAGTAAAGAGAAGTACAAAGAAGGAAGATGAATCAGTCTGCAGAGAGGGGCGAGTGCAGTGCTGCTCTATAAACAATAAACAGAGGCCATCCATATTGGATAAAACGCAGATGCCAGGCAAGCTATGAGCCTCACTTTTCAGTGTGCTGAGACTCCATTGAAGAGCTTGGAGCATCTTGCAGGATCCTGTCCCTGTGCAAATACTGTAAAATGTACAATCGTGAGGATGCAGTGGGTGAAGCCTTTGTGCAGAAACATTCAGGAGATTGTCTGTAGCAGACACATATTGTTGTGGCAGTTTGCTCTGTAAGGGAAACCATAACTCTGTGAAATTGTCCTTCAACTGTTTGTAGTTCTATTTCTCAAAGGAAAGAATCTTTGATAGAAAATCCACTTCTAAGTCAAACCAGGAGACTTAGGGGCCAGCCACTTCAGTAATATATACTCATGGTACTGAGGGTGAGGAGGGTACGTATTATAATCAGCATAAGTTTAATCAGTAGTGTCACCTAATAAACATAATCTGTGACATTGGAGAGAAATTTTATCCCTATCCTATTGCAAAGTGTACAATAGCAGATTAAAGATGCACTGAAATACAGAACCATATAGCAGGTGCCATGGGGCTAAAGGCTGCACTTTGTATACATCTTTCACTGTAGACATTCTTATGAGAGTGCCAATATACGGTAGATCCATTTATGCTGCAAATTAAATATGAAGTTGCCAGTGATAAGGAGTGATACTGGATATCTTCAAAGCTGGCTTAGGCTTTGAATGACTTTCTAACTATCCATACTGAGTGGGAGGGAGAGAACATATGTCCAGTCTGGATGAAAAAAAGAGAGCATATCTTACCTTTTGCAGTATGTGGGGGTCCTGCTTCTGTCTGATATAAGAGGATATTATCTATCCCAGAAACCGTTAAGCTATAGCATTTAATAAAAACTAGTAAGACACAATAATAGATAATAGCTGCCATCCTGTTGGCCAAGGAAGAGTGGACAAGGCTCCCTTTGGAGTCTGTCAGTACCACTAGTGAACGAAACAGGGTCACTATAGAGCAGTGCTTTGGCGACATGGGGTTCCATGTGGCAATGTGGCGCATGATGATACATTCAATTTATTGGCATTAGATTTTCCACATCCCTTAGGCTCAAGTCAGGTGACTCTTCAATACTTCCTTAAAGCAAATCCTCTATGTTCTCCATTTCAGGTAGGAAATACATATTAGATTATCTTCTCTTCCTTTCTCCAGTTCTGTGTTTGCAGCTTTTAACCTTGACTTTCAGTGAATAGTTACAGTAATTCTCAGGGTTGCCTTAGTTTTTGTTTGTATGAAGTCTGTTTCCAGTATCCCAGATATAACACCACCATTCCAGATCTGTGCCACTTCACCCCATTGATCTAGTCAATATTGCAATTTTGAGCTAAAATCCAGAATGGAGTTGCTGTGAAAGAGCAGAGAAAGCTGCAGACTTTGCTTGATTTGTTTATTACCAGGGATGAATTCATGAACTTACTTATCTGGTGGATCGCAGACTCCAGGGAGCCGAATTATCCTGCATCCTTCAAATCTATGGGAAAAGAGAGAGCAATAAAATGCAATCAAACCTTGGCCTAGAAATCAAAAATTCCCCTGTAAACAGGGTCCATTTGATAGTCTCTCTATTAGAAAACATGGATTTCAGTAGTTTGAATGAAACTTTATGCCAAGTTACTGTTATCTTCCATGCATACTTACATTCTTAACCTTAACATTGTTTAGGAAGCTCTTTAACACCTCTATACATTTGTCTTTTCAGAAGCAGGTTGTTGGGGTATAGGTACAAGTTGCTTTGTGGCGATTGTGTTATCTGGAGGGCATGAAAATTTTAGCTCAGCTCAGTGGCCAACTGCAGGTATTTTTTTCACAGCAGACAAAGGCATCAAACATCATTGTCTTCAGCTCTTTCTTACATGTTTAAGTAGTTCAGTAAAGTTGTAAAATCTCCTGCTTTTTAAGCTGTCAGCATAAACTTCTACAGGAAATCCCAAGATAACTTTTCTTATGGGAAATAGTTAAATAAAAAGACACAACACAATGCAACTGGTAAGAATTTATACATCCTGATGGGAACTTTATTGTTCAGCCAGAGTCTTTCACGTTGACTTATGCCGTGTTGAATTGTGCATATTTGAATGGTGGAGTATTGAGATGAAATTTCTCAGTACATTAGTTTTTGCCTGTTAGATCATTTGAAAAGTAAATTCGTAACTATCAAGGACTCTTCTACCTTTCATCACCTCTTCATCATTTGCTCAATCTGGAAATTATCCCATGTTGACTCCTTATTTTCATATCAATATAGTCTTCCACAGTCCCTTCCACATTGGACTGAATTGTATTTAGGCAGATTTACTGGGCAGATGTCTCTCTCTGTTTCCACCACTGTACCAAGTTCTTAGATATGAAGGAAGACTTTCAAGTTAATTAGAAGTTCTGCATTTGACTGACATAATGCCCCTTTTCCAGATTAGTGCCTTTCAAACAAAGTAATAATCTTCTGGTGAAATGTCTTGACCTGGAAACTGGAGATTAAACTCTCTCCACTGCCTGCATCCTTGTATGGACTCAGTTCATTGTCAGGAAGGCTGATCAGTTGGTATCTTTCAGTACTCACACTTTCAGCATCTCCTGCAATCTTCATTGAATTCCATTCTCATGTTGTCATCATACAGACATTTTACTGAAAATTAAGTTTGTGTTAAAAAGTCTTGCCTAGTTGTGTGTAGAGTCAGGATGTAGAGATACAAGGCAAAGATCATGACTTGACACTTCCCAGAGAGCTTGGTACAAAGAGTGTTTCACATTTTTAAGAGAGATTGGGTGTAAGCTTGATGGGTGTTGAAAACAGCCTGGCTTCAAAACCACGCTGTTAAAAAATGTAGCCTGCGGGCTCACAGGAGCAAGATTGAGATGCTCATAATGGTTATAAGAAAGGAGTGGGTGGGGGAAAAAGACAGCTGAAGTCCAGTGGAATGCGAGGCAGCTGGATTGTGACTTAGTCAACTAAAAAATTGAAACTGGAAACAATGGCTAAATTTATTTTCTGGGTGTGGGCAATCATTTTGTGTTCTCTAACAAAGTGAGACTGAATTTCAGTGAATCCAAAAATATCTTTTGGTGTAATCCCACAGGTGCCTGCAGGAGCTCTCACTGGCTCTTGTTCACCTCCTCCTGGCAAGTAGAGAGAATATGGAAAGTTTACTTTTGATCAAGAACACGGCACAAATGTGTCTCATCTAGGCCCACAGCTTCATTTGCAAAAACATGCCCCATTTATAATAGGCCTGTAATTTATCAGCATCAGCTTGAGTTGTCACAATCTATTGCATGAGTGAAAGAAGACTTTTGCTCTGGTGCTATGGATTCAAGCTGTGGCTATGCTATAGGTTTCCTTGGGGCTTCAGTTTTGCATTTAAAAGCTTTGAGTTGCAGTTGATACTTCCACCAGTACACGAATGACTTCTATGTCTATTGCATTAGTAGGTGCATCTCATGCTATTTCCAATGGTATTGGATCATCTTTGTATATGGAAGTTAGGAAAGCCCCTAAAGACTGAGAGGAAGAGATAACTTGCCCTGTGTATCATCTCTTTAATGTGTAACATTTGCTTCTGAGCTGAGAATCTGTATACAAAGTGGCAAAATGAGTTTTTACAGTTGTTATAAACTGCTAAAAATGAGGGCTTACAGAGAATCTCACAGCATCTTAAATGCAGGTGTGCTAATGGTGGTTTTGTAAAGCAGAGGTCAGTGTAAAACCTGATCCATTTCTGAAATTTGTTTTAAAGGAGCTCTTGATTCATAGCCCGAGAAATGTATTTGTGTTTTATTACCTGGCAGTAGGAATGGCATCCAGTGGCTAATCAGACTGAATCCAAAGCTTTCATTGCCTATTCATGTTCCAGCGGATTCATTGATGTTCCCCTCTACTGCTATTGAAAGGTGGCAGACGGAACTAATTAAAACATCCTTGTACAGCAATGAAGGTGAAATGATGGAACACATCACTGTTGTTCTGTGCCAGATAAAACACCAGAAACCATGCAGTTTCCATGTACATGAGAAGCTAATAAATTACATGTGATAGCCACAGGCAAGGTGACTTAATAGCCTTCATTCTCCCCCCCGTTGACTATCTTATATAGTTAGGATAAATTCAGAGGCCCTAATTTGTTCCATTTTCCCCTAGCCAATTACCCATAAGGTTTTTTTCAGAAGCTAATGCTCAGAGGTTTCAGCGGTAGTAGAGGCAGTGCCAATTTGCAAAGAAGTTAAATCCCATTGACCTCTTATATGCACTGTTGCCTAGTACTGAAAGGAATCTTTTCATTTAAATAGCCAGTGTACTTCTATGCCGACTTTGCATTAACTACAAAAAACCTCTACAGACATGCAAGCAAAGGGATTTCTCAGCTTCTGAAACATCTGCAGCAACTGGTTTTCCTACTGAAAGTAGTTTAGTTCGTAATTCTATACTTTTATATTATCCTTTACCTTTTGAACATTGGCAACTTTTGATTGTTTTATAACTGTCCTGTGAAATTCAGACTCTAAGGCCTTGTTTAGGCTACGTCTACACTACCCGCCTGAATCGGCGGGTAGAAATTGATCTCTCGGGGATCGAATTATCACGTCTCGTCGGGATGCGACATTCGATCCCCGAATCAACGCTTGTACTCCACCAGGGGAGGTAGGAGTAAGCACTGTCGACGGGGGAGCCGCGGAGGTCGATTTGCCGCCGTCCTCACAGCGGGATAGGTCGGCTCCGATACGTCGAATTCAGCTACACTATTCGCGTAGCTGAATTTGCGTATCTTAAATCGACCCCCCACCCCCCGTAGTGAGGACGTAGCCTTACACACACAAGTTGCACCGCTTTAACTGTACTGATATAGTTGGACTGGTACAACCCCCCCAAGTGTGGACATAGTTATACCAATGTAAAGGTACTTCTATTGGTATAACTTATTCCTAGGCAGGAAGGGGAATAAGCTATAGTGGGATAAAGCACCTTTATACCAGTATAATTGCATCCATGTTGTTGTTGTTGTTACTTGTATTACTGTAGCCCCAAGAGCCCTAGTCATGGACCAGAACCCCACTGTGCTGGCGCTGTATTGATATAACTGTTTCTGTACAAAATTGCATCCCTGACAGAAATAGTTACACTAGAAGTAAAAACTGTGCATAGACCAGTCCTAAGCTTTTCAAGACAGGGACTGTGGTCTCCTACCTTGTGTTTACACGGTGGCTAGCACAATAGGCTGCAGTTCTGATTGGGACTCTGGGCAATAATGTAATACCACAATAGTGTAATCCCACCTAGTGCTTTAGGACACCCTCCTCCCTTTTGTCTGTGATTAGATTTTTCTGAGGACTCTTTCTTAGCTTCTGGTTGGTTAAATCAGGCCAGCTGTTCTAGTATCAGCAGTGAGTTTTCAAGCTCAAATCTGGTTGGTCTGTTCAGCTCAGGTTGCTCTATTTACATCAGTAAACAATACCATGATTCAGCCATCGCAACAATTGTAGTGTGTGTGTGACATAGTAACAGTATTTGACTGTCATCCAAAAATGGTGGCATTGACACTCACCACCAGTGTCTGTGTAGCTGAGACTCTAAGGTGAGTAGCCAGCTATGTAGATAATGTTTTCACCCCTCAGTTCATAGAGAGCCATATTACACAGAGTCTGGTCTTCCAGACCAGTTCCAGCAGAGCCTACTTCTGATAAAAAGACACATACATTTATACAGCTTTCCATATTGGATATGATGGTCCTTCATTTTCCTCTCTGTTCTGTTTCAAACATTGACTGTAAGTATTGATGCTTCACTATTTTTTGAACTTCATCTCAGACAATGAAAATAATAGACTAATCAGCTTCTAGTCACACTCTCACTTTCTAGTTTCTGTATATTAGCAGGATCTTTCAACATTTGGGTTGGAAATATTGTAGGAGAATGTTATTTCCTTTTAAAAAAATGAACAGCTTCCATTGCAGACAAAATAAATGTCAAAAACCTGATGGAAATGTTTCTGTTCATGCTAGTTTGTGTAAAATCTTGATTTTACAGAACCTAATTTTGGGGCATAAATTGCCCTGACTGTTCCATTAATTTGAATTTTCTTTCAGTCTGGTGCTGTGATAGTGGATCTGGTCAGAACTGCTGGGATGAATCGAGTATACATTCTGTCAGGAGTTCATGTATCTTTATTTACATCTAAATATAAGTTTTCTGTGTCAGCTGTTATAGGTAAAATGGGATTTTCACAGGTTGGAGCATGCTGCCCCAGGAACATTCTCCAATACTGCCGTACAAACTGCCACTTCACTACTGCCTGGCAACTTTACTTCTGAAATACCAGTGCTGCAGTCTGTACTCTTAAAGATATTTTTGAACACTATGTATAGTTTGTGCCTATAGAAAAATGCTTCTACACAAGATTTCATTTACTTGAGACAGCAGTACTGTCCTCACACAGCACATAGAGCAGCTGAATTCCAGTTCCTTTATATTGTATTGTAGTTCACTCATACAGCCCCTCATTGTTAACATTATCCCTTGATGTTAAATCCATTCATGGTTGTTGCCACTGCTACCACTGTTCTTTGCTGGACCTTGGGAGGTAGTGTATCCAGGCAGAAGTGGATGGGGACAGGGCAGTTGATGGGGACAGGGAAGTGTAACGGATGTTCAGGAAAGGGAGCATTAATAGTCTGTATCTGAACATTCATTGACTCTAATATCATGGGAACTCTGACATACAATATGTGTGTGAGAATCAGTTTTATATTGTCACTTCATGTTATGTCAAATCTAGCAAAGTGACTTCAAGTATTATGGTATCTGACCTATAAGTAGCTAAACTGTCAGAATTGTCTCTGTCCTGGGCGGCTTCCTACTTGCATGCTTCTTTCACCTTTTTATTTCCCCTTAACTACCAAGGAGGATGGTCAGTTCACTGTGAGTGAGCTGGCAGAGGAGAGGGCATGGTGCAGGGGTTTCGACTCATGATATTCTAGCAATCCAACATTTTCCAGCATCTTGCTTTATTTTCCCAGGAATAGGATCTATGCTCATGCATGTTAGGGCTTTCCCAATGCTCTGAGACTGTCATACATTATGTGATTCAGGTCAGGGCTCCGGTAGTGCTGCAGGTGCCACTGATGAAACACTAGTGCATTATTATGTTTAGGGAGAAATACTAAGGGCCTGTCTTCTCTACAAAGTACTCCCGTGAAAGGAGACCATTTACAATATAATTGTACCCCAACATGGGAAAACGCATTCCATTTTGTATTGTAGAGAGGACCTTTAGATAGTCCTCATGTCTCCAGATAGAAATGGAACTCAAGTCCTGCAGTGAGTGGATTTAATACTCCTGGGGAATTCTGTGCCTAAAAATTCTGCAAACTTCTCCATATTTTATTTGCCAAAATAACACAATATAATTACTCCTATTTCAATTATTTTGGTAATTTATTTCAAAATACCGGTCAGCAAGTGTGTCAACAATACAGACAAGAACAACAACAAAAGATTAAAGAGTTAAAGAAACCCCTACAACAACCCAGTTCCAGTTGGGGGATGCAGGAGGGGGCTGCATGGGGCCCCCAGAACCCAGACTCCTGCACTCCCTTCTCCTCAGAGCCCATTGTCATGGCACCCCCGGGCCCAGACACCTGCACCCTCCAGAACCCAGCCACGGGGCACCCCCTTGACCCAGACATTTGCAGCCCCCTACCCCCAGAGGCCAGCACTGGGACACCCCCAGAACCCAGACACCCGCACCCCTCTCCTCCCAGAGCCCAGCCATGGGCACCCCCAGAGCCCGGGCACCCACACCCTCCCCTTCCCCCCCCCAGGAGCCCAGCTGCGAGGCAGTCCCCAGCCTGGACACCCAGAGCCAGCTGCCTCCGTCCAGCTTCTTTACTGTCCCTTTGGGGGATGTGGTGCTGTGCGGTCCTGCCCTTCCTCACCCTTTGCCAGAGCTGGGTCCCTTGTGCCCTCTCCCATCCTCAAGCTGGGCAACCAGAGAGTGAGGAGCCTCCATCCCTGGTGGGCTGGGCACTCTGCTCACTGTGAGCTGGGCTCTGCAGAGTCTAGTGGCCCCTAGTGGCGACCAGCAGCTCTGCAGCCCCAATTCTGCAGGGGGAACATGGAATTTTGCGCAAATTCTGCATTGCATAGTGGCGCAGAATTCCCCCAGGAGAAACTTAAAAATCAAAGGTTAGTTTTAAATATAGGGACTCTTGGGCCTAGTATCAAACAATATATAAGGGATTCGAATTTCTCCACAGTGGAGACATTTTAAACTTATTTCGTACGTGTATGCAGGGGGTTAAATTTGTATCTTGAGTTTTTGTCATGTGAATGTATTTCTGAAACATACATAACACACGTAGCTTGTAAAGTTAGTGACTGGATGCTGCAGTCTTGAATGTTTGCGAAAATAGAGTGTATCATTATAGAATTTGACCAACGCACTTAATGTGTGGTTTTATGGCTGTTAACCTCTAGTTTGCAGACAATATCATCTTATTTACTCATCAGCCTGATTCTTAACACTGCCTTTACATTGTGTGGCGTATGTGGTTTTATCCTCCAATCTTTTGGGACTTTTTTCCCAGATGCATCTTCTAATCTACCAAACCACCCAGTCCCTGCTGTACAAGTGGTGTTAAAATAGCCTGAGGAATGTACTCCATATTTAGAAAGTTTCCTGAACATAAATGTCATGCAATAAAGGGCTTAGAGCAAGATCAATATTTTAGCTCTGGGTTTATAGTGCATTTCTACCAAGTCCAGATGATAGTGTTCTGTGAATCCATTCAGTGTTCTTAAATGTGGACTTTGGCTAGTAGTACAGGGGTTCTCAAAGTGGGGGTTGGAACCCCTCAGGGGGTCACGAGATTATTACATGGGGAGTCGCGAGCTGTCAGCCTCCATCCCAAACCCCGCTTTGCAGCCAGCATTTATAATCGTGTTAAATATATAAAAGTGTTAAATATATAAAAGTGTTTTTAATTTATAAGGGGGGGTCGCACTCAGAGGCTTGTAATATGAAAGGGGTCACCAGTACAAAAGTTTGAGAACCACTGTAGTAGCACAATACTATTTGAAACACAAAAGTCTGCCAAAGTGATGGCTGTGTCTTTTTATTGGAGTTACACCTACATTAGCCAAAGTTGTCATTTGGGGGACTTTGTGGACTTAACAGAGCTACTGTGCAGATAAATGTAATGGATTATGGAGTATGTGGTGGGGCATGATGCAGACAGCTTCCTCTACATCTTCATGTAGTTTGCACACTTTGGTTTTGATCCCTGGAAGGGCTGAGTTCTCACAGGTTCCATGGATTTCATTGTGCCAGACTGTTTACACATAAAGATCCCCCTCCTCTTCCCCCCCCCCCATGTTTTATCAGTCTTAAGTTTTCAGCTTCCTGAAAAAATGCATTGATGATGCCTAGGGAAACTGAAGAACCCTTATAAAGTATTTTAAAGGAATTTAAGAAACATTTCAAGAATCGCTGTTTAAAATGGATTATCTATCAGAATGTTTTTTTTTAATTAGTCAATTTCAAAATATTCAAGCTGACAGTGCCCCTTTAAAGAACCACTGACTCCTTGTGGAAAACTTTCATCCTGTGTGTTCAGAGAGAAGCCTGCTTATATGTAATATGTTTCAAATATTTTCCTTCTATGTTTTTGTTTGTGAAGGCCTGGACTACACACACAGCTGCACCAGTTTAACTAAAGGTGTGATTTTTATATTAGTTAAAGTGGTGCAGCTTTGTGTGGACACTCTTAAATCAGGTTTAACCTGATTTAAATTGGTTTACTTTGCATTGGTAAATTCACAGGTGTGAAATAAACCCAGTCATAACCAGTTTTAAACAAATATGAGAATGTCCACACGGGGTTGTACTGCTTTAACTTAAATTGTTTTTTAAACTGGTGCAATTTCTGTATATAGACAAGCCCTAGGAAGATTTGGGTGGATGTAGGTTCTTTGTTACTTGGAAGCTCATCAGCTCCTCCTTATTCCCCAGGTAAAGTCATTCCTGTGTGGGCACACTTACATCAGTTTCAAATTGGTTCTATTGATTTAGCTTGTGCCTATAAATTTACTGACACAAGGTGAACTGATGTAAACCAGGTTTAAATTGATTCAACAGGGTCCATGGACAAAATTGCACCAATTTAACTAAATGGGTGTAAAATCCCACCTTTAGGCTATGGCTACACTACAGAGCCTATAGCAGTTCAACTGCGCCACTGCTAGTGCACAAATTTTAATCTAAGCCGATGGGAGAAGCTCTCCCGCTGGCATAGCGCTGTCCAAATTGGTGCTTAGATGGATGTAACTTACATTGCTCGGGGGGTGGCTTATTCACACCCCCGGGTGACATAAATTATTGACCTAAACTGTAATGTGTGCATAGCCTTAGTTAGACTGGTGCAACTTTGTGTGTAGACCAGGTCTGAAATATCGTTTTTTATATCTATGTATAAATATGCAGGGTCTTCAGTCTAAAAATTCCCAGAGCCTGTCAGATTCCTAGAGTTGTTGGAATTTTTCCCTGAGGGGACGGGTCATCAAATGCTCCTACAGCAGCAAAATTCCACACTTGACCCAACTGTCCAACAGATGGGCCACTAGCAGAAACATTTTCCAAGTGATTGGATCACATTTGAGATTCTTTGGAAACTTTCCAGTAACTTTTGTTTAGAAATTTCATGGAATCCAAAATAAATAAAACAAACTAACAGAAACGTAAGTTAAGAAACAGTAGCTTACTGAGATTATGAGTTTAATAATACTTACAAGGAGTGAGGTGGAAAATGTCAATAATAACAAAGAGCAATTGAGGGCTGATGTACCTTTGAGCTATTGGGCCAAATCTTGCAGTTCTTGCTCAGGCAAAACTCTCGTTAAGATCAATGGGTGCTTTGCCCTCTCAGGCTTGTAGGATTTGGCCAATTATGTTTTCTTCTGACTTAAATTGGTTGAATAAGACCTCTGTTTCTCTGGGTATTTAGCTATACAGCTACAACACTTTTTTTCCTATGTTGAAACATTTTCAAAGAGATTGGCCAGGAAGGCAGTCTGAAATGAGGATTCAATATTGTTTAAATGAAACTGGGTTAAGTGGGGCTCAGATACCATATTGATTGGCCCAGTATAAGAACCTGAATAGAGTACGTGGAGGTGGGGAAGCTTTTGAGCTGTAACTTGAGGGTTTAGTCTTCATTAGTCACCTATTTCTATCCTTGGTGTCCTGTGGGTTGTAGGTGTAGTTGTAGGTTTTAATGATTCCTTGGGGCTATGGTTTCCTACTAACATAGTAATAATTAGTTTAGTGTGAACAAGTTGATTTAGCAAACCACTTGCTACACACATGTCAGGCTAAACCGGAACTGGTCAGGACATTCCTCTATTTTTGCCTCTCACAGTTTGGCTTGCATTATATTTCTTTTGGCACAAAGAAAAACACGGTGCTGCTTGAGTGTGGTGGTAAGTGTTGTTACCTGACTCTCTAGGGGAGAAAAAAGAGTGGAGAAGATCAAAAAGAACCCCAAACAAAACTGTGTTATATTCAAATTGCTAGAGAGAGAGCTAAAGAAAAACCTATGGGCAGCAAAGCGTTCGCCTAATGTCAGTGTGGTTAGTATTTACACAAACTGTCATCTCCCTTGTGCTGTTCAGACTAAGGAGAAACAAAACATCCCCCTCCATCAGCAAGGGATGACTCAACACCAGACTGAAAGGTGACTATACCACTGGCAAATAGTGCGTGTGTGTCATCTGTCTCATCCACGTCCTCTAAGACAGTAGTTCTCAACCAGGGGTCTGGGGCCCCCTAGGGGGCCTTGAGGAGGTTTCAGAGGCGCCTCCAAGCTGGGCCAGCATTAGACTCTCTGGGGCCCAGGGCAGAAAGACGAAGCCCTACCGCATGGGGCTGAAGCCCAGGTCCATGAGCATTGCCACCTGGGGCTGAAGCCTGAGCAATGTAGTTCATGGGGGCCCCTGTGGCATGGGGCCCCAGGCAGTTACCCTGCTTGCTACCCCCTAATGCTGGTCCTAGCTTTTATCTGCAGAAAGCCAATTATTGTGGCACAGGTGGGCCATGGAGTTTCATGCTGGGAGGAAGGGGGTGGGGTGGGGCTCAGAAAGAAAAAGGTTGAGATCCTCTGCTCTAAGAAATTGAGGCACTTAAAGTATAGAGCTGGAGTATCTTGGAAAAGCCTGCCAGGCCAATGCTCTCTTAACAGTTCTTTAAGAAGGGAGCTTGTTTAAAATCTGCAGTAAAATATACAGGGGGGGGGGGGGAAGCATTTAGGTGAATGTTTTTTCTTCTAAACTTGGACTCAGGTAAAACCAATTATACACATTCTGTATGTGTATATTGGCAGCTCTTTCACTTAGATTTTGTCCTGATCTACATCCTTGTTCACCAGACCTCAACTCTTATGTGAATATTTCATAGTAATACTTACTACCTCCTTGGAAACAGCAGATGTACAATAAGTGATAGGTATGTACAAGTTTCTCTAAGTTTTCATTTGGCTGGAAGCCTGGGAAATGCCAGGATGTTAAGGATTAAAACTCATCATTCTGACCAAAGACTGGACTGGTATAACTTGCATCCTTGGCATAAGCCGTCTAGGTCTTAGTGGCTCTTTACTAGATTAGCCACACAGGAAAAATAGATTTACCTGACAATTCTCCAGCATTACCACCTCCTTGCCCATGTTCACAGTAGTGACCTGAATATATATTTTATACTTCTTTCTGTTCTGTTTGAAAGTTCAAGAGAATTGTTTCTGACAGTTGAGCAAATTAGCTTATCTATAAACCTTGAGGTTCTCTGGGTACAGAGGTGCACAATAGTAATAAAAGCTATGTTGACTGCTGGTATGGTTGTTTTAATACTGCTTGAGTTGTCTGAGTATTTATGGCCATTATAAATGACACGATCCAAGATTACTAATGTTTGGTCACCCAGACAGTCAGAATTCCACTATTGAGCTTAAAAAAATGTCCTGCATCAAATGAAAGTGTGTTCTAGGAGAAACTAGCGCCTGTGCCCAAATCTTGTTAATATTGCTGCTGAAAAACAGTAATTGCATCAGAATTTCTACAAGGATGTTACAGAGTCTGGTGCCCATGGAGAATAACGGCAAAATGAGATTCACCCCTGGCCTACCAGCATTCCAGGGTGTAGAGCTAACAAACTTGACCTTTATTTGCTTTTTTCATTGAATACTTCTCAAATTAGGTATGTGATGTCTGAAAGCTTTTGACAGCCTAATCTGCCAAGTTTCAGCCACCACTATAATCATGTGAAGCTGTGATGGAAATGCTAGTGCTCCCTGGTATAAATGTCATGGATTTGTTTTCTGCGTTAAGCTGGAAGAGCTGTTTTGTGTTGGCGCTGCACAGGAAGATCTTTGTTTTGAGGTGAGGACAAAGTGTTAAACTCCTGTTTCACCTCTTTCCCCCCAACCCTCTTTGTGACCTAAATTCCTGGGGACTGATGTAGCTGCAGTTGCAGTTTGTTAGCTGGTGCTGCTGTGAAGAAGAGCCTTTGACTGCAGCAAGGTTTTCATTACTCATTTGTCAATACTGTCAGACTGAAACAAATTAAACCCGATAGAAAAGTTTCTGCTTTCTTTTTAAATGTATACAGTGCGGTTTCTTGTGCTCCCTGCCCCACAGTCTCACTATTTCATGCCCTCTGGCAGGGTGTTTGTGACTATGCTATTGACTGGGACAAGTTGTTAGAGAAGACAAGGTGCCACTTTGCTGGCTAGGGAAAGAGAAGACGAACCTACCTGCCTTGTCTCTCTGTCTGTCAAGACTGATGCTTAGACTCTCCTAAAAAACCCAGAAGGAACTTAAAAGACCTGTGCTTCCCAATGGGTTTAACCCGATAGAGTTTGAATTTCACCCTGTTGGGATCTTGCCAGCTGAAGAATCTCCGGAAAATCAACACATGTGATCAATGAAAAAGTGAGCCAGAGCTTCCAAGAGTTTGCTTGGCAGAGGAAAGACAGTTGAGGTTTTTAATATTTTTGTCATTTTTACATAGTCCTCGACACTGAAAATAAAACAGATCAGTTTGGAAGCATCACATCTGTTTACTGAAGCAAGTCACAGGCTTGCAGTAATTGTCTTGGCTCTTGGACCAAACGGGGGAGGCAGTTTGTCTGCCTGGATATTTTTTTAAAGTGATAATTACAAATGGAGTGCACGTCTCATTCTGAAATCCCTACAGAGAGGGGATGTCTGCTCTGCGAGATGGGAATGTTAATGATTTACATGTTTGTACACAGCGTGGGTGAGTGAATGAAACTAATACCTTTCATAGCAAATGAGAGGATTACAGACGACAAAATGCTTTCCTAGATGAGGCAGTGTTGTGGCGGAAGAATGAGATGCAATAGGTAGGAGGGGAAAGACTTGCAATGGTTAGAAATTTGATTCACTTGACCACACATTTCACGCTTCTCTGTGACAGATACATTTGTAGAATTGTAGTCACAATTGTGACCAAGCATTTTTGTTTAAGAGAAATGCCAACCACCTTCTAGATGTGTATTTTGTGGCAAATATTGGCATCTAGTCCTTCTTTCTCTCATACTTTCTGGGCTTTATCCATCTTGCTTTGTATGATCATGGTGTGAAAAATGATCTGCATAGTAATTTGTGAGGCATTTCCCCCCCCCCCTTGACTTAACATCCAGTGGATATTAAGGAAATGTGCACTGCACAAACCCTAATGTAGACATGCTGCATTTAGCATAAAGCAGGACTTACATGGGTGACGCTTAATTTGGCAGCATACCAGTGTCAGGGCTTGTCTACATTACCTGCTTGATTGATGGGCAGCGATCGATCCAGCGGGGGTTGATTTATGTCATCTAGTCTAGACGCCATAAATCGACCGCCGAGTGCTCTCCCGTTGACTCTGGTACTCCACCAGGGCGAGAGGCGCAGGCAGAGTCGACGGGAGAGTGTCAGCCGTCGACTTACCGCAGTGAAGACACCGCAGTAAGTAGATCTAAGTACGTCGACTTCAGCTACGTTATTCACGTAGCGGAAATTGCGTAACTAAAATCGATTTCCCCCTCTCTCCCCAGTGTAGACCAGGCCTAAGTGGCATTGGTGTAAACCCTGCCTCATGTGAGTGCAGCTTCTCTATGTTGAGTGTTTGGTGTGCTCACTGTGTGGAAAAAGGCAAGGACACATGGTATGGGTTTTAACCAGGCCACATCTCTATTAGTCAAATTATATCCAAGGTTCTCCTCCAGGGAACAGCCAAGTGCAGTCACTCCGGTGATCCTTTGCAAATTCTTCGGGGCTCCCACCGCAGCAGGAGCCAGTCATTACACTAGGAAAGTCTCTGGGCCCCTCCACTTGTCCGCTAGCATCCCTCTTCTTTTTGAGGACCTCGACCCCCCACCCCCCCAGCCAGCACCAACATCAAGGGTATTGGAGGGGCAACGCCCCCGGAGTAGTGCCCCAGCCCTTGGTTTGCATTTATCCCAGGGGGTTACAAATGATGCCCCAATCTCACAAGGAGATGCCCTTGGGATGCCACTTTGTTACCTTTTTGGTTTTGGAGCCTAAATCAGCAAGTTCTTGCACTGGGCACTTGCCACAAGGTGGTGCCAGTATCAGCTTAGTGCTTCCACCTTACTCCACATGGGCTACTTAGGAGTTCAGCCAAAACCCAATACCAAGATCATCCATGTACAGATCAGCACCTATATCAGACAGGTGCCTCATGCCAGTGCAACTTGTCTACTTTAGGTGTTTGTAGGTACACTGGTGCCAATTCATTAACACAGACAGGGCTCTCCTGAAAGAGCTTCAGTCAAATGAACCTTAGGGCCTAATTCTACAAGGTGCTGAGCACTGCCAGCTTTCATTTGCTTCATTGAAAGCTGTGGGCACTGAAAGGATTTGCAGGATTGAACTCTTAATTAGCTATAACTATGGGGCACCTGTTTTGAGATTAAAACTGATTAGCAGATAATCCCAGAATGGGGTAATTTCATTCTTAAAAGATTAATTTTGTGTGGTTTTGAATTAAAGGGATAACAGCAACTTAAAAATACGCTTCCCTGAGAAATGTTTACTTACTGTTCTTACATGTAACACCTGAGATTACTAGAGTTGATGGAGAATAAAGGGAAATACATTTTTGCTTAATGTATTTGACAGCACTTTGTGTATAGTCATTCTCATCTTCCCCTTGTTTAGTGACTCACTTTCCTCTGTTGTTTTGTGTGGGTCTTTCACACAGCACCATGGGAGAAAGAACATTCCAAAAATAGGAAATTGAGAGTGTGAAACCACAGCAATTGGCAGAGGGGCACAGGATTAGATGCAGTGCCTGAAACTAACTTACTTTTTTTTCTTTTTAAATGACTAATATCAAGTTGACTGTGCCCCCTTTAACTAGTCTTCCATCTGTACACGAATATCAACACACAAGTGTTTGCTTAGATTTGGCTGTGTGGTCAGCAAAGGGCAAGACTGAAATATAGAAAGGAATTGTTAAGGAATGAATGAGTAAGCGCATGTCCATGAAGGCCATCATTTTGTGTAACAGAGCCACTTACAAAATAACCAGTGTGACTATGTCCTTAGAAATGCTTCTGTATTGTATCTGTTGACTCACCCATCATAACACTTCTACTAATACTTCAATACTGTATTATAATGCTTATTACTGAAAAGAGTCTGTTGTTAGAATGGGTAAATCAACAGATGAAAGTAAAACAATAATGTTGGTACTGATAGTCTGTCCTACTGTGGCTGCATTGTAAGCTGCACTGCTATACAAGAAAGCCTTTGTGTACAGGGACTTGCTAGGATGCACAAATTGCAAAACATTTGTGTTTAGTGTAAAATCAGCATTAAGAGTTTCACAACTGTCCACAGCTGGTAGACAGTCTTTATTGCATGCTACTAGTAGTTGCAACCAAAGCTTTAAATTTTTTTTAATATATAAAATGCTAGAATTTTGTTCTCTTTATAAAACATCAGATGGATAAAGGGAGAGCTTAGAGTGGAGGAATTTTTCTCATGTGAATTTGTTGGGGGCAGGGAAGGAAATTTTCTTTTAGAGTCAGATATTAGTCTTATATTTGGAACAATATCAATCCCAGGCCAGCACCTGTAGGATGTTTTTTACCCTGGGAACTTGTATAAAATGTATTCCCTTTCAGCTATTTCTTTTTCAGCTGTATAGAGGGTGTAACCATTGTTTAAGGGAGTGCCGCTGGCAAGTGGCCAGTTTATATCTTAAAACCTATCACAAATTGTTTAGAGAGAGTTTGGTTTCCAAATTCTCTTCTGCACTGAAATATGTAGATTATTTTTAAACCAGGAAGCTACTCACTAACTCCAACAGTTGCCAAGCAGCTGTTTGTTATGAGTAAACCATATGAAAAACCCCGGGAAAGCCTTAATATCAATAGGAAGTGATACCGCCTTAGCTGATCAGCAACAAAATATGAATAAACGGCTTCATCTGTAACTGCTTTCACATTTTATTTGCTTGGAAGTTTTTATTGAAAGATACGATGTTATACTAGTGAAATATAAAATAACAGTTGTAATTCTACACAATGGGTACAGAATTATGTTATGCCTGTCTCTGCCTTTTAACTTAAACTAATGGTAGCATTTTAGGTAGAAATTGGAAAAATATACTCAGCTGAGGCAAGTATAAAGACATTGATTTTCCCCCAGAAATTTAGCTTTAATTTTTAAATAAAAGTTTCTAGTCTTTATGGTTGCAAAGAAAACCTCCTAAGGGATTGTCTACACTGATGTGTTTTACCTCAAGGTAGTTAACCGTTGTAAAGGCTAGTCTGGACACTCCCTGGGCTCATTCTAGGGTACAAACCTGTTTGCTCTACCCTAGGTAGAGCCAATGTAGCACTTTCCTCCTGAGTGTGTAGGCAGAAAGCTCCACTGCTTAGGATGCTGGTCACAGCATTATTTTATTCAGTTTCACTGTTGCAATTCACATCTCCCTGGGCAGTTGTGAAACCCATGAGAATGGTGTAAATTTCATGCTGATGCTTGGGAAGTTGTGAGCAGCAGTGGAGCAGCAGGACCCACTTCCCCATCTAGGTGACAAAGTGGTGAAAGCGCTGCCAGTCGGTCTGTACTTTCACTTTGCCTAACAGTAAGAGACCAAGAATGGAAAAGTTTCTCCAAAGAAACAACAAATAGAAAATGTTGCTCCAAAAGATGAATGTCAGGAAGCTGAATATGCAAAAATAGGTGGTTACAACAGAAACAGTTTCACTTGTACTTGGTGTATTCAGGTGCCCAATGTAATACTTTCCTAACTGTGCTTTTGAGTTATTTCCACCCTGCAGTTCTCTACAGTAGTGGGTTGTTTTTACCCTTGTATTGTTCCCTATCTTCTTCTGAATCATGGAGTGATTTTCCAGTCTTTGTAAATCACACTTAGCACTTTCCTTTTCTCTTTATTAATTTAAGGCTTTCTCTGATACTGTGTGTAAAGGATGTTGAATAAGAACTTGTATCATATGGCTATGAATGCAGGTATGTTCTGTAGATATATATGTTTCGTAGTCCTAGTGAAATACTTATTTAAAGAAACAGATCCAGTTTCCTTTAATACAGTTCATTTCCTAAAGCAGGATGCAAATAAATAAATAAATTAAAAATCTACTGCTTAGCACTTATGTAGAGCTAGATTTATGATGCAAAGATTTATTCTGCCCTATTCTGCATGGTGGAAAGTGCTGGCTCTTTAAAGTGAGAATTAAAATGGACTGCGGGTTAAAGTTCTGCCCTCGTTTTGTTCACTTTGTTTTTATGGCGTAACTTGTTACTTGGGTGGAATGGTGTCTGCTTCTCACACAAACTGTTCCATGCATTTCAGTTCATAAAATGGAGATATGTATCCCACAGGGGAGTTGTGAGGCTCTTAATTCATGTTTGTATAGCACTTGAGATCAACAGATGGGAACTGTAAAAGTGCCAATTAGACTCAGTGGTAGTAGTATCTGTCTATCCCGTATAAACGTGCCCTTGCATGAGACATTAAGGGTGTTATTCTGGCCTGTCTCTCTTAGGGGCACATCACTGGGCTTGCAGCCCACAAGAGAGGGGTGGGCTAAAATGGCTTTGACACCTTTGTGTCATTCTGATTCTGGGCTGCTCCATGGGCCCAAAATTTAGACCGATCAGGAGCCTGTCTAAGTTATGGCAGCCTCCCCTAACTACACTATAGGCTGCAGTGCTGCCCAAAATCTCTGCAGACGTGCATGCTGCAGCCCTACTCCTAGTATATATCCCCTTGGCCAGAGCTTGGGAGGAGGTCATTGGAAGGTAGTTGTCCAGCTGTCTTCTGCATTTCCTGTACCAGGTCATCCTTTTATAGGCACATTGGGGGCTTTCAGAGCCCCTTCACACCACTCTAGCCTTTTTAGCTGGCATAAAGGGGTTGGAACAGTGGTGAGGATGTCAGCGTAAATGTTCACCTAAAATTAGGGTTCTGAGTCCTGCATAAGACCTGATTTGGTCTGGTGACTTGATGTGGCAGCAGGCTCCAGCAGGCAACACGCTTTGTTGGCATTTGTGTTTAATTCTTTTGGAGAAGACTCCAGTAAATTTCTCTAAAGATCTTTCTCATTTCTCAGTCTGTGATTTGCAATTAAACACTTTCTTTTGACGAGACAGTTTGTAAATGAGCTGCCACACCGCCTTCTGTCTGGGGAAGAGTTTCCTTCTCCCACCCAGTCCCTACTGTACAGTACAGTTTTACATTCACACCCATTATTACAATGCTGATATATATATATTTTTCAGTCTCCAGAACTTCAGCTTACTGAATAACCATCCAAAAGCTCTTTCTAAGTAGATGATAGTTGAGCTTGTATGGAAGGCTACCTCGTTTGTAGTAGCTTGGGTTGTTTTCTAATGCA
The DNA here is from genome assembly GCF_002925995.2 of Terrapene triunguis. Classification (NCBI taxonomy): domain Eukaryota; kingdom Metazoa; phylum Chordata; order Testudines; family Emydidae; genus Terrapene; species Terrapene triunguis. The sequence goes on along the minus strand of NW_020664589.1, from coordinate 8,979,030 downwards.
GTGGTTTTCAAACTGCAGGTTGCGACCCAGTACTGGGTCGTGAATGTAAGGCACTGGGTCGCGGTGGCTCTGGTCAGCACCGCTGACCGGGCCATTAAAAGTCCCGTCGGCGGTGCTGCCCGGTTAAGGCAGGCTAGTCCCTACCTGTTCTGACACTGTGTTGCGCCCTGTAAACAGCCAGCAGCAGGTCTGGCTCCTAGGCACGGGGCCCACGGGGCTCCACACGCTGCCCCGAGCACCGGCTCCGCACTCCCAGGAACCGGCCAATGGGAGATGCGGCAGCTGTGCCTGTGGGCGAGAGCCGCGCGGAGCCACTTGCACGCCTCCACCTAGGAGCCAGACCTGCTGCTGGCCACTTCCGGGGCACAGTGTGGTCTGCAGTGCCAGGACAGGCAGGAAACCTGCCTCTGCACTGCTGACCGAGAGCCACCCGAGGTAAGCCCGTGCCTCAGCCCTGAGCCCCCCAAACCCGGAGCCCCTTCTTGCACTCCAAACCCCTCATCCCTGGCCCCACTCCAGAGCCTGCCCCCCCAGCCCTGAGCCCCCCCCCCAACCTGGAGCCCCTTCCTGCACCCCAAACCCCTCCTCCCCGGCCCCACCCCAGAGCCCGCACCCCTAGCCCAGAGCCCTGACCCCTTCCCGCACCCCAGCCCAGTGCCCCCTCCCACACCCTGAACCCCTCATTCCCGGCCCCACTCTGCAGCCCTCACCCTAACCCTCTGCCCTGAGCCCCTCCCAAACCCCTCATCCCCAGCTCCATTGGGTCGTGAGCATCAACAATTTTCTTCAACTGGGTTGCCAGAAAAAAAGTTTTTGAAAATGATACCGTAACTCATCAATTTCTCATTAGTTAGTTAGTGGGCAATGGCCAGTTTTAATAATACATTCCATTGCTTACAATTTGCACTCTGTTCCTGTGTTGCTTCAAATTACAGTAATCAGCATTTCCAGCAGGGAAAGCTGCTATTTTATGTCTCTTAAATAGTGGAACTGTTTCTCTGTTAGTTTATTATTTACTCTTCTGTGTAACTTGTAAGCAAAGCCAGAGAAGACTTGCTTCCCGTACTAGCCAGGCTGCAGCTCTGAGAGAGCACAGTGTCGCTGTTAGCAGAGATGTTGTCCTGTCTCCCGTGGAAGCATTTTCATAGTCTTTCACCTGTTGTTAGCCCTACTGTGTGGGGCTTTGTATGCAATGGCTTCCATGCCACAGATCTCATGCATTTGGCATATTGCTTAAAGCTGGGAAGTGACACTGGCTCACATTGTTCTTGCAGCCTGAACTGCATAGTTTCAATGGGATAATAAGGGAGGTCAATGAGAGGAAGAAAAGGTCCAACTTAGCTGTGTTTTAAAGCATGTCGAGCAAGAACTTCAGCAGAGCAGGGCACCTTCTGAACTGCACTGATAGGCCTTCCTGTGCCTAGATGCTGGGACATGGATGGTATGTTATCACTCCCCTCCCTCTGATTGTGAATTTCCTGGCTTTTGTGCATCAGAAACTTCAAGTTCTTTTAATATTTTTTTTTCTGCTCATGATTAAAAAAAGGCTTCTGCATAGGTAGAACTTAGTGTGCTCTTTAGGAAATTAGTGTATTTTCAGATGTCTGGGATATATATAGATACAGATTTTTGCTTCAGTCTTTTTCCTCCCACCTCTCAACAGACCTCTACATATGTGCAGGTCTAGACTTCTTCATATTATGACTGATAATTTCTTTCAGTTTCCTATGAACTTGAGAAATGCAGAGCAACAAATCCAGTGTGTTTTAGTTCTAGCTGGTTTCATTTTTGAATGAGCCATGCAACTCTTAGAAATGATGATCCTTATGGATAATTAAATCATTCTTATGATTGTTTTAAACATGTATGATTCTATATAGTACTTGTCCTTGCCTCTAAGATTTATTTGTAAACCAGGTGGTGCATCTGCTTAGAGGCAATCCAGTGGAGACTTCAAAAGACATGTAATGTAGAAATTTATTCCTTCTATTATGAAGTTCTACAGCTCGTCCAGGAGTGGATTTTGTTTGCCAGCATTCTTACATTAAATTGTAAGCTCCTTGGTGCAAAGACTGTGTCTTCCTATATGTTCAGTGCCTAGCACAATGGAGCGTCAGTACTGATTGAGACCTTTGGGTGTTATCACAGTATAAATAACTACAGAGTGGCACATCTTGTTGCTCATGTAGGCCAAGCTCTGTATGTTATCCACAGGGCAATGAGCAGAGCTGAGATGGGGATGTTATACTGGAATGTGTTAATGGTTACTATCAGTCACAGTCCTGGTTAAAGCTGATGGGTGTGCTAACCAGATGTGTGTGTCCTCCATTTCTCCTTTTCGACATACCAGGGTCTCCCGTTCCACGCTTGCCCAGAGCTCTGTATGCCCCTCTTCTCCCCAAGGGTTGCGTGGACAGTTCATGGCCCCTCTCTTTCTGTCTCTCCCTTACCGTGGAGCAGGCTTTGGGCAGGCAGTGCACTAGGCGGGAGGGAGGGAAGGAATGAAGCCTCCTTCACTCTTCTCTCCCTCCGGGGCTCCTATGGCTGAGTATCGGGCCCACAGTTATTGGGAAGCTCTCAGCAGGGACAGCAAAGAGCAACTTTTTTTGTGATCCATTTTTAAATTAATTTTCATAAAGAAACAAACAATAAAAATACAAAAAGGCAGGTGACTTGCAGCTTGTATATGTCACCAAATATCACTCATTGCACATGACAGCTAATAAAATTATGCAATTAAAAAAAAGATATACACAGGTAAAAAAGGGGACCCGGGTGGGAAGAGATAGGGAAAAAGCAGAGAGGTCAGATGGAATGGACATCTGGCATTATTTGGGTTCTCGGTGTTCTTTACCCAAGTGTATCAAGAAACAGGGTCCATATTTCTTTGAATTCATAATTGCTTTGTATGCCGATAAGCTAACCTTTGTTTTGTCTCTAATTCAGGCAGATCTGCTCTGCTCTGGGCATAAACCTGTTCCTCCATTTTTGTAAAGTCATGGGCTTAGTAATCATTGCAGCCCTCAAGGACCAAAGTCTTTGTGGTGGAGTTAAACCCAGGGAGTATGTAATTTAGGATATAGTTTTCAGCTGAGGTTTGGTTGCTGAAGCCAAGCACCATTTTCACTCTTGTGTCCACCTCTTGCCACAGCTGCTTGACTATTGGGCAGTCCCTTAGCATATGCATCAGGGTGCCTTTGGACATGGGCCTGGGGAGTTTATGGTGCGAGAGGTTGGGGGAGAATATAACAGCTGTATCCAGGACCTAAATATGGGTCCAAATCCAAGTTTTTGTAAGATATAAAACATTTATCTCCAGACTGTTCTATCAAAAGCGTTTTCTGCATCTAAGGCTAACACAGGTTGTGGTGCAGGTCATCATATTTCATTGCCGTGATATCAATGTTTGTCAAAGATTATCAAATCCATGGTGGCCTCTGACAAATCTGACTTGATTTGAGTTTGATAGATCCCCAAACCTTCCCGATCTCATCGCCAGAATTTTTGCCAATATTTTGATATCACTGTTAATAGATGAAATTGGCCTATAATTGTAACATAGTGTGACATTTTTTCCTGGATTAAAAATAACTGATATTAGGGCTTCCCTCAGCCTAGGGGGAAGGGTGCCCTCTAGGAGTGACTCATTTAACATTTTAAGCACCTTGTCAGACAGGAGGTCAAGGAAGTTGTGATCTAGGAGCCTCTTTGTGCCAAAATTAGTCCAAAACATCTGTGGAGGTGGTTGTGTCTAATTTGTACATTAAGGAACTCTTTATTAGTGTCGTTAGATGATGTATATAATTTACCATGTTAATCACGGATGCTGGGATTCTACATGCAAAGGTCTTTTGTCTTAGGTTGTATGTGAGTATCTTGCCAGCTTTTTCACCCAGTTCCCAGAAGTCCTGCCTGAGTTGCAATAGGGTGAATTCAGCCTGCACTGAATGCAGTTTAAGTTCATATCCATAAATTAATTAGGAATCTGGGGCTGGGGCTGGGGCTGTGGCAAAGGACAAATGAAGCTCTTTTACTTTTTTTCTTAAGGGGTATCCTATTTTCTCCACATTTCCTCTTCTTGGCAGATGCAAAACTTGTAATTCTGCTCTTCAAATAGGCCTCGAGTGTCTCGCACAATATCCTGCTACAAGATGTTGAGGGTTCATTTGTATCGAGGAACAGTCCAATTTCTTTTTAACTAAAAATTTTGAATGGGGATCTATCAAAAGTGAATAATTAAATCTCCATCTACATGGCTGTTTCTCACCCAGATCTGTTGCTATTTGAAGAGTTTATAGGGGCATCATAAGAGACAGCAGTTGTATTAGTGGAGAGTCAGTCACAGAATTAACCAAGTCCCTGGAGATCAAAAAGAAATCTATACAGGAATAGGACCCATGTACCACAGAAAAGTATGAATTGTGCTTATCTGTTGGATATATAAGACACCAGATATCCCAGAATCCAGGATCTTTAATGTGCAACTCCAGAGCCTTTCTAGTTTTGGTTGGCTTATGGCTCTGAGGCCAGCATTTGTCCACAAAAGGATGAAACACCTCTTTAAAATCCCTAGCAATCATAGTAGGGATTTGGGGTTCTTCATATAATTTAGTGAAAGAGTTATGAAAGGTTTCAGGATCATAATAAAGATTAGGCCCATACATATTAGCAGTGATTAGATCAGGTCCATTTATGATGGCTTTAAGGTTTAAAAATCTGCCCTGATCATCTGAAGTTGACTCAGAGACTGTTACTACCACAGCTTTATGGACAAGATGGCTAACACTCTGGGTAGGAAAAGCATTGTCTTGTTGCTTCTCATACTTATCCAGTCACGTTCCAATTTAGCAGCTTCATCTGTAGTCAAGTGCATCTCCAGCAAAAGTGTTACATCTGCCTTTGTGATCTTTAATAATGAGTACACTTTTTCCTTTTAATTGGACTGTTGAGACCCTTTATATTCCAGGAAATAAAATTAAGATTCAGGGCCATTTGGCTATGTTAAGAATTATTTTTGTTTGTGTAGCTTTACAACCAAAGGTGATTTAGCATGTTTGTGTCATTTGCTCTATTACATCTTATCCTACGGCCCATGCAGAAACCCATGAGAGGGGGAGTCTAGAGCTGAAATGTCTCAGACACCTATTCTGCAGATTTTTGGGATTGCCTTGCCATGTGCTTGCCAGACTTCCGGGACTAGGGAGAAGAGGGCTCTGGAGAGGGAAGAGCACAAAAAGACAAGTTAAATCACAAACATAAAAACATGTAACGTACATATAATAACATAACTTATTACCAGGCATAGTAGATCTCAGTGACAAGGCAACAGTTATCAAACACTTAAAATTATAAACAAAACTAAACTGATGGTAAGTTCCGGAGGGGGTGGGCCAAGGAGAGACACCATTCAGGCTGGGAGCTCAGCCAATATCCATTATTTGAATTATTATTATTATTATTATTATTGGGTTTTTAACAGACATCCTATTTTTCCATACCACAAAGTAGAAACTACATTGTAAAGAGAGCGAATGGGAGAGCATGTGCTGTTTCTTAACCTGGTATGTCAGGGATATACCTGTGTATTGTCCCCTCATTTGTAATTTTTTCAGTTGACAAAACCAAACACCAGAGTATTGGTAATACAGCTTGGTGCACTAACTGAAAGTATGTTGTGGGGATTACTTTCCCAGGGCCACATAACCACTTCTTCCCCTTTTAGTTTACCATCAAAAATTCAGTTTCCCTTCCCCATATTAAACAAACATATAGCTAATGGGAGAAATCTGACTGCTCTCACAAAATGTAAATTACTGTACCAAAGAACGGAACAAACAATCCAATTGAACAAGTGACTTTTCTGTATTAACTTCTTATTTCTTGTTCACATACTTGGGGTTGGAGCTTATAGAAGGTGATAGGGTCCGGGAAGAGGCTGACGAAGTTGAGGAAGGGTTCGGAGTGAGGGGGATGGGGGGCAACAAGGGGAAAGAGATTGGGGAAATGGGGGGTGGAGGGAGGGCATGAGGGGGAAAGGAAGGCCACAAGTGGGGAAAGGGGCAAGCAGGGGTAGGGAGAGGAACTAGGAAGTGATGGGGAAGACAGAATCACTGTCTATGTAGCTCAACAACCCTCATTGGTCTTCTTCTCTGTTGGCCCATAGCAGGTACAGCTACATTACTCCGCTCCTGTGCAGCTTTCCATGACGTCTTTCAGGGAGGAGAGCTGTCTTTTTTGCAACAGCACTTCCTCACCAACCCTGAAAGTGAGCTGGAAACGTCTTAAAATATTTAAGCCCTTGCTGCTATTCCCTTGCTTTTCTAAAGGCTGATTCACAACAGCTTTTGAAAAATCATTATCTTATTTTGTGGCATCTGCCAAAACAATTCTGTTTCCACAAGCTAGCTGCACTATATTTTTTACAGTATAGCTGAGAAATTTGATCATCAATGCACGAGGTTTGGCATTTGAGGCTGACTTAGGAGCTAGGGACCTATGTGCTCTCTGTATATCAACTTTAATGTCCACCAGCAGGCTGTGCACTACTGAAAGTGCAGGGGAATGAATTCTAAGGGGTTACCTTTCTCTGCTCCTTCAGGTACTCCTGTAATTCTCAGATTATTGCAGCGAAGCCTTCCCTTAAGGTCTGCCACTTTAGATTTAAGATAAATCTGAGGCTCCTCTGCCCACTGGCAGAGAGCCCTTGCACCTGATCTTCCACCGATGATATTCTTCCTTCTGTATCATTCACGCATCCTATCGGCACTTGCAGAGAGGAGTTAATTGAGGTAACAGCCAGCTGTATTGTGGCCTTTGATATCTACTGTATCTGCAGCAACTTTCTCCAACAGGGTGGTGATGGACACAGTGCCTCTTGTTCGGGGGGCAGGGGGACCTCTGTTCTCCTTGTTTTTCAGCTATTTCTAGAATGCCCAGTAGATAAATCTTTTCCTGCTGACATTACAGGGATCTGTTCCTTTATTTTGGGGATCATTCAATGGCCCTGGACTTTGGGTACAAATGGATATTAGCAGATGGTGCTGGAGGCTCTAGGAAGCTGCTGCTCCATGCTGGAGCACCCTCTGGAGTCAGTAGAGCAATTTTTTAAGTGCATATGGCTTTTCTGCTTTCTTATTTTCACCAAAATCAATAGGATTCTGTCTGTGGATGTGTAGAACATTCCTTGAAATTTTGGAATTGATCCAATGCGAAGTTCAAAACTTATTGTGCTACAGACGGACAAACGAGAAGTACCATCGCTTTGCTTGGTCAGTAAGGTGTAGCAGAAATCATCTCTCCTTCTCTTTTCTTCAGACCCCTTTCTTAGGACAGAGAGAGTCTTGACAGCTCTGGCCCTTTTGTTTTTGCCATTCTTTTTGTCTTGTGTAACTCATGTCTGACCCGACTTTGACCATAGCTCTTAAGTGTGATGGGCCAAAGGCAAACATGGAGTTAAGCTGCTGTTCACATTTTCACACAGGTATTTAGGGTGGAGTAATGACACGAAGCTGGGCACTGAGGGACCAATCAGGTACTCAGAAGGAATATAGGAAACTCCATAAAAACTTTATAATAGGAAACGGTCCAGGTCTTTGAGAAGGCAAATCACATCACATGCAGGGCCAGATCCTCAGCCAGTGGAAATTGGTGTAGTCCATTTTGTAGCCATCATCTTAAACTCTTATGTGGCTAAAACAGAGCTCTTAATCACCCCCTCGATCCCCCGCAAGACCTCCCTGCTACTTCCTTTCTCAATCACACACAGTACCACCATCCTCTCTGTCATTAAGGCCAGTATTGTGGGTGTCATCTTTGACTCAGACCTATCAAAGTCCTCATATCCAGTCTATGTCTAAATCTTGCGGATTCTTTCTGTTATAACATTTTTAGGATATGGCCTTTCCAATCCATCTACACAGCTGTCATTCTCATCTAGGTTCTCACCATCTTGTGTCTTGATTACTGCAGCATCCTTTTCTCTGGCCTTGGCAAAGGCAATTTGCCCCATTCATACCCATTCAAAATTCTGCTACAAAGATCATTTTCCTGGCCCCATCACTTTGATCATGTCATCCCTCTCTTGGAATCTCTGCACTAGCTCCCCCTTCTCTTTAGCATCAAACATAAGCTGCTTGTTCACTTTCAAGGCATATCCTCCCCCTACCTGTCCTCTCCCATTCACTATCAAGATGTTGACTCCTTCCTCCGATTGGTCCACGATGCCAGCTTCCACTGCCCATTTGTTACATTTTCAAACAAGTGCCTAAATGTCCACAAAGCTACCTCATTATCCTCCTCCAAAACTTTCCTTTTCCAGAATGGCTACAAAAAACGTGACAGATTGGTCGGGCTGCTTGTGCACTGAGACTACTGCCTATCATGCTGACCAGTACTGTTTCAATGTTTCCTTGTACTCCCCTCTCTGTCTGTCTCCATCCATCTGTTGCCTTATATTTAGATTGTAAGCTGTTTGGGGCAGGAACTGTCTGTTTCTTCTGTGTTTGTTCAGTGCCTTGCACAATGGAGTCCTGGTCCAAGTTCTTACAGCAATACAAATAATTGTTGTTAATATGAGGAGATTTACTGTTTGACTTATCTGGCTTTATGCGTATAGTGGTTTGTAAAGTTATGTGACTCTTTAAACACACTTTTCTTTCAAACGCACACTTCATTGCTATTTAGTCTAATGGAAAAAAATCAATGGCAAAAGCCCAGCATTTATGAACAACCCTACAGTAACAAACTAGTGTGCATGAAACTGAAGTGGTAAAGATTTTGTTTGGAAATGGTTCCTTCCTAGGAGTGACTTTACACAAGAACAAAGTGATTTGGAAAATCAGGAAGAGTATCCAGTGGCATTTTTAACAGTAAACTGTTTCCAGAATGATGAGGGACCTTCTCCGGTCCCCTTCACACCTCTGACCCCTGGAAAGCATGTCATGGCTATCATTGGTCAGTGGCAAAACTTTTATTTACTTCAGTGGGAACATGATGGGACCATAGAAGTTCAAAGCTCTTTCCTTAAAGGTGAAACACAGAGCATCTTTAAATTCAACAATTTTTGAGAGAAATTGTTAAGGAAAACTTACCCCTACAGATGTTGTTATACTTCAATAACTGTCTTACCTTAATTTTTAATTAATTAAAATTGTTGTTAACTAATTTAATTTTATTACGTTGCCCTATCAGGGAAAAAAACCCAAAGAGAGTGCCCTAGGAGGCTTTGGTAATATGGTAATACCAATCATAAATAATTATTTTAATGGCATTACTCTTATTTACACCAGCTGAGGATCTGGCCATCAGTTGTCACAGGGCCGCTTGGCACCTCCGGCTGGGTCTTTCTCTTTGTTTTTGGGTTGATATGAAACGTTTTCTCTGTATTATAACCTATGGACACGAAATTGCAGAAATACTGAAGATGAAGAGTTAATTACTAAGTTTGTTTTTTTCCATTATTGAGTGTGCTAATTGACCCCACCAGGATCCACCAAGATGTTGGGATGGCCTTCCTGTTTCCTTCTATTCTTGCTTCCTTAACTTTTCCAGTTATCGGAATACTAAAACAATGGAGTTGCAAAGTAGTCATATGTAGAAGCCCACAGAATAAGGCCTATATGAAGAGTATCCTCTTGGTATCAGTTCAAAGGGCATGTCTCGGCATGCATTTCAACATTGTGGCCAATCTGTTGCATGTATTGATCACCCATTGCATTTGACAAGCATGTCCTGCATGGTTCTCTGCTTACCATGCTTCTCTTTCTGCTGATAACTTTCTGGCCTCTGAGCTATGGACAGCTGTTGTCCACTTGCTGCTAATTAGGAAAGCAGCATGAGAAACAGGTATATGGATTGAAGAGGTTGAACCTCCCTCCCTGGAGTAACCTGATTTGACCTTACTGAAAAGATCTTGCAAGCAAGAGGTCAGCTATTTTTTTCTAAAGCCTGTACCTGTAGGAAGATGGCTGGCTATAAAAACTTGTGTCTAAGGCATTTTGCACGTTACATTTTCAACAATAATCACTGTCGTTTTCAGGTCCTGTATCAATTCAGAATGTCAGAACATAGGTCTGCCATTTAAATAGGAGGCTGCAAAGCCACTCTCACTGGCCTAATACCATTCAGCATGAAAAGTGTCATGCAAATCTATGCAGATGTAAAAATTCAAATGTCACATTTGGTTAGATTTTTAAAAATAAGGTTTTTTCAAAAATGCTAAATTTTAGTTGAAAAATCTAAACAACTGCATATTAATTGATCCATTCAGATGAAATACACATCCAGATGACCTAAAATGAATATTATATTTTTCTGGCAGGTCTTTCGATCAGGCCCTAACTGATGTTCTGTTTGTGTAATGTGGCCACATACTTATGTCTGTGATGGTAGAATGATGAAGCTGACATTAAAGTGATACAAACAGTGGCCCATTTGCAAACACAGAGTAGCTATTTTCAAGTCAGCGGTGATGGCTTCAGTTAGAAACACTGGTACTCAGTGGAGTCATAGATTCAGCCCCCCCTACCCCCCCCCCGGAAACACTATACATCTTACTGTGTGTATTTTAGCTAAAATCCTTAAAACTGAATCTGAAGTCTTGTCTTGTATGTGGACTTTAAAAATCCCCTAGCATATTTTGTAAGAGCTGGAGGTTTGCCCTCATACCTTGACCATAATTTCCCCTCCTATTATGATTTTCACTTGGTTGCTACCTTGCATCCCAGAGGTGCAGCATGTATATAGTAGAAGAGCATATTGGAATCTTTCCAGATAAAAAGCACCAATTAAATGTAAGAGTAAAATGTAAATAAATCACTTGGAGATTCAGCTACTTAAGAGTGTGAAATTCATGTAGCAAATTATGTCAACTACTGTGTAAACTAATGGTACAATATATCTAGAGAGAAGAATGCGTAACTTGAACTATATTTATTGGTGTGTACATAGTGTGTCCGTAGTTGACATTAAAATTCTGCTTGATGATCACCCTCTGAATTAAGTCTTGAAGCACTTGAAGTTATTTTTAAAATAGTTATTTGTTTAAAATTCAACAAGAGCTACTGTAGCTGCCAGCATTTTAGTGCATTCAGATGAACGCATTTAGTCCTGCAAATGGTAGGGACCACAGAAATTAACAATGTTTACAGCTAATGGAACTAGACAAGCTTTTCAGGATATGGGTGGTTCAATGTGTGAAAGTGCTATAATGTCCTTGGGCTGCTTGTCATTTTCATGTGAATAATGGACATGTTTTTATGATGCAAAAGGAAGAGAAATCCTTTTACGGGGTTTATCCAGAACATTTGGAAAAGGCAGCAGAGGAACTACAATCCCTAGAAGGAATCTGTAGGCCCAGAAGGAACTCATGGGCGTCTTAATAAAACTGATGTTTTTGTTTTCTCCCCCTCCAAAAAATATTTGTAACTAAATTGTTCATATAATCATTAAAATCTTCTATTGGCTTGTAATGCTATGAAATGGGCCTTGTAGATTGAATGATGGTAGAAAATTAATGGATTACTTTTGTACCAAAGAGAACTTGTGGACATTCCAATCTGAGTCTTTTTCTTACTCTGGTTGTTACTTCATAATCTGAGAATGTGGTTTTATGACTTGAGATTCCGACAACATCCAAACTGCTGCTCAAGCAATGTGCTACAGATGGTGAGGCTGATTGGCTGGTTCGTTGGTGTCAACGTAGTTGGCAGCTTGAAACATGGTTATTATTTTCTGACTGTTTCATTAAAATAATTTACTATATGGTTGCTGCTCGTTTGATTGGCAGCTGTGTGTGTCCAACATTCTGTAACAATGCTACATGGTTTTAAGGTCTTGTGATCAATATGTACATCTTGAATATTCCAGTTACCATGAAGTTTATGTGCTGAATACAAGAATTGAGACAGCACCATTCATAGATAGGTCCATCGTCAACTCTGAAATGTTTCCAAACCCATTTTTTGTCCATTTTCCATCATCTGGTTCACCATAAGTCAGTTCTTTGAATATATACTTCTCATCCATTCATATCCAAAAGTTGCATGTGTGTAAAGTGACAACCCAGTACATTTACCAGTTGCTTTGGAAAAGGCAGTAGTAATTCAAGTCATCTTTATTTCTCTAATTACAGCCTCTTTACATGTTTAGTTTGAATAGCAAAACCAAACCTCTCTCCTCTCCTGGGTCTGGAAGTATTTTTGATAAAACTACACTTCATAGCTTTCCCCCAAATCAATCCAAAGCTTGGAAAACATTTTCCCCAACATGTGGTGTTCCATCCCCCACTCCATCTCCTTGTGTTTTTGAGTCTCACGGTGAGTGCTTGCAGAATAAGGGGTGAAGTCCAGAGGAGAGTCTGATTTTAACTCTTAAGCACAGGGAGTCAATAGGCAGACCGCGGGCCAAATCTGGACCGCCAGATGCTTTTGAGTGGATCCCGAAATCTTTTTATGTACTTATTATTAACATTGGATTGTTTTTTTTTATATTATTTTCTCTGGAGTCTGGTCCTTGACTATACCTAGACCAAGAAATTTGGACCTTGACAAAAAGTAATTGACTACCCCGTCTTAAAGGCTGTTGCATCAAAAGGTAAAACTGTTTCCAAGCATTTTGTTAAAAGATAAACTGACCGTTCTGAAAAGGATCCACATTGTTCTGACTAGTAGTGTATCCTCTGGGCTGAGATGCTGAAGAATTGATATTCTGTCTACCGGATTAAATCCTCCACTTGTCTGTGCAATTCTAATGCATCAAACTGCAGGCTCACATTTATAGAAGGGGGGGGGGGGAAGTCAGTAACCAGACCTGCATCATCCCCTCAGGTGGCAGTACAATCTGAATACCAACTTCTTTAATGACGTTCACTTACAGAGGGAAGGCAACAAGGCAAAGTATTGTGGGAGGGTTATGCAAACCACTCTGAAAGCTGGCTTTAAGTACTGCTAAACTGCTTGCCCACTGGATCAGCTATACATTTCTGTCTACACAGACACCAGCACAAGTGTAAAATGATACTGTAATAGAGTAGGTGTGATATTTCTGATATAATCAGTCTAGGAACGGTCTTTAACACCCTTATTAACCTTCGCCTAAGCAAAGTAAAAAGCTGAAGGCAGTTTCCACAATTCTGTGCCCTCCAACATCTGATGGTATCTGCAACCAACCCCACAGTTTTATTGCCTGCCTATGAACACTAGGAAATCCTTTTCCTGTATCAGCACAATTTGAAGCATCAATGCCTCCAGCAATGGGAAGCAGAGATCTTAATAGAACAGAACAGACTAGAGTACCGAGAATTACGGGTTGAGATTTAACTAGCAGCAGTAATCTATTATTTGTGACAAGTTTCTATTTTATCATATCTCCTCACCACTGAACTGGAATTGCCATGGGTATCTCTGGCTATGGTTGAGTTGCAAGTGTGTGAGTAAATGAAAGAAGCCCCAGATAATCACATGCAATTTTCCCGTTTCCTACCCAAATCAAGCGTTTTCTCAGAAAGATCTCTAGGAATATGATATAGAATTATGTATCCTGGAACTTTGCATAAACAAAGGAACATACCATTATGGAGACAGACTGATCTCAGCAGAAATACATGGAAAATCTGGGTACATAAATATTGATCATACAAGAGTCAAGAGCCAAACCTGTGAAGACTTCAGGGTGGCTACTAGAGAAGCAGCCACTAGAATTTCAGTTAAAGATTTAATAAATGGTTATGAGAAGCAGTCACTTGCCACCTTTTAAAAATAAACATTCTTGCTGTCAGATCCTTGATTCTTATTCAAGAGCCAGAGTGTGGCAGTCTTCAGAGCATGGCAGAAGATGTATTTATTTAGTCAGACATTTGCCTGAATCAGTGCTGCAGCCTGGGTGTCCTTTTGGTAGTGAGGGTGGCTGCAGAGTATGCCATCTGCCCATTGAGAAAGTGTGTTAAAGACTGTACCCAGACCCTATGGCAAAGGGCCCTTAACACAGCTATAAATAAATTAAGAAATCCTTCCGTGCTGTGCTTTTCTTTAAACTTGATTTTGCTAAAGCAGCAAGAAATATAGTAACTGTCACTGCATTGTCTATGCTATTTATGCCTAAAAAATGCAAAACACAATTGTGTTGCAATTCTGTGGTCCAGACCTTGAAGGGTGGATCAATACTAATTTTAGCTAGTGGTGCATTGGGTAGTGCTTTCTTTGGGAGCTAAGGAGTTCCATTTAGAAAACAACAAATAGAATTTAATGGGAGGCCAAGGAGATAAGGTTTCAAGCATATGGCTAGCAGGATACCACAGCACATGGAGGGTTAAAGGTCAGGGGAGGTCACGTTATCCTCCATCACATCCAGAGAGCAATTCCATTTATGTCAGATTAAAACTGGTGATTGTTCAAAGCTTAATGTAATTAACTTTTTGCTCTTCCAGCATACAAATGCTCAAAAACCATGAGTATGTTTGTTTAGAAACATACCCTCAACTTCACTCTTACAAGGCCAAAATCCTGCATCTCCCAGTTAAAAAATAGAGAGTGATTTTAATATTCTCTGCATTTGATAATTCGGGTTAACCCCTCACAAGTGGCCACCTCATATTGGTAAATGGTAAATTTCATCCATGCTTGTGTGTAAGGTGAGAGTCTTCACAGTGACTAGTCAGTGAGTCACAAATTTTCCATTTCAATATTGTAACAAAAATTTGTGTTCAGTGTAAGTATAATTGAAAGTAATTAACATGCAGCTGTAATTTTACTACATTCTGTGCAGCAAGGGGCAGAAGTGATTTTTGGAATATTGTGCAATGGCATAAGTCAGGGAGGTCCTGAAATAAGCTTTGTTAGAAGTGAGTGGTAGCCCAGTGAAGTTTAAAAGCCACAGCTTTAGGGTAACTATCTAATCACATATCAGCTGAAAAATACTCTGTGTCCAAGATAGTAGCCGTGGCAGAATCCCTGCAAAATGGGAGGGGGCAGAATCGGTGGTTCTCAGACCTTCGCCTCATCTATGTTCCTGTGTAAAGAGTCATTCACGGTGGAAAAAATGCAGTTTTAGTAGAAACAGCAATCTGGTAAAGAGAGAGTTTGACTGGAACCAAACACTTCAGCCATTGATGGTGAAATCTCAGCAAATCAGCTACTCACCACAGGAGAACATTTCCGCTATGTTATGCTCAACATCGAAAGGAGATTTCACATCAGAGCTCAGATGGTATTTTAAACATTTATTTATTTTGGGGGAACTCCTCCTTCCTTTCTGCCTTCTCTATAGATTTATTAAACTAATTTCTTTATTTCACACTTTTTAACAAAGGGAACTGTGTTTTTCCCCTCCTGTTCCACATACAGGCTAACTCCAGTTTAAAGCACAGCAGACGCTTTCAGGATACAGTCTCAGCTGAGTCAAACCATTATTTACATTTCACACTTTTATATTGTTGGTTTCTGAGAGGGTAGGAAGGTTGGAAGGTGCTGCAGCCAATTTGATTCTTTTCAACTCCATTTTTGGATGCCCAATGGTCAGGAAGACCTCATTCACACTTAATATACATTCACACCTCACACGCCTGACAATTAACCACGTGGCTGTTGCAGAGACTGCATCTGCCCTAGAAAGGCATCGGTTTAAAATACCCTACATCCAGTTGCACAAACTGCTTGCTGTGGGAAAACTCTGGTACAATAATAGGGACCTGGAGCCCTGCAGGAACTGGAGAGAGAAAAGGTACCTACAGACTAGGTGACTTTTCAGATAAGGGCTTGTCTACACCACGCAGCTTTCAGCGACAAGGCTGTGTCGACACAGCCTTGTCGTTAAAAGTCAGCGTGTGTAAATGCTTTTTGTTGGCACTTTTGTCGACAGAATACTTCCAGCTCCGCAAGCAGCGTTCGCTTTGTCGGCAGGAGAGTGCTCCTGCTGACAAAGCCTTGTTCACATTGCCACTTGCCTCCGCAAAACTTTTGTCTTTCGCGGGAGGGGCACTTTTTAAAGTACCCATGAAAGACAAAAGTTTTATCGACAACTTTGCAGTGTAGACATATCCTAAGAGAGTATTTCCTTAATCTCACATCAGCCTCACTAGTGTTTGCTTGAAGCATCCACTAATGGTTCATCAGAGAAGATTTTGCATACAGCGTACGCAGTGTTAAATGATCAAATTGAGCCCACTGAAGTGTGGAGACTTTGGAGGATCCCTTAATGGGAAACATTTTCATTAAGAACCCAATTACCTATGAAAGGCAAAAAAGAGACTTCCCTGGTCCCATGCCTCTTCTGAAGCATCCTTAGACTCACTTGCCTCGCTTGGCAGGGGCAGAACAAAGTGAGGAGTTGATCTGACGTTTTGGCTATTATAGGCATCTACAGTTTTTTGAGAGAGGTCGCGTGGAGCTATAATAGGCTTTAAGTTTATCACTCAGTCACCACTACCACTTTGAAAAGTCACACCTGTCAATGTAGGGCTTATAATCAGAACTCACTCTTTTTTCTTTTTTTAGTAATGAAAGTAGTTGTAAGATTTAATCATGGAGGAGATTTTCCACAGGTTCCCCATCCTCTTACCCAGTCATATTCCCTGGAGTTTCTTGGTGCATAGTTCTTTTCTTCAAGAACATAAGGGGTTTGGTTGTTTGACTTTTCTAAAGGATATACCTGGGTAAAATAATAAAGCACAACACCAAAGATGAACTGTACTTGTCTCTCCTACTGAACAGACGCATCATGTCCCATTATAAAAAAGATGTTTCTGTTTTGTTCTTACTTGTCCAGAATCTCTGGCTGCTTGATCCATGAACCATGACAACAGCAAAAGAGGAGTTAATTTTCCTGATATATCTTTGGTCACTTGTATGTATTAAGTGACAAGATAATATCAATTGGAGATTTAGCAGAAGAGCAGTGGTCTGACCTTTAAATGCCGGTCTAGACAAGGCCTAAACCAGTGGTTCTCAACCAGGGGTATGTGTACCCCTGTGGGTAGACTGAGGTCTTCCAGGGGGTACATCAGCTCATCTAGATATTTGCCTAGTTTTACAACAGGCTATGTAAAAAGCACTAGCGAAGTCAGTACAAACTAAAATTTCATACAGACAAAATGAGAAAGTAAGCAATTTTTCAGTAATAGTGTGCTGTGATACTTTTGTATTTTTATGTCTGATTTTGTAAGCAAGTAGTTTTTAAGTGAGGTGAAACTTTGGGGGTACGCAAAACAAATCTGATTCCTGAAAGGGGCACAGTTGTCTGGAAAAGTTGAGAACCACTGGCCCAAACCATCACCACTCTGTCTTGAAAATAGACATTTAATTTGCATATGGGCATTATTAGAAGGACTTTTCTTGTGTCCCTTTAATTTTAAAAATATCATGCTGGTGCCATATACATAACTAAAATATGCTTTAACTCTCCACGTTCCCATCGCCTAGTGAATGAGACTTGAGGTTACCCACCAGGCTGAGTTGAATTGTACACATTTGATGCTTCAGGGCATCTGTGAGCTGAAGGATTCACCTTTGCTACCTTGCATCTGAGCTGCTGAACCTCTGGGCAGGTTGTTAGCAATTATGCTATTCCCAAAGCATCTGAAATAATGAAGCTCTGCTGGTCTAGAGAAACACCAATGACATCATTCCATAACCTTGGAGACAGATCAACAGCTCCAGCAACATCAGCTTATATAATCTTTCAGCTCTGAGCTTCCATCCAGACAGCCACCTGGCTGAAACCAAAATCTAACAAAGATGTAAAGGCTACAAATGTGTATGAGACGAAAGGGGGAAGAGAAATTTTAACTCGAGCTCTGTGGTGTGGCCCTTTCTTTGGTCCCGGCGTTAATCTGAATGAGATGTTTTAGCTGTGGCTCACAACCTTCCCCTTTTGGACGAGTGCGACCCTGATAGTGTATGTGCAAATCTGAGCCTGCCCAGCTTTATTTTTAAATGTTTGAATTGTTGTCATGTCATTTTGAAAATATTCTTTTAAAGCTGCTGGAGTGCAAGGGGGAGTGTTAACAGGTCGATTTAAAGCCCTGTTTGCACACAGCAAAGCAATGGACTCCTCGGCCATTGTAATGTTTGAAACCGCCTTCTCAATACACAATTTGGCATGATCTCTGCATTAATGTTGGATTTTCTAAATGTAAAATTGGCTGTCGTGCTTAGTAAATAGGCAGCACTAGACGTTTTTATCTATTGACCAAGGACGGCTCGAACAACAGCAGTGGTGCTGGTATTGTAGGGCACTTGACTCACGTTTGTGTTGTATTTCAGTGTTGCTGGCACGGGATGTTATGGACCACATTACCAATGTTACAGAGGGTCCTGTGGCACCTTTAAGACTAACAGAAGTATTGGGAGCATAAGCTTTCGTGGGTAAGAACCTCACTTCTTCAGATGCAAATCTGAAGAATGAGGTTCTTACCCACGAAAGCTTATGCTCCCAGTACTTCTGTTAGTCTTAAAGGTGCCACAGGACCCTCTGTTGCTTTTTACAGATTCAGACTAACACGGCTACCCCTCTGATACTTCATTACCAATGTTGTGATCCCATTTGTTCTCACAGCCTTGGGGGGGTTGTGCAGATTCAGTAAGTGTCTGGGAAGTGGCCAGGGAATGGTCAGATACTGCAGAAAGATTTGCTATTGATTCAATAGATGATATCTTTCCTTATGAGTCAGTATCAAACCAATCTGCTGGAGGTGCTGTTTTTCTGACTCAGTGTAAAGCTAATGTCCTAACCACTTTTTATCGATAAAAAGCCCATGTAACTTTTCTGAAAGAGAAGTCAGGGGCTAGTCCTGGTGTGCTAGATAAATTCAAACTTGAGTAGTTACGTTCTGCCTATCTGAATTCCCTCTGCATTTTCAGATGGATATAGCTTTCTTCTTCATTTCCTGACTTAACCTGTTGAGTAGTATTGCTATTATGTCCCACCCCGTGTGTCTGCATTTCAGAGGTGGGTAAAGTGGTCTCTGTTGAGATCCTTCAGGCTAAAAGATGACTTTTCAGTAAAGATGAGATAGTCAATCAGACTCCTAACCTGCTACTTGGTTTGGATCATCTCCTCCTACCAACCTGCTGAGTTGCTACTGAGTGAGGGAAATAGAAATCTGAATGGAAGAAGGGTTGTGCTGTAAAATGAATGATGTTGATTATGATCCAGTTTCTTTCACTGCAGTCGAGATGTGGCTGAGCCGATGGGTTGCTCTGTCTGCCTCGCCAGTCCCCTTGCATGCCCTGTGAGGTCTTTCCCCAGGAGGTGCATGCAGCTGGAGATGTCTCATTCATGGTGGCTTAGAAAAAAAATCAAAATCAAAATGTGTTCCCTGACCAATAAAAATGTTTCACTTCCTCTGGAGGCCCTAGAGGGCGGCATAAAAAATAACGAAGCCTGTGAGTCACTGAACACTGCCTGGCCAGCTGAGGAACGGAGCCTCCCTTTTCCACAGAAGTTTGTGTGCTGTCACTGCACATCATTAATGCTCACTGGTTTATGGCCGCTCACTGTAACCTTGCCAAGAAAGAAAAAGGGCAATTGGTCTTTCTGCTTCGAAATGCTGGCTGCTTAGAAGGTGACGTGATGTTCAAGGAAAAGTTCCTTTAACACTCCATCAGTGTTGTTTGAATTCTAAAGCAACTTCTCCTCCACCTTTTCCTCTGAGCCTTGGCAGCTCTCCTAACACAGAATTTCCCTGGAGAGAGACTTATGGCAGCTTACAAACAGCTCCACCTAAGGTACAAAGGTTAGGGTGGGCAAACTTCCTGGTTTATGTAGGACCCTCCCTGCTTTTTTCAAATCTGCTGGGCCCCCCTTTCATTTAAGAATACTCTTTGCCTCAGTCCCTCGGCCCGGCGGCAAACACCAGGGGAAGGAGAGACTAGCTTATAACTGCTATGAGACCAGGCTGCTGTGATGAGTCAGTGAGAGAGTGGTGAAATGTCCTCAGGTTAAAAATGTACGTCCTAGTCCTAGTTCCACAGCAATCGACACCCCGTTTGATGGCCTTTGAAAATGTAAGGCACCATACAGGCATGACGTGATAATAATTATTACATTCCTGAACATCCCTGGGAGACTGACAGGGATGGGGGATGTGAACCATAACTGTAAAAACAGTCTCCCCCACAATATCAGAATGAAGTGATGAATGGCCCTATTGAAAGAATGAAGAACAGATGTTAATCCGGTCCATGTTTATGTTCATCATCTTCAACTGTTTTTTGTTGTTTTCTTCCTTGCAAGTCATGCGCATCCTGCAGATCTTCAGTTCTTCTTCTCTATCATCAAGGCTGTGAAAATATATAGTCTTCTGCTCAAGGACCAAAGAGGCCTTGTTTCAGAGCCCATCCCATTACACGATATATTTTACGAATATATATGGACACAGTTCCCCCGGTAAAGAGTTTATAATCTAAAAAGATAAGTGACCCATTAAGGGTTGTGGGCAATGATAATCAAATATAGATAATGTTGATACACCCATACATTTTGCAATTTTTTCCTTACTATAGATGGGTAAAGTTCCAAATCTCTTTACCTGCCCCTGAGTCTAGCCATCCTAAATTGGCTGATTTCTTGTAGTGGTGACAGCAGAGATGGCTCTAGAGAAGAGAGAGTCAAGTGGCTTTACTCTTCTAGGAAAGTCTAATCCAGAGAGGGCTCCCAACCACCATTGTCTCTAATATGACAGTGCATTACAGTGCCAACTGGACAGGCATTTTGAAGTGTCTACCTAATTATTTTTTTGCTTCAGAACTCTTAGGGTATGGCTACACTGCAAAAACAAACAAACCAGCAAAACCTCCATGGCAGTGAGTCTCAGAGCCTGGTGAGTCTCAGAGGGTGGGTTTCAGAGCCTGGGCTCCAGACCAAGTGGGAACATCTACATGGCTATTTTAGTCCCTCACTGCAAGCCTCATGAGCCCAAGTCAATTGACCCAGGCTCTGAGACGTAATGTGCGGTGTTTTGCAGTATAAACATACCCACAAAGTCCCTATGAGTCAGAGTTAACTTGAAGCCATGCTACTTGCCTTTGCCTTTTGCAAATGATTGAGCTGTGCCCAGGGAGAAGAATGCCATTTTAATGGGCATCCATTGCATAATTCATGACATAAGTCACCTCTGTGTTTGAAGGACCCCTGGCATAAATGGCAGAAACAGTTAGAAATGTGTGCAACAGCTTCGTTAGGACACGGGGAGAGAGACACTCTGGTTTTATCTGGTGGCTTTTAAGTATGTCCTCCCAGAAAAGACCTGAGTGGAATAAGATTGTAAGGACATCTTCATTCTTTATAAAGTTCTGAGTTTTAAGGACTGCTTTGAATCTGAAATTGAAGACTGAACTTTAACCTTTTTTAAAGGCTTTGTCTATTCTAAAACTCGGGGGGGAGGGGTTTCTTTATTTTAAAACCAACCATATTATCTGTTTGCATATGATTCAGATGCTAAATAAGCTGAACATTTTAATTGCAAGTCCCTGCTAGTCCAACTTAGTTGTCTTGATGATTGATCTATGCCACAGTAACCAGTGCCTTTAAAAAAAAAAAAAAAATCCCACACCTGTTTTTGAAATATCTGTAACTGTTCTCTGAAATGCCCTCACAAATCAGACTCCTAACAGCGACTTACTCATACTGTGTGTGAGTGAAGGATATAAGGGAGGCTGGAAGGTCTGTAGTGACTGATCTGTAGAGTGCTAGAACTTTCACTTTGACTTTAGGGTAAGTCACACGCAGCTGAGTTAAGTTGGTGGAATTCACCAGCACCTTAAATGTTTGGCTTTAGTTCTACTAGGACTGTCGATTAATCGTCGTTAACTCGTGATTAACTCCAAAAAATTAATCGCGACTAAAAAAATTAATCGTGATTAATCGCACTGTTAAACAATAGAATACCAACTGAAATTTAGTAAGTATTTTGGATGTATTTCTACATTTTCAAATATATCTATTTCAGTTACAACACAGAATACAAAGTGTACAGTGCTCACGTTGTATTATTTTTGATTACAAATATTTGCACTGTAAAAATGATAAACAAAAGAAATAGTATTTTTCCGTTCACCTATTACAAATACTGTAGTGCAGTCTCTTTATCATGAAAGTTGAACTTACAAATGTAGAATTATGTACAAAAAAAAAAACCTGCATTCAAAAACGAAACAATGTAAAACTTTAGAGCCTTCAAGTCCACTCAGTCCTACTTCTTGTTCAGCCAATCGCTAAGAGAAAGATGTTTGTTTACATTTACGGGTGATAATGCTGCCCACTTCTTAATTACAATGTCATCTGAAAGTGAGAACAGGCATTTGCATGGCACTGTTGTAGCTGGCGTCGCAACATATTTATGTGCCAAATACGCTAAAGATTCATATGCCTCTTCATGCTTCGGCCATCATTCCAGAGGACATGCTTCCATGCTGATGACGCTTGTTAAAAAAAAAAGTGTTAATTAAATTTGTAACTGAACTCCTTGGGGGAGAATTGTATGTCTCCTACTGTTTTACCCACATACTGCCGTATATTTCATGTTATAGCAGTCTCGGATGATGACCCAGCACATGTTCGTTTTAAGAACACTTTCACAGCAAATTTGACAAAATGTAAAGAAGATACCAATGTGAAAATTCTAAAGATAGCTACAGCACTCGACCCAAGATTTAAAAATCTGAAGTGCCTTCCAAAATCTGAGAGGGATGAAGTGTGGAGCATGCTTTCAGAAGTCTTAAAAGAGCAACACTCTGATGCTGAAACTACAGAACCCAAACCACCAAAAAAGAAGATCTACACTGCTTTGGATGGTTATCAAGCAGAACCCATGATCAGCATGGACGCATGTCCCCTGGAATGGTTGAAGCATGAAGAGACGTGAATCTTCAGTGCATCTGGCATGTAAATATCTTGCGACACTAGCTACAACAGTGCCATGCAAATGCCTGTTCTCACTTTCAGGTGACATTGTAAACAAGAAGCAGGCAGCATTATCTTCTACAAATGTTTGTCTGAGCGATTGGCTGAACAAGTAGTAGAACTGATTGGACTTGTAGGCGCTAAAGTTTTACATTGTTTTGTTTTTGAATGCAGGGGTTTTTTGTACATAATTCTACATTTGTAAGTTTAACTTTCATGATAAAGAGATTGCACTACAGTACTTGTATTAGGTGAATTGAAAAATACTGTTTCTTTTGTTTTTTACAGTGCAAGTATTTGTAATCAAAAATAAATTGAGTACTGTACACTTGGTATTCTGTGTTGTAATTGAAATCAATATATTTGAAAATGTAGAAAATGTCCAAAAATATTTAAATAAATGGTATTCTAGTATTGTTTAACAGCGCGATTATTTTTTTTAATCGCTTGACAGCCCTAATTTCTACCATTCATTTGAGCCCAAGTGGAATGTCGTCATCTTTCCATTCTAGTGATGTTACAGAACTAGGGCTTTGACTAGTAATCTCCCCTTCAGCAGAGTCTAGTTTGGTCACAGCTACAGCACATAGACTGATTCATCTCTGTCTTTTCCTGCACCTCTTAATCCTCTGTAGTTTAAAATCAGCAGTTCTTTCCTCATGAGATGTAACATTCTGTCAGCAAACTGGCAAGCATCACAAGTTCAAGCTGACGGGGTTGCCTTTCTCAGCCCACACAACAAGACCGTCACCTAGACAGACCAACCTTCCTACCTAGGGGCCCTGTGTTAAGGCATCAGATGAAAATTTAAAGGGTGGGGATTTGTGAGATGTTCCATTTGCACCTGGCTCCAAAGACACTTAGAGCACACTCATATCGCGTGAGCTTTCTAAGATTTTGTGTGTGGTCAGAACCCAGACACGTGCCGATGTGGGGGAGACTGGTTTTAAAGCTGCGGCAAGGCCATGACTCAACAGCTGGAGCATGTTCAAACACAACAGAGCAAGGTTTCTCTTTAATAGGAAGATGGAATTAGCAATGAAAGGATTGATGTTTTAAAACTGCCAGTCAGAAGTCGAGACACATGAATCCACAGCAAAATAATTTTGAGGGTTTATTTTTCCTTTGGTTTAAGACCTGAGCAGCAGCGAACTCTCCAGACAGATGAAATGGGAGAGGATGGAAAGCCAACAGTTCCTCTAATTTGATTGTATTTTTCCCCTCCAGTTGTAATAGTTCCATCCAGCTTTCTTACCCTGACTTTTTCCCATTAGCTTTGAAGCCATTTGAATGCGCCATATCAAGAAGTACAGAATACCCCACTCCTATGCACCAAAAGGGGAAGGGAGGTTTAAAAGTTCAGTGCTGGTATTCTCATTAAGTGCTGCCTGCAGGTGCTTAATAGGGGTGAGTGCAATATCCTAGAGTCATTTTAAATGGATGAAACGTCTAGCAAATCCTGTGGCACTTCAGCAAATAGTTCAAAGAAGTGGCACCAGAGCTCAGGTACTTATGTATTAAGTAGTTTAATATTGTAGGTAGGTGAACAAAGTGCAGGAGGACAGTGTTTCATCCGCTCACTGCCATGATCATTTCCTGTTCTCCCGTGTACATTTTCAAACCACGTAATATGCTCTTCTCTTTCAGCTATTTGCTAGAGAGCCATAGGACATGTTAGACATTTTAGTACTGAAGTGAGTAAAAGTAAAAGGATTTTTCAAAGCAGATCAGTTCCACGATAGCAGATCTAGTAAGTCCTACACAACTGTGCTTTTTTTCTTTGGCATTTTTGCCTGCATTTGTGAAAGCCTTGTTAACTTACATCCTTCTGAGCCAGTGCATTCCTATTTGTTGCTACTTAAGCATAATTTCTCTTTTGACGCTCCACACACATGCAACTCCATTGAGAAAATGTAGATTGTACAAATAATACTTGACCAATATGTCTACTTGAAAAGTGACAGCACCTGAGAGACAGTAAACATTTATCGCTGTTCAGTGTATGAATAACCTCAATTGGACTTACGAGAGTGTGGCGAGAAGTATAATCCAAGTGTTTTAGCATAGAATTGGAAATCAAGAAGTTCTGCATCCTAATTGCAGCTCCAACACTGACTCCCCTCTGTGGTTTGATTGGGCAAGTCACTTGACCATCTCATGCCCAAGTTTCCCATCTATGAAATGGGGATAAAATAGGTATTCGAAGATAAATTAGATACGTTTGTAAAGTGCTTTGAACATAAAAAGTGATATTGTAAGTGGTAAGTAAAATTTTGTTGAATGTAAGAGAGTATTGGGGGTTGGTGTGTGAGCCATTCACTTAAACATAAATGCAGCAAAATCTTGCGACCAGGTGAGTTAGGAAACATGCTCATTGTAGACAAAAAGACCAGGTAGGAAATAAAAGTTGCATTGTTTACGATCTTCAAAGTAGGGCATCGTAAGGGCCTGTAGATGCTGAATATCATCTGACTTAAGCTAACAAAACCGCTGATTTAGGTCATTTAAATAGTGACAAAGAGTCACGTGGCACCTTATAGACTAACAGATGTATTGGAGCAATACGTCTGTTAGTCTATAAGGTGCCACAGGACTCTTTGTCGCTTTTTACAGATCCAGACTAACACGGCTACCTCTCTGATACTCATTTAAATAGGATCCTTGCCTCTCAATGGTGGAGGAGTCAGAGATGCATTCTGTTGCCACTACCATTCTTTTCCCTCTAGATTAATTATTCTAATTGCAGTGTTTGCCTGAATATTTAAAGGACTTTGATCCATGCCTTCTCCTGCCACATGTGAATGTGTGTAAAACCCTGACATGCTGTGCAAATTAGATACCACTGGTGTCTTTGCAAAAGTAAAGAACAAAAGCATTCTTGAAGCTGTTGGGAATTGCTGCCCACAGCGACCTTGAGCACTCTGTGGGGGCTGGGAGTGTTTAAGAGTTGGGAGACCCCCGTGGATGTAAAGCAGTGACGTAAATTGTTGCTAAGTCAGGATGCCAGCTGCTCTGAGCGATATTTCAGGTCGATTGATGTATGTCTGGGTTTGCCTGCAACAGCCACGGATCATTGTGTTCCTCGGTGGATTTAAAAAACAGAAATTAAACAGCAGCTGGTGGCAGGGGATACGCTTTGAAAAACACCTAATTGGAGAACAGTTCTGCCAACCTACCGGACACTTAGGAATTTTTCTTTCTCTTCAGAATATTCCCCTCTCCCCACATAGGACCACATCCAGTTGTCATGTGTCTTTGTTTTAAAGAGGAGTTCCTCTTATTCCAATGCCAACTTCCAGTCTGAAGTTCTGACCTGTTGGTAACATCCTAATTGTTTCCACAGCAACCAGTTGTGATGCCATAAAATACTGCAGCAAAAGCAAATGAATTATTTTTAAAAATATGCAGTTTTTATGCAACTAACTGTATTAACAAAATATTTTCCCACAGGCACCAAGTCTTTAAATACTTAAATGTTTATAGGTGTCTTTAAGATATCATGAGCCTTAACTTAGAAGATATAACAAGAAAACGTCCAGCCCTTTCTGTTAATGACATGTATGGAACCCAGCCACATCTAGCCCTTTTGACATAACTGGACTGAGTAATGAATAGGTTGTTCCATGCACTGTCTCAAGCGCAGAAATGTACTGGTGGATGGAACCACCAGAAACACTGAAAACCTGGTTTCCAACTTTTCTGGCCTCTATAAAATCCTTAAAAGGCATAATTTTATGTTACATTAACCTTTGTCTACATTTGATCAAACTGATCTCTGACTTCACTGGTGTCACTCCTGGGGTATGCTTGCTTGTTGCATTGAACCAGACTTGGGTTATGAGGTTCTCATATGGTGTCTTTTATTGGTTGAGGGCTGGGGAAGTGGGGTTTTCCTTTTCATTTGCTGATTTACTTGAGTGATTGGTGTGGATGAAGGAATATAACAGGTGGTGCCTCCCATGTTATGAATATGAATAGCTGAATATTCTGCCTGTATTGTAAAGCTGTATATTATAGTTATAGCTTGAATGGTCTTACTCCCCCACAAAAAAAACCCTGTGTTACTAGAAGGGAGAGAGATGTAATTTGACCTGTCAAAATCAGCTTTTCAAAATTTATGTTTAGTTTAAACACCCCTCTCCTATGGGAACAATAGATAGTTAGTTATTTTTAGTTTCTAAAAGATCTTAACTCTGACCTCCTAGCTTTCTGAAGTTATGAGTGACTGACTGACTAAACCTTTCTTGGAAAGTTGAATCTGCTATCTAATCGATTGATTGGATTTCTTTAGCTCACGCCGCTTTATCTAGTAGGTTTCTTTCTTTCATTCCTTCCTTCCACTGTTACATAAGAATGACCATACTTGATCAGATCAAAGGTCCATCTAGCCCAGTATCCTGTCTTCTGACAGTGGCCAATGCCAGGTGTCCCAGAGGGAATGAACAGAACAAGTAATCATCAAGTGATCCATCCCCTGTCTCTCATTCCCAGCTTCTGGAAAACAGAGGCTAGGGACACCATCCCTGCCCATCCTGGCTAATAGCCATGGAAAGACTTATCCTCCATGAATTTATCTAGTTCTTTTTTTGAACCCTGTTATAGTCTTGGCCTTCACAACATCCTCTGGCAAAGAGTTCCACAGGTTGACTGTGCGTTGTGTGAAGAAATACTTCCTTTTATTTGTTTTAAACCTGCTGCCTATTAATTTCATTTGGTGACCCCTAGTTCTTGTGTTATAAGGAGGAGTAAATAACACTTCCTTATTTACTTTCTTCTTACCAGTCATGATTTTATAGACCTCAATCATACTCTCCCTTAGTCATCTTTTTTCCAAGCTAAAATGTCCCAATTTTATTAATCTCTCCTCATACGGAAGCCATTCCATACCCCAATCATTTTTGTTGCCCTTTTCTGAACCTTTTCCAATTCCAATATATCTTTTTTGAGATGGGGCGACCACATCTGCATGCAGTATTCAAGATGTGGGCATACCGTAGATTTATATAGAGGCAATATGATATTTTCTGTCTTATTATCTATCCCTTTCTTAATGATCCCCAACATTCTGTTCACTTTTGTGACTGCCGCTGCACATTGCATGTTTTCAGAGAACTATCTACAATGACTCCAAGATCTCTTTCTTTAGTGGTAACAGCTAATTTAGACCCCATCATTTTATATGTATAGTTGGGATTATGTTTTCCAACATGCATTACTTTGCATTTATTGATTGAGTTAATTGGTATATGAAAATGAGGCTGGAAAGTTGAAAGATGTTTTTATGGACCATTCAAAGACACACTGGACATTTTAAAATCCTAATAACTTAGGTCCAAATTTTCAAATTTAATTAGTTAAGATTAGGCACCTAAATAAGTGACTTGATTGTCAGAGATGCTGATGACCCACTGAAATTAATGGGAGCTGAGTGGACTCAGCAACTTTGATAATTAGTCCACTTTTATTTAAACTGCTTAATCTGGGTTTGGATGCCTGTACTAAGTACCTAAATTTGAAAAATAGGAAGAGCCTTAAGTTTAAAAAAATTCCTGCAATGTCCTGATGCTAAATTTTATTTTTCACCATATATGCTGCTTTATATTTTGCAACTTTATGAACTTGGACAAGGAGCATAGACTGGTCATTTTCTCGCTTTTCTCCCCTACTTTGTCTAGTCAATTTCAGTTTCTCCTGCACTAGCAAGCATGCTGTAATGTTTAGGTTGCACACACTACAGAGTGTGTGTGTCTGTATGTTGGGGGGGACCCAATTTTTACTGAGGTTTTTAAGATAAATTTGATTGAAATATTTCTCTTGGTCTGAGGTTTTGTAAAAGCTTATTTCTACAGAGCGTGTATTTTTGGCCTGATAGTGTCCCTAGAATGTTGTGTGGAGTGGCACATTTGTGTTCAGACTTAAGTACTGACAGGAGGCAGCTACTAGAGATCCAGTTACTGTACTAGAATAGATGGTAACCAGTGACCACTGAGCATCAGCTAACAGGGTGCCTGTAAAATTGTGACACATGACTTCATTAGTTGGAGTTTTTGCTCTGGTGAAGGTGGGAACAGAAGAGACTAAAATCTGCCTTCCTGATGATAGTTAGTAATGCTTAATTCTCTTTAAAGGGAGGCGGTAAGCCCAGGTTCTTTCCCCTGAGTTGTGGTTAGTGCTTTCTGAATGTAGAAGCAGTGCTAATGCAGCTATGTGGTATTTAGCTGCTGAATGCTAGATTTGACTCAGCAGCCTACTCTATTTGTAGTCTCCACGCTAACGAGAAGGTGCAGCACTACACACGTGGGAGATGTCGCTGTTATTCATTACGACCAATGCAGTCAATTCCCAGATAAGCCGAAAGGGCAAGGGAAAGGGTTTACTTTTGCAGATAATGTACTTGAAGGCAAGTTTACTGTTGCTGTCTGAGTTGTCTGGCTCATTGCAAGAGCAATTCATACCTTTCCTATTAAAATGCTGTTTGCTCAAAGTACAATCCAAGTTGCTCACTGCCAGGAAGGCAGCTTATAAACTCTGTTCTATTTAGCAGCACAGCTAAACAGTTTAAAAAAAAATCTCATCAGAAAATCTGTGTGACAGCATCATAGATCTTTGAGCCTTCCATTTTTCAGACACTCACGAACCTGAAAAAAAGTTGATTTCCCCAATGAAAAATGTGTCCTCCTATGAGGAAACTACTTTACTCAGTCCTCTAATTAAACTGCTTTAGGGTGTACATGTCTGGAAGCAATCTACTCCTTGTGTTCTAATGGTCCACCCTGACGTGTAGGCCACTGTTTGAACTGAAACCCTTTGGAGATATGAAGATCCAGGTTTCTGGACAAACTATTCATACAAAACCATTCAAAGGCCATGTGTCCTAGGGGATAGACAAATGGACTGGAACTCAAGAGACCTTGCTTCTGTTCCCAGCATTGCCACGGGCCTGCTGGGTGACATTGGGCAAGTCACTTCCTGTGCCTCAGTTTCCCTATCTGTAAAATTGGGGTAATGATATTGCCATTCTTTGTAAAGCAATTTAAGATCTACTGATAAAAATGCGCTGTATAAGAAGTAGCTATCATAATTACTCTGATCCTGATGTAGAAGAGGAAAAGCAGCCCCAGTGTCTTTTTCTCTGCATTTTAGAATAGCTGTGTCTGGGGCGAAACAGAGAATGGTGGTGGTTATTACACTTGGAAATATAGTTAAATTTATAGAGTGATGTGAATTCTATCAGTGCTGTTTTGTATTCACAGTCTGCTCTTCTAGATAATTTTGTAGCACAACCTGCCTGTTCCCAAAAAAATCTACTCCAGCCTAATAATGCATCTGCGTGTGCTTCTTTCCAGATTCTCAGCGCTCCCATCTCTCCTCTTTCACCATGAAGTTGATGGACAAGTTTCATTCACCAAAAATAAAGCGAACGCCATCAAAGAAAGGAAAACAGGCTGACCTGACAGTGAAAACCCCAGAGAAGCCAGTGAACAAAGTAAGCAGCTGAATGGTACTGTCTTGGTTACAGTCTTGCCAATTCCCTGCCTGTTGAATAGTCTGTACTGTAACTATACTGAAATCTGCTGCTCTGGCAATGTTGCTCTCAGTGCATGGGGCTGTTTTTCCTTCAAAGAATTTGAGTTTCCTGAGGTACTCTTTAGAGCTCCTTTCCAGAATAACCATATAGATGGTCCTTTGTATGTAGTGTAGTTGACTAGAGACACACATAACTTTCCTTTTGAGATCTTGATGAATGTTTCTTCCATGAGCATTGAAATGACTCGTTATGGAATGCAGTTTATGGCCTGACATTCCCTCCGCGCACACACACACCCTATAGTTATGCTTACAACTTCCAAATCACTGCCTGACTTCAGGGTGTGTTCCATTAAAATGCAAGCAGATCCTTGAAGCCTGTCCAAAGATGTCCTCAATCTCTGGTGACCTCAACAGAGTGAGTCAAACAGATGTATTCAAACAGCTGCTGACTTTCAGCCCACCCTTCCTCAAACCTAAGCTAGCTATTTCAAGCCTTATAAGAACCGAGATTGCCTTTCTTTCAGGAGGCAATAGCCAGTTGGCTACCAAAGTATTGCCTCCACTCTCATTCTGACCTGGTTGAGCAGACAGAAGAATTTAGCTCTAGTGTTGCTGAGATTTCCAGGTTTCAGGTGTAGAATTCAGTCCCAGGTTATTAAGAACAACTGGGATTGCTTGTGGTAACTTGCAAGCCCCACAGTTGCTGTTGAGAGACCAATTCAGTGTACCATACCACCTTTACTAACTTGTTTGGTTTATTCCTAGTGAGGTACAGTAGGATTTATACAGTGGGGTTGAGTGGTGTCTAAAAATGAGATAAGGTAATTGTATCCTAGTACTCTTCATCACCATGTGGAAGACTTGGGGTTTTCATTCTCTGGGCTGGATTTTGCACTGGAGGCAGGGTGTCTGCATCTTGGGAAGATGTGCTAGATTAGAGGCGGGCAAACTGTGGCCCGCGACCCTCCTGCCCGGCCCTTGAGCTCCTGGCCAGGGAGGCTAGCCACTGGCCCCTCCCCTGCTGTGCCCCTGCCCCTGCAGCCTCAGCTTGCCATGCCGCCAGCACTCTGGGCGGCGGGACTGCGAGCTCCTGCTGGCAGCACGGCGGCTTGGCTGGCTCCGGCCGGGCAGCGCGGCTGCCAGTCCTGGTGCTCTGAGCGGCATGGTAAGGGGGCGGAGAACAGGGGGGTTGGATCGGGGCAGGGTTTCCCGGGGGGCAGACAGGGACCAGGGGACAGTTGGATAGGCGTGGGAGTCCCAGGGGGGCCTGTCAGTGGGCGGGGTTGTGGATAGGGGTTGGGGCAGTCATGACAGGGAGCAGGGGGGCATTGTATAGGGCATGGGGTCCCAGGCGGGTGGTTAGGGGCGGGAGGACTTGGGAGGGGGCAGTCAGGGGACAAGGAGCAGGGTTGGATGGGTTGGGAGTTCGGAGGGGGGCAGTCGGGGGGCAGAAAGTGGGAGGGGGCGGATAGGGAGCGGGGGCCAGGTTGTTTGGGGAGGCACAGCCTTCCCTACCCAGCCCTCCATACAGTTTCGGAACCCCAATGTGGCCCTCAGGCCAAAAAGTTTGCCCACCCCTGTGCTAGGGCATTCACAGCAGACTGTTAAGGAGAGAGGGTCACTGGCTTAAAAGGGAGTTACGTCCACTATTGAGGAGAGGAGTTGTAAAGCAGGGGAAATTATGAGGGTCTTCAGGGTTCTCACTCATTCTCGGAGTGAGAGAAGGAAAGAATGGGCCTGTAGCAGCCCTCTTGTTGAGAAAAGGGTACAATCTATTACTTGAGAGAGAGAGATGGGGGCAGCTTGTTTACAATCATCCTTGCGAGCTGCCTTGCTAAGATGAAAATGTATTTGTACTTATGAGGTGCCCTGCAGCCAAGAAAGTGCAAATTTTCATGCAGATCCCAAATTGTACAGAAACCAAAGAAATCTTTGTGACACCAGCACAGAAAAATTCAAACCAGTCCTAATAGTTGTCTTAAAAAAGCAACCATCTGCCAAGTTTCAGCTTTGAATGAATGTAATGGCCATGGCAAAATG
This sequence comes from Terrapene triunguis, assembly GCF_002925995.2. NCBI lineage: Eukaryota > Metazoa > Chordata > Testudines > Emydidae > Terrapene > Terrapene triunguis. The sequence continues at coordinate 8,946,567 of NW_020664589.1, read as the reverse complement.
GAGGTTTATTATGGGGACTCATCTGGGCCCCCACTGTGGTGATGCTACCAGGTCCTACTCATATTGGAGCTCTGCCATTGAATTCTATGATATAACTTTTTACTTTAGGTGTCCATTAGAGCAGTAACCATTCTGTAAATGGGAAAAAAATTGTTTTCCAAAAATCTCTGTAATTTTTTTCTCAACTGAGCCTTTCCATTGGTGGACAGGACTGAGGGGGACTAGGAGATAAGAGAGAGAAGACTGACGAGCAGAATAAGTTGTACTGAAAGTAAATCTGATATCTAGAGAGCAGAATATGACTAATAAGAGAATATGGTCTATTCCGCAATGGTTGTTTGTTTTTTTAATTGTCGAATCCTCCTTAGAGATTATATTATTTATTCCAAGGAGATTATAAGAAAGTTAATACATAGTGAATAGTTCAAAGGGTCATTATGCAGAGCATTTTTGAGCTCTGTGTACAATCCAATGGGCTATTTACTGGGGAGAATTTGCGCTATTTTATTTGTATTGACTGATTCACTGACATGCATGTAAAACAGTGTCATAGCCTTTCCTTTTAATTGATATCTGACCACAAACAAATTAAAACATATTCGAAATAGAAATATATATATATATTTGCATATGAATGAAAGGCAAGTTTCTTCTGCATTATTTCCCCCAAAGAGCTGAGAGAGCAATATTGGGGAATGACTGACCAGGAATCTGCTGAACATGTAAAAATATTTGTTACAAATCTAGGTGCTGGAATTGCATTATGGGGAAAATAAATCTCACTTGCAGTAATTGCTCAATAGAAAGATAGCTGAGTTGCTGTTCATGTTGGGTAAATTGGCTATTGTTGGTCTGCATTTAAATTGTAAACCTTGTGACTTGTGAAATGTTGATCTCTGGCTCAGTCCTAATCCATTTTAATGACTGTCTCCAGCTAATTGATTAGTTTGATGGTAGCCAACTGATTAGCTTTGTGGGGGGAGGAAAGGGTGCCACTGGGTCATTATTACAGAGTCTAGATGGAATATAAGGAGAAGCTGACAAATGAGAGATTTTCCTAAGATACATGATGTCAAAAGACAGACCTGACTGAGTAGATTTCATATCTATGCATGTACTCTGTCTCTTTAAATCCTGCGGCTAAGTCTCCTACACACTTACAGTAGATAATCTAGCTAGAGTAGAAGCAACAGTACCAAAAGATTAAGTGTAAATTCAAGACTATAGCAAAAACCTATCCAAGTATTAAAAGGATGGTTTATTCCAGATCGAATAGTCAAATGTATGCTGTCACTGTAGCCTATTCAGTTCTATATAGGTTCTTACACTGCGCTCATCACCAAAGTATCTGAGTGCCTAACCCTTTCTAGGTCAGCTGTAGCTCATACATAATGCATTTGTAATGATTATTTAAGGGAAACCTTCCAAAATCATGCAATGATATATCTGCATGTGTCAGTCAAGTGCGGGGGTGAAGGGACTTATTGGTTTGGCTGAGTAGTAAATCCATCCAATTTAATGCCCCAAATGGAAATTGTTGGAGCAAGTAGAACTGCTGTTTTAGTAATTCCTGCCATTGTAGATCTATCTGCTCTCTTGCCAGTATAAGTTCACTTATGGGGCAGGTCCACCACAAATGGAATTTGAAATAAGAGCTTAGTTCAAGTCCCCTGCAGCAATAAGGATGGGAACCCCTACTCACCCACCTTGACTGTAGGGATATTTGGTGGATGAGCCTAAGCTATAGCTCATAATGCCTTGGAGCATTTAGACATTTTAGGAGCATTAATCAATATCCATCCCACCAGCTCTCTCTGTACACATCATTGCCCATTATTACTTGTCTCTAGATTTATAATTAACCCCAGGGGAGACAGAGTTTCCACCATTTGTTTTGGGCTTGTGCTGGTCTGTTCAGGCTTCTGAGTGTCATGTTGATGGATTTGGCTTCATATTCTTCACATGAAGTTGATCTCTTGTTCGAGCCTGCTGCATACCAATATGACACCTGGTGTTTGTTTCTGTGGTAAGTTTGTTTTATGTGATAGGGTTATCAGCCCCATGCACAACCTTCGGTCCACAGTTCCTTATTCATTATTCCGCGCTGCCCAAATGTGGACACTTCCCCATCTGCCAACTGGGAGGGATGTGCTTGGTAGCTCTGGAAACTGGTGGACACCCTATGCACCTGGTGGTGCAAGAGGATGAAGAAGAAGAAGAAAAGGAGGCAGAGTGGCTAAGGGGATAGAGGACTGGACTTGGCCTAAGGGAACATAAGTTCTAGTCCCAGTTTTGCCATTGGCCTGCTGGTAGACATTAGGCAAGTCATTTCACCTCTGTGCCTCAGGTTCCCCATCTGTAAAATGGGGATAATGGTACTGACCTCCTTAGCAAAGCCCTTTAAGATCAACTGATTAAAAGTTGCTATATAAGAGGTATTAAATAATAATAAAAGTTTGTGTTAGAACTTGCCTAATGATGCTATAACATGCATGGAAATTTAAGCTTGCCTTCTGTAAGGTCAGGTCAGTTGGAACAGCAGCTGAAATAAAGCTAAGGGACCAAGTTCATGTTACTAGCCAGTGCTGCTTACGAATGTCTCATCCCAAGTAGTTTGGTCTGCTGGCCCCGTTTTTCAGGAAAGCTGCAGTTTAACAGCTGAAGGGACATGGGGAGGACACAATGCCCATAGGTCATTAATTCCTGAAGCTGAATTTGCTGAAGGGATAATGGATGAAACCTGACTCTGTTAAGCTCTCTGCTCCTTTACTAGCAATGTTTAGTAGTTAATTTAGATCTCCCCCTCAGGAATTTACTGCCAGCAGTAATAGACCCTTAGACACGCTCTGGCAAACTTTAAAAAATATCCTTTACCAGAACTCCATTAAACTGTCATATGCCACTTCTGAATTTCCTTTTCCAAAATTGCTGAGTGCCAGGATGTTGGAGGCATTCTCTAAGCTTTTTCCAGTTGACCCCTTCATTCCTGCCCAATTCATTCACTGATGCCAAAATCTCTCATTTGTGGTGTGTCAGTTCATCCCCATGGGAAAATGAATGATTTCCTTCATTCCAGCAGCATTGCTAAGTGAATAGGGCTTTTTATTTATGAATGGAAAGTCTGAGACTGGAGCCCTTACTCACATGAGTAGCCCTATTGAAGTTAGTAGGATTACTTGGGATAGGACTGGACACATATTTATCATTGTAAATATCAGTGATGGAAGTGAAAATATAGGAGTTTGGTTTTGATCTTATTTGTTTTGGGGGTTTGCCTGATTGTGGAATTAATCAGGGGAGGGATAGCTCAGTGGTTTGAGCATTGGCCTGCTAAACCCAGGGTTGTGAGGTCAGTCCTTGAGGGGGCCATTTAGGGATCTGGGGCAAAAATCTCTCTGGGGATTGGTCCTGCTTTGAGCAGGGGGTTGGACTAGATGACCTCCTGAGGTCCCTTCCAACCCTGATAATCTATGATCTGATCTGTTCTATGATCTAATTCTCTCGCTTTTTTCGTTGGATGACCGCTTGCACTAAAATGACTCAAAGTAACATTTTTCAAAAGCGCCTAAGCCCCATTGTCAAAAGCAACTAAATCATTCTGGCCCCCGACTTCCAATGAAACCCAATGGGGCTTGTGCTCCTAAATCACTTAGGTTTGAAAATTTTACCCTGAATGTGTTTACACTACATTGCATCTTTTTCTATTATTAAACCCCCACAAAAGCGAAGATCAGCAAGGTTCAAAGAGCAGAGTTGTTACCTAACCATTGGCCACTTGAAAATAATTTTTGTTTTATGATTTAAAAATGGGGCACACACTGTGTTTCCATTCCCTTACTTAATTCAAGTAAATAGAGTTGTGATCAGATTGGAAAAATCCCTACTGTACTGAAACCAGCTGTTGCCATCTCCCCTTCCTTGAATCATTCTTGCAATCTGCTCTTAGCACGTGTGCATGTCTCACCTGGAAAGCACAGGCTCTCTTTGTCTCTGCTGACTCCAAAGCAGTGTGATAATTCATCAATAAGGTGAGAGCTTTGCTTAAAAATGACTGAGCTGAATTTCAGTTTGTACCCAAAATCTTTCTCAGAACTTGCCCATTAAAATAAAAAGTCAAAATCTTTGCTATGAATAAATGAGATACTGATTATTTTCCCAGGAGAGTTGGGATTAAACTTGGAAAAGTTTGTGGAGAGGGAAAGCCCATGTGTGCCTCTAACGCAGAAGTTACATCGTTGCGCATTGTTGGTTTCACTGTATACCAGGTGAATTGAAATAACTTTTTAAAAAAAAAGACATTCTGTAATCTCTTCTTCCCCTCTATCCCCAACCTTTTTCCTTTAGAATTTAACTTGGCTTGAGGAGAAGGAAAAGGAGGTTGTAAGTGCATTGCGCTATTTTAAAACCATTGTGGACAAAATGGCAATTGACAAGAAAGTACTGGAGATGCTGCCAGGTTCAGCAAGTAAAGTGCTGGAGGCCATTTTACCGCTGGTCCAAGTAGACCCACGGATTCAGCAAAGGTGAGTTTCCCTTTGTGGGGATTGTGATGGGGGAATGCCAGGCAATTTGTATCGTTTTGAAAAATTATGGCACACAAGTGGCATGAAATGCTGCTCTTGCTAATTATTAGTAAAAAACAGTGGCTGATTTACAAGGCACCTTTCAAACATAAGTCTAAAGGCAAGTTCCCTGCTGCAAAGAGACTACAACATACAGTAGATAAGACAAACCAGATATTGGACGGCAGATTAGGAAAGAGAGAGCAAAAAGAGTTGGTTTGTGAGAAGAAGGGACGATTGATTCCTAGAAGTGAGTTTGAAATAGGAGAGGACAGGGATGTGGGGCATGGTTCCAAACAGCAGACTTTTAGTGGAAGAAAGTTCATTGCTTGGTAGCAGGCAGCTAATATTCACAGAGATTCTGCATCGGATGCTGTGCTCTCACTGGGGCTAGTGTCATTAGCAAGCCAAAAGCAATGAGGGCAGACCGCTTTTGGCTGCAAGTGAGCACATCCACAAGGTATTTCCTTTATGGGTGAAATTCTTCCACCTCTGCATTAGAGAAGTCTTCGACACGTATTGTAAATTGCCTATTTGGACTTTGTTGAGTCAAATTCAGACCTGGTGTAAGCAGATGCAACTCCGTTGACTTCAGAACAATACATGGTCTGAATTCATTCCAGGGTGTGCATTCCTCGTTAGTAGATTATCTGTGACTCAATTCCGCATTAAATCTTACGCAGTTGTACAGTGAGTTTGAGGCCAGAAGAAATCTAGTGACTTGCCAAGGCCACTAGCTCAGCTTGGATTATAAGAACTGTGGACTCTTCAAGCCACAGGCCAGAGCTATATCTGCTAGATCACATAATTGTCCAGACTTCTGGAGCAGCTGCTTAGAAAACAAACTGCAACAAAACCCACCATTAAATAATGTTGTATAAACAAAACAGCACAAAAATATATTGGAAAATGCAGATGTGTGAGTCCTGTAATCCTGAGAGATTTCATGCTGTTCTTGTGTATTTTCCCATTGAATATTTCCAAAAGCAGCTACGTTTTCATATAGAATGCCTCTTTGGTTTTATTTTCAAGAGCATTTTTGAAAAGCTGTCTGGCTAACTATTGCTGCTCCCCCCTGTGAAGCCTCAGTTACTGATGAGTCTCAGAGGCTGGCAGGAAAAAGAGGTGGTATGATCTTCAGTGATGAAGAAATGACCGTATCCCTTACAGCACCACACTCTAAAGCGGCCCACAGTAGGGTGTTACTACCTGCTCTGCTGAGAACCTTCAGAGTCTAGGGTTTAACTGGGTTTAGTGAGGGAACATCTGGGGCAGAATTAACTTAATTGGAGTTAGAGCAAAACTGAATTTGGCACTTGGTTATTAACTTCCGCTAGTTTAAGAGAAGTATCACTCCTGTATGAAAGAACATGGGCTAAACCTGTCCTTATTTGCATAAAGCAGGCACAGTAAGGCCTTGTGAAAGGAAAAGGACAGCTGGTAGGAGTGGAGCCAGCCTGTAGACAAAGGTGTTCCTACTGTACCTGGCCATTACGACGGGTCGGGAGAAAATGAATAAAGATCAGAGTGGCAGCTGAGGTAAAGGAGTACCATTTTAGGTTTAGTTTGTAGAGCTACAGAGAGCAGTAGCTGTTGAAATTAGAATATTGTTCAGGTTTTTTGAGACCCAGAGTTCCTTTGGCTGCTATCAAGTTTCCCACAGCCATTAAATTCCTGACAAGCACCTGCTTTCACTTAATCAAATAAAAAATCCCCTAACTTGTGTCAAGAGATCATGTAAAATGTCAGTGAGTATCTTTAGGATAGAAAATGTCATCTTTGTGTAGTCAATCATTTTCTGATTCATGTCTCCACAGGGCATGTGTTGAATTAGTTTACCTTACTGGGGAGATTGAAATAGAGAATATGTCTAGGAACACACATACCCTCTGAGCTGCCCTCTCAACCCCAGGCAGTTAGATGAGGAGATCTGGGAGCTGGATGTCGGAATCTAGCCTTTCAGCAGGGAGCTTCCATGATCAATATGGGCTATAGTCATGTGGTCTTTTTCACTGAGTAATGACCTCCTCCAGTAGACAGTGTGTTAGGGCAGGAATCCTGTATGCATGTTCTAGCGAGTTTAGCCCCATTCAGTAAGTGAGGATTTGGCAGTCTCATTAAGCAGCGCCCTTTCATGCTGTACCTACGTATCTTACTCCTTTCAAGTAGTGGCAAGGCACAAAGGGAGATTTTGATGTTCAATCCCCCTCAAGAAAAATGTGCGAGGATGGGTTGTTGTGCAAGAAAGCCATCCAATTGTTGTTGAATTCCTGTTTGGCTTTCAGGGAAGCGTTTGCATCAAGGGGAAAAAAATTACATCTAGTACAAAGTGGGCTTTTCAATTACTGCCTTCTTAGAAGGAAGTGGATTGAAGATTAATGGTAAAGAAATCAAAGCCTTGGAAAGAGTCAGGGGAGGGACCTATTTAGAAAACATCTACTTCCCAGCTAACTTCTCTTGAAACAAGACAGAATACTGACAAGCACCATAGTTCTGAAAAATGTACTCTCCATTCTTTGCAGTCCTCCCTTTGAAGTTTTAGAATAGTTCATTACCCACCTAGGGCTTGATTCTGCAAACCTCATTCACCCAAGGAATCTCATTGAAGTTTATGGGCTTGATTCTCCTCTCAATAACGCCAATCATTAAATCACTGGAGAGACACCAGCAGAATCAGGCAATTGGGAATACTTATGTGAGTCGGGGTTGCAGGACCACATCCCTCTGTTGTCCTGATGTATCTTGAAAACATCTTTCCTGTTTGTGATGAAGCTTCAAATTAACATGTTTGTTAAAAATGCTATTAGGTCTTTATTGGAACATCATAAAGTGTCAGCACACCTTGTTTATTAGTGAAATGGACATTTTCAGAGCTGGTAGAGCAAAACCTTATAAGTAGTTTTGTTACAATTTTATTTAGTTCTTCCTTTTTCCAATAATCGTTTTTTTCTTCTTCACAAAAATGGCTTTAGTGCTATTCTACCTTTAAAAAATTCAAAACTGAAATTCATTCACTCAGAGCATTCAGAACCAAACTTTTGTGTGCACACAGTGTCGGAAGAAAACTTTTCACAAGGAATGCAAGTTTAGTTCCACATTTCCAAGGATTAAGAACAGTGAGAAACTTATTCTCAGAATTATGAAAACATACCTTAATACCATTGTTTCAACAGCTACTTGAGAACTAGTAGTGTGACTGGAAAAGACGTGAAATCCATGTGTCATCGTGGTCCTACGTAAACACAAATTCCAGAAGAGGGAGTTAACAGAAGAGAAATTGAAATAGGGCACAGTGGAATTTTTACCTTTTGCTAACACACAACATTTGTTTAAAAATAAATTGTGGGATCGGCAGTAATTTCTCTATTAAGATAATTGTGCCATATTTTCATTTTATTATCTCTTGAACTCATTTTTTCCTCTCCAGTTCTGCCATCTCTTCCTGCTATAGCCGTGTGTACCAGAGTCTGGGAAATCTGATTCGTTGGTCTGATCAGGTGATGCTGGAGGGGGTGAACTCAGAAGACAAGGAGATGGTGACCACAGTGAAGGGTGTCATAAAAGCTGTTCTGGACGGAGTCAAGGTATGATATGCTAGATACTGCATGCTATAGATAGTATAAGGTATTCATCTTTTCTAAAAGGTTTATTTGGAGGATAAAGACAACAGTTTTTAGGAGCATGTAAAACATAAAAATCCTGTTCTTGACATGAATAAATTCTTATCTCAGATATCTACTACAGCGTAAATGAGATTGCCTTATCTGATGCATTCCTTAAGGATCAGCACAAATGGTTAGCGCAACAATGCATGCTGATGGACTGCCAGAAGCAATGAACCTTTATTGTATTAAATTTTTAGTGAGCCTTCCCCATTCCGCATGCAGCTTACAGGTTGGAGTTCACATATTTTCTGTCTAGACAAAGGGTAATGGAAATGTTTCCCATTAATGCTCAGAGAGAATCAAAGATGCCAACCTCCACCTTTAACATTAATGAAAAGGTCTGAATCAGTAGTATGATGCTGCAATTCCTTGTCACTGGGGGCTGGTGACGAGCTAGGCAACGGTCGATTGTTTTGGAGGTTTGGTTTGCATAAGCAGTGGAAAGTTCTATATCCTGTGTGTGACCTTCTTGGGACACCACTTCTCCCATCTCTGCCTGGAAAAGCTACTAGCATGCCTCCCACCTCCCAATAGACTTTTGTCATCCATGTTTCTCCTTACCATGTCCCAGGCCTTTCCCCACCTTTGCTGATGTGGTGCAGCCCAATCACTCTAGCAGCCTCTCTGCTGGGTCCTACCACCCTTGAATTAGATGTTTGAACCCCCTGGAGCTTTTCTTAATTGAATACTTTATGTTCAGGGTCTCTCATCAGAGGCCCCCGGGCACTAGCAAAGAGGTTGTCATATGTGTTGGAACTGTATTTTGAAAGGCAGGAACATCTTAAGTGCAGAAAGAGGGAATTAAGCCTCTTATGCCAAACTGAATCAGACCTCTAAAGGTCTGTTTAAAGGATCAAGGACTGAGGTACAGTTGGGGTAGGTTCTTATTCCAGCTGATCCACTTAACTCATTCTTATTTCCTTAGAAAATCATATAGTAATAATTAATTAATATGTAGCTCTTATATAGCACTTTTCATCAGTAGATCTCAAAGCACTTTACAAAGAGATCAGTATCATCATCCCCATTTTACAGATGGGGAAACTGAGGACCAGAGAGTGGCAGTAACTTGCGCCTGTCACCCAGCAGGCCAGTCGCAGAGCCAGGAATAGAACCCAGGTCTGCTGAGTCCCCATCTGATGCTCTGTCTATTGGGTCACGCTGCCATCTTTTTATTGTACTCAACCTTGGCTTAGTTTCTGTTGCTTGGAACTCTGTGTGAAAGTGAATTGCATCTCTTGGACTTTGGTCATCGCCAGAAGTGTTGGCGTGCTGCTCTGAGCGTCCATCTTTCATGTCATGCACTTTAGTTAGTAAAAATAATCCTATTAGTTCTGAAGGCTTTTAAAGTTATTTATTTGAAACAAAATATTCCCATCATCCAGAGAAGTCACATTTCCAGCATTGTTCTGCATGGTATGCCCCTTAAACTTAGGCACCAAATATCACCTAAAATGGGTGTTTAATTCTCAGAGTGGGATGGGAGGGGAAAAGGTTGGGTGTAGAACTGTAGGGACAGAGCCTCAGCTGGTGTAAATTGTCAGAGCTCCCTGGACTTCAATGGCACTGGGGCAATTTTCATCTCTTAAGGATCTGCCCCATAGTATCCAAACAGCCCAACAAATAGGGGAGGCAGCGAAACACTGGCTGTGACCTTGTTCAGATCTATATAGTCCTGTGCAGACTTTGACGTACGTACATACGTGTGTGTGTGAGTGTGTGTGTGGCGAGACTCGTCCTGTGCAGACCTGTGTCACTGCACAGGTATAGATAAGAGTTGTGTGTGCAGACACACTGCATAGAAATACCAATTTGGTTTTAATTTAAACCATTACCTTAAATATCTGGTATCTGTACTCTTGGCTAGAAAGAAGACAGAGTTTCAGTGTAAGTGCGTGTAAGAGACGTGAAAGCATCTCTTACTGTGTGGGAAGTGGGGAGTTATTTTAGAAGAGCCAAGCTGACCATGGTATCTGGAAGCAGGAAGTGAGAAATTGGACACTTCTCTACTGCCCAGAGCAATTTCTGTAACATTAGTAAAATCTCCATCAAATCCCAGTTCTACATTTTAGTGCTTACTTCCCTCTTCATTCTCAGTATCATGCTTGGGACAGCCTGCTCCTTTGTATTGTTATTTGCTGTGTTCATCTCAGGTTTGGTTATTTATAACAAGCAAAATTCCCTTTTATGATTACACCATTTAAAAAAAAATCCATCTCATTTTGGAATTTCCAGTTTGCTGAAGTAGCAGGGAGTGCAGAGATAGCAGTAATTATACATGATTAAAACTGACAGGAGCCTTTTTACAGTTCTGATAAGGAGTAGCTTGATGCATATCTGGCCCAGTTGCTTAACCCTCTGTGTGATGGACTAAAGACCTGGGAGTGACTCTCAGGCCTCTAACACCTGGGTTAACGGATGCGGGGGAGGGAGAAAGTAGGGGTATGGAAAACCTGGTGGTGTTTGGTAATGTTTTCAAAATTTGAAGCACCATTGACTGGTTTCAAAGGGATAGCTTTTAATGCCTGACTGGAGTTTTGTGGTAAGGACATGGGAGATGGTGGGATCCTCAGGCTTAGAGCTGGGTGAATACCTGATTTTTCGCTTTGGTCACAATTCCAAAAAAATTGGAGAAACATTTCAGTTTGGGTTGAACTGAATCTGAAATTTTTCAGAATTTTTGGTGACTTGAAAAAGTTTGTCCAAAATGGGGATTTGATCATAGGTCTCCGACATCTCAGGGGTGTGCCCTTATCACTCGGCTAAAGGTTATGAGGCGTAGCAGTAGCGGCAGTGCCATCACCATGTCATTGTCCTCCTTCTCTTCTGGCCATTTTGTGAATGTCTGAAAGTATTTGGGTCAAATTATGACTAGTTTTGGGTCAACCAAAACTGTGTTTTTCTTCGAATAATCTATCTGGAAAACTTCACACAGCTCTATTCAGATATGTGTTCATTTGGGACTTGGAGGGACTGGGAAATAACAGAGCAACGGAATTATGGGCTACTCCAAAGTGTTGTCACTCTTATGCCATGTCAGTGCATGTGATGAGAGGTATTTAATTTCCACAGTAATGGTCTGAAATATTCTTAGCAGTGCTTTAAAGCCTCAATTTAGATTGTTTTCCCCTAATATGATCTCTAAATTCCCATATGCAAAAGAGGCTTGTCTCTTGTTATAAAGCAGTGAAAGGGGAAAATTGGCTAAGCACGTTAACTTTCAGCCTCCAGAGATTGTCAGCATTGTGGCAACGGTTGCCAGTGACACAAACCTCATCATCATTCAACTCGAGTTGGTTAGGTTTATTAAACACAGTGGAGGAGGAGAAAAGAGGAAATTCATCAGCAGACTTACCTTTGCTGTTCCAAGAGCCTCTCAGGCATATTTCAGCTTTTGGTTTAACTACCATTCATTTCATTTAGTTTTCTTTTATGCATTATGTGGTCATTGATCTTGCTCATAAATGCCTGATAAAGGGCCTGATCCAAAGCACTTTGAAGTCTGTTGGAGTCTTTCCAGTGACTTCATCAGCAATTGGATCTGGTCCAGAATGCACAAAGGCAGCAATCAAGTGAGTCACCGCTCAATCTTGATCGTAACTTGGTACATGAAATGCCAGATGCAGCACAACCCTTTTGCAGCTCTATGCTAGTAGGAGTAGTGGATGTGATGATGTCATTGCATGGTTGCCAAAAAACCTAGAATTTGGGAACTGAAAATCCTTTTGGGATCCCAGTTTCCAAAATCCTACTGATGCTTTTCCTTGTGCTTCTGTACAAATGGTAAAGGAAACTGCAAAGCTAAAATGAAAATGGAGTTCATTCTATATTTCTCTAATAATCCCCAGTACCCTGGTTGCATGCAGGCACTCAACACAGAAATAAGTTTTAACTAGTATGTTTTTAATTCTTTTCCTCCTTTGTAGGATTCCCTCTTGTACTTTAGATTTGTGGTACTTGTCTGGGATGTCCCAGAATGACACTTTCTTAAGAGAATTGCCAGCAGGATTTCAGAGCCTGAGGGGAATCAGATTTTTAGAAGGTTAGTTAAAACTTGTGCTGTGTGACCCTTAGCAGAGGGGACATTCAGCAGAGAAATCTGAGATTAACTCAATGTTCGCAACTTCGCAGTTCCTCTTTAACTGAGGGTGTTTGGGTACTACAGTTTTCGTGCAGTGTTTCCACTGTACATCAGCACAGTGTAATTTATAGATACAGTCATAAGCCCTGAAGCTCTGTTGCTACCCAGTTCAAATTATTAACACTTAGACAGACATGGCCTGCCCTGGGTGAGGGCAGGGGCCTGTTAGAGAAGGGGTTAACTATGGCCAAAGTGGTTTCCTTAATCCTGGACTTTCTTTCATCCTTGGCAGACATGAGCCTTGCACTTTCCACTGAACTCTACTCACTACAGGGGTTCTTCTTCCATCTGTCCTAGATAGGAGCAGCTTTGTAGCACCAGCCATATCAGACACCCATGCTCTGTCTGCTCCTGCATCCTGTTTTATTCATCATATGTGGTCTCTCCAGGGCTGACATCTCTAAAGCTGGGTGTTTTGCTCTGCTCTTGATAGGTGTCCAGCCTTACACAAGGTAGATTGATTTTGAGCACAAACCAGTTATGTAAACATAACTCCCAGTACCAAAACAGTCTGTAATGGGCGCATCGTCTTGTTGATGCATATTCATTACATGTATAGTGCATTGCTGTTTATTCCTCTCGTTGAGCACGTGTTGTCCCTTGGAAGTTTAGGTTTTGTAGAGTCACTTGAATTGACTCTTTTCCTCAGTAGGATGATGGTGATGACGTTGTAATCATGTTTACTCATGTTTTATGAAGCACTGACAGTTGTTTTCTAACTCATCAGATTGGGATGTGCAGATGTTAGCTGAATTTCAGGTTGCTTTAAAAAAATTAGTCCTTTGCAACTTCCTTTGAATAACATGCAGGGGAGCCAATATGATCTGACAGCACTGGTCGTTATCCAGTCTGATTGGACCAGGACACATGTTTATAGCTTTGAGCAACAGATCTGTTTGTCTGCCTCTAACCGCCATAAAATGTGCTCTCCACTAGAATGGCATTGTTGGAGCATGAGTTATTGTTTTGACTGCTAGCAGACTTGTTGTTCAGGATTATCATGCCCTTATCTCTTTATCCACAGTCTTATCTGTTATAGCCAGATAGACAGTACAGAAGTTCTCTATATGAGCATGAAACTTCCATAACTACAGTATTAAAGGAGGCAGGGCTTTTAACAAATTTAACTGTACATTTAACTCAGAAAGCTGAAGGGAATCCTATTGAAAACTAAATCATACTTTCTGATATTTACATATCTATACTTTATTTATAAAACTTAAAACAATTTCATTCTTTTATTGGTTGACCAAAGTGAGGTCCTACACTCAACTTTATTCATATTCTGTTATTTGACGGCTTACTTGCATTTCACGTAAAATTGATAACGTGGCTTAGTGAACACCTGTATTTGGAGGCTGGATTAGTCACTAGTGTAAGTGAGGTTGCCTTATAGTCTTATCTCAACAGAGTTATTGGCTCATCTCCTTTGAGGTGCTATTAGCCAGTCTCTGAAGTATGATTCAGAGAGCTTAGGAAGGAGGTTAGCTTATTTCTCACTAAATGGAGTTCTTTGAAGTTTCCTTCACTATATGTGAACAGATTGCTCCTTCTGGGTTAAGTGTTTTTAGTAGATTCATAGATCCCAAGGCCAGAAGGAACCATTGTGATCATCTAGTCTGAGCTTCTGTATAACACAGCCCAGAGAACTTCCCCAAAATAATTGCTAGCACATATTGTTTAGAAAAACATCCAATCTTGATTTTAAAATCCTCTATGATGGAGGGGATTGTGCCTAGTGCATGGCTGCTGGCTGCCTCCGTGCCACTTTAAGCTTCATTATCTAAAGGCTCTGACACCCATACACAGGTGGGCATAAGAAGGCCCAATTTGGGTGCTCTACAGGAGATGTTGTCCGCGACCTCCAGTTACTAGTGAACCCATTTGACATGTCTGTTTTTTTGGAGACAGTAGAGTGGCTCATTTTCCTCTGGCATGGGACAAAATGGACATCTGGTCTTTTTGGCTCAACTTTCTTACTTTGGATGTGTTTTCATTTGCAACTGGAAATTTAAATCCATGCAGAAATACATGGTAAGAAGATGTGTGCCACTGTCTCGTTCTTCCATGTCTTGGTCTCCAGTGTTGATGGGGTGAATGATGTTGCTAGTAAAGCCCATTTCAAGTGAAAAGATGAGAAGTAGTAAAAGTAGGAGGCAGGGAAGATGGCATATCCAAGCCAGGAATCCCACTAGCAACTCTGGTTGTGAAGGGTCGCAGTGATTAGGAGAAAGCTGTCTGTTTAGAAACTAGGTCCAGAAGGTCCTTGCTAAGTGCTGCTGCTGACTGGTGAGATCCATCGTGAATTCCAACATTTTGCAAATTAGCAAGGTAAGTAAACACAAAAGCAGCTTATGCATTACAGAATGTGTTGTGTTCTTTTCTTTGGAGCACTGCCATTTCTTTTAGCTACTTATAATATTTCATAGTATGCTAGCATTGCAATATGGAGGAGATTTGGTGCTATGACACCTTGCTACAGGTTGCTTCCTGAGAGGAGCAGAAAGATTACTATTACCGTGCTACATTTTAGCAAAGGTCCATGGTAGTTATCTTTTGCTGTTTTTTGCCTTTATATAGGAGCTGGTCAGACTCACGATAGAGAAGCAGGAACATCCGTCTCCCACAAGCCCAGTTAAACCCAGTTTACCAGCATGTAAATCTGACAGGTGGGTCACCAACAAATGTTTGATTGGGGTGTTTATATATAAACAGACACTCACATACCTTGATGTCTGCGTGTGGGTTGATTTCTTGTCCCTGGTAGCTGAATACTTTAGGGCCAGGATCTGGCGCACTTCCTCACTCAGGGAAGCACCATACTCCTCAGGGAGTCCTATTGATTACAGTGGGGCTACTTGAGGAGTAAGGTGCTACTCAGTATGAGGAAGGATGCTGAAATCCGGCAACAAGAAATCACTTGCATTTTACATTGTGGATACATATGGAGTTTTGCTTGGAGATAGTATTTTTTGTATTTCACTGTTATTTCTTTTAAATATGTATTTTAAAGTATATGTATAAATCACATGCAGACAGCATTCTACAAATTGTGCTTTGCAGCCCCTCAGAGCTTCCCCTGACAGACAGAGAGATGGAGATTCTCAACAAGACAACTAGTATGACTCAGTCTGCTGAGATACTGACTGACTCCATGGACGAAGAGGTTGCCCCTCCCAAACCCCCTCTACCTTGCATTCGCGTGGCAGAAAACAGGTAACCCTGACATGCAGTCTGCCTCTCTTGTATGCTGATCGCTATCGTATACAACCTTATTACATTAGCCCTTCCCAATGTAACTTATACATGAGAGAAATCCTTCTGTTGGTTATAGATGTCCCCTTGTTGTAAATACAACCCTCGCCATTGTAAACCCTTTCTCTGCTATGTTGCATTTCCTGCCCTCCAGGGTGAATTCTCTGAATAACATTGAGTCCCCGGAAAATGTCTCTCCTTGCAGGACAGGAAGGATTTTAAAAATCCAGGACTCTAGCAGTCCTTACTCAACACAGGAAGTGAATAGTGACCCTGCTTCATTTCTTTGGGCTTGGGTTTTTTAAAGGTTTATTTGAATATAAATTGACATTTAAAGAAACATTGCAAGACCAATGCTGTATTGTGTTTGAGACAGGCCTTGCTGACCCCTCTAGGCTGGCTTTAGCAGGCTCCTGTGGGAGATTGGACTTCTCCAGCACAGTGCATAATGGGGCATGATTTGGATCTAGGGGAGGTCAATGTCAGGAGTCCTATCCCAGGAAACAAACCATAAATGAAGTAATTTATGCCCCGCTTCACTTGTTTGTCTGGGCCATTCAACACATTTTTAAAGTGAATGGAGTTTTAAAATCCACATGCAAATCATCTTTAGGTCTGAAGGGTGTGTTTGGTGACAGGTCCTTGTACTAGGAAGCCATAGTTCTATCTTTATTATCATTATTAGTATTTGTAGTGCCCCCATCTCCATGGTATCTCGGTGTACTTCATATGGCTTACATTTTCCGAAGGGAAATCTGGCGGCGGCTGTGAATAAAGAAAGCTTAATAGGTCTTCATCTAATAAGCGAATCCAGAATTGCCTATTGGAAGAACAGGAGTCTGAGAGTCAGGATTCCTGGGATCTATTTCCAACTCGGCCACTGGCTTGATTCCTGTTTTGAGCAAGTCCCTTTGCTTGTCTGTGCCTTTCTTTCCCCATGTGTAATTTTAGGCTAACACTTCCTTTTGAAAGCACTTGGAGATCTTTTGATGAAAGTGTACACAATGTAAGTGCAAAGCATTCTTATTTAAAAGTACATGAATGCCTTGAAGAATGACATTTTCCTGTGCTGTGTTAGTTATATCCATATGAGTCTTGATCACTTCTCATTGAAACCAAAGGGAGTCTTTCTGTTCATTTCAGTGGGCATTTTAGCAGCCCATAATCTGTATGAATGTGTTATAGAAGTATTCTGAAAATATCATGGGTGTGACCATTACAAAAGTATTGGAGATGATTGGAACTCACCACACGCTATTCTGAGATCTCATGAAAAGAAAGATTTGATTTGCAGGACACGTTTTAAGGGGTTCAGTAGGTAATGCATGTTTATGGGCACTGGAGGGAACGTAGGTGGCAGGAGATCACAAGGCAGAAAAAGAAGATCTTGGGTGGATGATGTGTAAACTTGCTTGGACCAAAAGGAATGAGGGAACTGTTCATCCACAAATATTAGCAGAGGATCATACAGTATGGGCTACCTTCGTTGCAAACCGCCAGTAATGGAGATACCACATAAGAAGAAGAATCTGCATGCAGTTAGTTGTGTGTTGTTCGGCACATTAAGAAACTGGTGAAAGGGATTCAAACTGTGTGAAAAAATCATTTTTAACTGTGGTGTCCTTACCCTTTCTAAAAAGTAACCACAAGAAAGTTTCTGCGCTCTATTCTGAGAAGCAGGAAAAACCGCTAGGCTTCAGCATGTGCATGTGCTGTGTGCATGTTACAGGTTTTACCCCTATAACACCGATGCTAGTTGGTGGTGTGAAAATGTACCTCATGTGGTTATTTAGAAACATGCAGGGTCTTCTGCTGTTGAGGTCTGCGGTTGGCAGTGACCATCACATTTCTGTGTAGTTTCTGAATGTGAATGTTCTGTGTGAAAGGTCCTGGCATATTCCGGAAAGAGAATGTGTGCATGCTCATTGGCACCAGAGAGCTTGAGCTTATCTGTGGTATTAGAAGCAACATCTGAACATACAGAGAGATCTGTCCCATGTACTGTGATAAAACCACCTTAGTGTAATAAGAGGTAGGCATTTCCCAGCTATATCCTAGTGCCAGAATATAGACCCTTCTAGTACAGACCATGAAAGTGTGTGGATGACCATCTCCTCTGTTGAGAGATGGCGCATAAATTGGTCAAGAATCCCTAACGTGGTGAGGCGGATAGACTCCTGGCTCCTAGAGCCTCAAAGCAACATTTTGATAATCAAGTATTTGAAGTAGCTGAACTTTTTTTTGTCTTGCAGCCCTCCTCCAGCATTGCCCCCTAAAAAAAGGCAGTCAGCGCCTTCTCCTACCAGAGTGGCAGTAGTGGCACCTATGAGTCGAGCCACCAGTGGATCTAGTTTACCTATTGGAATCAACAGACAGGTAATGGCATAACCCTTTAAAAACATTGGAATCATGTTCTGGAAAGAAATAAGCTGCTGTCTTCATTCCTGCAGCACCCAGCCCATCTCCTCTCTTGCCAAAGAACCCTTGTTTTAAAGAACTGAACTGGAATGGACACATTTTCCTTGGAGAGGAGATTCAGCTACCTAAACCTTCATACAATAATGTGCATAGTTTTATTTTTTTAAGGCTTCTGTTCCATTTAAATAGTAAATTGCTACAAACTCTGTTGTTCTGAGCTGTGGTGGACTTCAGTGATCCGAAAGAACAAGCGTGCCTGTCTGTAACAGAACATAGTATGCAGAATGATTGGCTGAACTTACCAAGACCCAAGTTTCTGTGTGTGGCATGATTCATATAGTACAGTGGGGAGCTCAAAACTTCATATGCAGGCACTTGCATCTTAAAATAGCTGTTAACCTAAAGAGTCTGGTTTGAGCAGCTGTTTTCTGTCCACTAATGGGCTTGTAATGGGTAAAATGGCTGAGTAGTAGAGGAATTAAGGAAATGATGGCGCTACGGGGGTTGTTTGCCTTCCCTCAGACATTATTTGTCATTGGTACAGTGCTATAAATATACATGCTGATTTACAGAACTAAGGACTTGTCCTCATTGCAGAGTTAACTTGATTTATAACTCGGGTCCCACCCACGCACCAGAACACTTAACTCCAGTGTGGTGGTGCTTTTAACTCAAGCTGGCTGGTCCATCGGGGGTACAGGCTGCAGCTCAGGTTAGCTCAACTTGTCAGCCACTAACACGACCGCTCTGTGCTGCTAATCCAATCAGGCTGTGCCGCTCGAGTGTTATTTCTCAGTGGGGCTGCTCTCACTTGAGCTAGACTAGCTCAAGAGGAATAACTCGAGTTAACTGTGGTGAAGATATAACCATAGACACACACAGCTGACAGTCTAAAAAAGAAGCTATAATTTAACACTAGCTGCCCCCGCCTGCCCCGCGCCCCCCCACCCCCTCCCATGTACATGCCTTAGTTAACCAGATACTCAGCAAACCCACAGCTGTTTAATGGGGACTCTCCCAGTCCGGTTGCCTTCAAGATGCTCCAGTACCAAGTAGTGAACAGGTGTGTGTTTTAGTGAAGAGCTCAGCCTTCTCTTTGACAGCATGTGACATGCGTTCCTGGATCTCAGTACGAGCTGTCTGAAATGCCAGCTGCACGTTTGAGTCAGTTGCTTCCTTTGGGGGGAGGGATAGCTCAGTGGTTTGAGCATTGGCCTGCTAAACCCAGGGTTGTGAGTTCTATCCTTGAGGGGGCCATTTAGGGATCTGGGGTAAAAATCTGTCTGGGGATTGGCCCTGCTTTGAGCAGGGGGTTGGACTAGATGACCTCCTGAGGTCCCTTCCAACCATGATGTTCTATGATCTTTCTCTTCCACCTTTCCGCAAATAAACATAGCTTGGGAGCCTGGGCAAGCCTGTTCTAAGTGGGGTGTACTGTATACACTCCCCTTTCTGCACACTGCCAGTGAGTGCCTTTTTCTCTTAGTATTTCTCCTGTTCACTGGCAAGCTGATGAGAATTTTTCTTTGTTTCTGCCTCAGGATTTTGATGCGGACTGTTACGCACAGAGGAGGCTGTCAGGCGGCAGCCACTCCTATGGAGGGGAATCCCCTCGCCTCTCACCATGCAGTAGCATGGGCAAGCTCAGCAAGTCTGATGAGCAGCTCTCCTCGCTGGGCCGGGACAGCGGGCAGTGCTCCCGCAACACAAGCTGTGAAACATTAGGTAAGGAGACGATCTCTTCAGAGCCATTGGGGGTTCCAAGTCACTCTCATGTTGTATCTTTTCCGAGCCATGAGGCAGGATTATAATGGGGCCCTGCCAGTATAACTGCTGCTGGTGGCTCTGTGGTAAATTATATTCTGTTGGGGTGAGGAAAGGCATGAAGTGGGTTAGTTCAGAAATCTTTCAGCTATAGAATTCTGAGTTCAGACTCAACTTGGGTCACAAGCTAAAATGCTTGTTGGTTTCAACCCCTTTCCTGCCCATCGGTCGAAAAGGGCAGCTCCGGTAGCTTAAAGCTATTTTATTTTCAAATTTTTGAGGGCGATGTAACAATGAAGAGGAACAAATAAAATGCATTCACTAGAGAAACAATATCTCTCTAATGATTCGCGGGTTGAACTATTGTTACTAATCACTTATTACTAAACGTATGCTGGGCACTTTCCAGAAGATGTAGAAGAACAGTCTCTGGTGCAAAGAGCTTGCGCTCTAAATTGAAGAGATGTTCTCACAAAGGTGACTGACAGGGCTGGGTGGGATACAGAAGAACAAGGATCACATAGACAGTAATACAGTAACTCAGTTTAGGCATGAATAACGCATAGTGTTCTTATCCTCTTTGTTGTACACAGATCACTATGATCCGGACTATGAATTCCTGCAGCAGGACCTCTCTAATGCTGACCAGATACCTCAGCAGGTGCCAAGTATCCTCAGCCCATTGCCAGAGTCTTTGGGCGAATGTGGCTCCCCATTTCATGGACATGTTTTCCAGCTCCCCCAGGGCAGCTCCCCCCAGCCGCAATACTGCAGCCCGTTGACAGGAACACGGTCTACGGAGACTCCTCCAGCTTTGCCAGAGAAGAAGAGGAGGAGTGCAGCCTCTCAGACTTCCGATAACGCAGGCTGCAGGGTCTCCTATGAGCGGCACCCCTCACAATATGATAACATCTCAGAGGATGATCTGCAGAACCCAGGAGCTCTCTCGTCAGTACCCTTCACGTCATTTGCTGCTGTCTTGCCCTTCCAGCAGGGCAATTCTTCAGTGCCGGTGGAATTCATTACTGAGTTTGCTGCTCCTGATTCTACGGGCGACCCAGAGAACCCCCCTCCTCTGCCAGAGAAGAAAAACAAACACAGTAAGAAAGTGCCTGCATTGGTATTTCTCTTTCTTTCCCTTCCTGAAATCCTTCACCTCCCCAATGTCCTACAGGTGATAATGTCCTATTCCCTTAGGGCCAAGTGTCACAAGGGTCAACCTAAAACGTGTGGGTGGGCAGCACCAACCTTTTGTCAGTATAAGAGCCAGATTTTTAAAGGTGCTTCAGAAGCCAATCTGCGTCTTTAAGCACCTGTGGGATTTTTCAAAAGTTACGCACCTAACTCCCATTGAAATCTAGGACTATGACTATGTCTGCCCTTAAAATACTACGGTGGCACAGTTGTGCCACTGCAGCATTTTAAGTGTGACACTCACTTCAGTAATGGGAGGGGTTCTTGCATCGCGGTCGTTAATCCACCTCCCCAAAAGGCACTAGCTAGATCGACAAATAAATTCTCCTGTCAACTGACCACTATCCACACCAGGGTTTAGGTCGGCTTAACGACATCTCTTAGGGATGTGGATTTTTCACACCGCTGAGAGAGACAGCTGTGCTGATGTAACTTTTCAATGTAGACCAGCCCTGGGAATGAAAAGCTCTAACTCTGTTCTAGGCTATGTCTACACTACAGCGCCTATTCTGGCATAGCCCCCTAGTGTAGACCTTGCCTATACCAACAGAAGGAGTTGTTCTGCCATAGTGGGAACACTGCCTCCCGAACAATGCAGTGCTCTTCTGTCAGCATAGGTGTGTCTCCACTCAGGGCTTTGTCAGCATAGCTGTGTTGGGAGGTGGGTTTTTTCACACCCCTGACCAACAGAGCTATGCCAATGTAAGTTTTAGTTGTAGACTCACCACAAGGGAGCCAGAGAGCAGCAATTAGATTTGACAGCTTATTACTGCCTTTAAGGATGGTATCTTTCTCTCTCCATACCAGTCTCAAGCCAGAGTGGCCCTGTCGTTTGGATCACTCTATTTTATTCCCACAGGATCACCTCAAAGTTGTTATGGCCGCTTTCTCACCACAGAGGAGGGCTGGACTATCTCCAAGAGCCCAGAGAGAGGGGTTCTTTCCTGGTCCTTCTCCCCTCTTAAGGCTAAGCGCTGCCAGCCCAGCAGTTTATCATCCAGATTGTGATCACCGGCATGGCAGCACAGGACTAGCCTGTCATGATGGTGTCCAGTGCTGCCATTTTGCCTCGGCTACTGTCTTCATTTTAAGCATAAGAAGATACATTATTAAAATGAGCACTGTCTGAATCCCAGGTCTTTCCATCGTCAACCAAACTCCCAGCTCCTCAAGCAGTGGCTTTGAGGACTAGAGGTCATGACTGTATTCTGATTACCTTAATTTTCACAAAACAGTAGATCCCTTGCTTAAAACATGGGGGTCCCATTGAAAGGGAGCAGCTATACTGATTCACCAGGGACTGAACTGAGCACTGGAATGTGTGATAAGATCCAGCGAGTGATCAGTCCCTGGCTAGCTTTCCAGTTCTTCATTTAAATAGATGGTGTGCACGGTCTCATCATTCAGCATCAACCGTATTTTATAATGTGACTCACAGCCCAGCCAAGAGGAGATTTGAAAAATGCCAAGCTGGCCTTCTGGCCTGGGTTTGTCGTTTGCAGTCTTCTCATGGGAAGAGGCGGGGTTTGAAACTTGCCTGGCTTGCTTAGCTGGTCACTGTTATATCAGACCTCAGCCAATTCCTTTCTTACATGACCATGTTAAAAAAACAAAAGTTCATCATCAAAAAGCAGCATCTCCATTGGTAAGGACAGTGCCCAAATTGTCCAAGCCACACTTGCAACCTGTACTGCTTGCACTCTGAGAGCAGAGCCTGACCTGGGCCCAGTCCTGAGAGGCCAGTCTATTGCAGTCGTTCAGTACACTATCCACATATATGATATGTGATCCAGACAATAACATATATCTGTCTCTTGTGAGCAAGGGAAGGCAAAATGTTTAAAGGTACCTAGAGTGAATAGCAGGGAGCTACAGTGCTGGCTTGTAGACATCACAAAGGAAATACAGGCTAGTACGTTACTTAGAGTCAGAGTCAATAACTGAAGCTGTCCCAAACGATTTAGTGGTAACAGCCATATGGCTTGTGTGCAGCACTAACGGAATTGGTGCAAATCCTCATTGCTGGTCACAGGATCAGGCACACAGCTCATCTCTACATATTGACTCTTCTTTTTAGTAAGGGCTTCATCCAAGCCCAGATTCATTCCTTGCAATCTGGTGCATGGGGGCGAAGACTCAACTCTCTGTGGGCACCTGCATGCCTTTACTTGGGAGGTGCGTGACTGGAGATGTTTGGGCTAAAGGCAATTTGGTGACCCCATTCATAATGAAAAGAGTCGCTTGGGCTATTTGCCTGGCTCTCTAAGCCCCTCTTCATTCTTTTCTGTTATCCTATGAGGCTCTTCCTGAAGTCAAGGAGAGTTACTTAAAAACAATTTAAACGGTTATCTTTTCTTTACTGCCTGTGTACACTGTTAACCCCAGTAACAAGGCCTGCAAGTGAGACATCTTTGATGTTTAGCTGGGCTTTTAGAATTAGCTGCCTTCTGTAATCTGAAGCTATCAGAAGGCTCTGAAGCATTGATTAGATTGTATTGTTAGGGAGGGAGATGTTGTTATCCAGCATGTAGTCTGTCCCCTTGGTTTGTTAAGACATCCTTGGTGCAAAGCTGGCTGAAGTATTTGGGGTGTAACCTGACTTCATACATTGCAGCAGACACCTTAATTGCATTCATGTGACACTGAGAGATTGCTATATATAGTCCATACCCTACATGTAAGCATGCTACAGTTCTGTGGTTGTTAGCTTTACCTTATTGTTGCTCATAACAAATTTCTGTAAAACATTGCCAGAAATAAGATTTTATGGTAGCCTACCTGCTGTATCTTACAGTGAACTGATGCATGCAGATATCCTGGTATAATTACATACATTGAGAGACATTGCTCACCTATCTACACAATATGTGCATGACACACTCCTGGGGTACTGACAATACATGCATTTGTTAAAAAGATCTAGAGCTGTCACAGCTGCAACTTCATTGTGGTCTCACTGTTCTGGGTCATCTTCTGGCAACTTATTTATTGGCAGGAAATGTTACAGTAAAGACAAAGGTGGACTTTTAATTAATAATGTACAGCAAGTCCTGTCTAAATTAACCATATGTATTACTGTGAGCTGTGCCCAGAGAGACTTCAAACAGCAGCCTTCTGTCTAACACCGACAGGGTAAGAGATCTGCCTTTCAGTCTGGCCTGAATTATTATTTATTTAGTGCTGTAAGAGTACATGTTACTATGCTAGTGGTGAACTGTTCTAGACTATTATTAAGAGCTAGCAATGTTCTCATTCTGTACAAGGCACGAATATAGAACAATTTTAACCACAAAGAGCTCATGGTCTAAAACAACAGGATCCTGCCCCCAAACAGCTTAGAATCTGGAGAGGAGTCATTTGTTCATTTTTCTCTCTATCTTCACCCCTTTTTTCCCCCCGTCAGTGGGAAGTAAGTGCAGAATGGTGCCATCTGAGCTGCTGGTTTCTAATTGCTGTAGCTATGCTGAGGACAGTTGCTGGTCTTATCCAGGATGATATAAACTATTTGAAAAGCAGGTGTCATCCCCAGAGGTAGTGGCAAAGCTTCTTTGAGCTTATCTTCACTAGTGGGTCAATATGAGGTGTAGCTTGAGTGTTCCCATTAACTCAACCCCTGTCCACACACACAAACCATCACTCGTGCCCAGTAGTGGCAGTAACCTGAGTTGTGTGACATGACTACAAATACAGGGCAGAGCCTTCAGCAAATTTATCTCATCAGCTGCTAATACAACCTATCCACAGTGTTAGGTGCAGGTTAGCGCCATGACACAACATCAGGGGCTGCTAGTCCTCCAGTGCCTTCACACAATCCATCAGGCACCTGCATCCTGGCTTTTTCTTGCCTTTTCCTGTTCCTTGACTAGAAGTCAACTGCCACTACATATAGGCCTGGTTGGCCTTCTGTCCCCACAGCCTCATGCGGCGTCCGGTACCAGCAACTGCAATCCTCCATCTCCAGTACACAGCTGTGTGTTTTTGAGAATGGAGCCCAAGAAGAGATCATGTCAGCCTGGTGGCAGCAGGCCGAAGGCCAACACCAAAGTACTGATGGCTCTCTGGTGTGAAGCTAGCAGGGCCTGTGAATTTGTCTAGGAGGCAGTTGCCATGTGGAGTGCAACAACCTACTAGGTTGCCCAAAGAGATTTCATTCCTTTGACAGTGAGAGCATTCTACACAGTGTAGATGAGGGATTTCTACTCAGAGCAGAAAGTAAGAGGACCACCGCACATTCTTGGTCCCAGTAAGGTGATACCAACCACAGTCTGGCTTTTCAAGTGTTTTCTCTCTAGATTTTGAGTTGACATAATCTGGGCATTTTGGAATGTTCTGGAGGGAGATGCTTCTCCCTCAGACTTTGTCTTTACATCTCTGCTGTTCATTGAGGAGGCTGCAGCCCCCGTTCCACCCTTCGGTGTATGGAATAAACTGCAGGATGTGCAGCTTGCTCTGAGCCAGTGATGTAATTTCCCCATCTGCTTTTTGAATGTCTGCCTCATTAAAAACTGCAGCACAGAGGGGAGGGCAGGAGATGGGTGGGAACCTATGCAAAGAGCAATCTCAGGAATGTTTCCATTTTCTCAACCTTCTGCTAAAGATCAGAGGCCTTTAAAGAGCCGGTGTGCCCCTTTAATTTGTGTTCTGTCCCCCTGTCCCTCCCCGCAACATTGAATTCAGGGATTGTATTTCACTATTTCATATGGTTTTTCCTTAACCTAAAATTATAGATGAAGTCAGAGTAGAAGCTCTCACCTTCCGTGCACTGGTTCTAACAAGGGGGGCAGTAGCTGCCATGGCAATGGGAAGCATTAGTGCCATAAACAGCTGAGATAAAAGAGCTTTTCATTATTCCCTTACAGATTAAGTTAAGGCTGCCAACTGCATTCAGACGCTCTGCCTTGAGTTAAGGCATGGACTGTAATTTAATTTTCCACAAGAAGCTAATGTGTCACCTTTTTCACCGACACTTCTCATTACTGCTGTAATGCAGCCTTTAAACCCGGCAGATCCTTTGGTATTGGCTGGTACTTCAGCTCTGTATGCTAAATGTAGGACGTTAAATGGTTTTGTAGCTGAATCCTCATTAAGGCTTAGTGTGAACATGCCAATATTGGCTATGTAACGTTGAGATCACCAAGTCCAGGCTCTGCCTCGTTGGCTTCTCTCCCATCCCAGAATATGCCCTTCTGTCTCCGCCTCTTGGCCTCCATTCCTCCACCCAGGAGAGGCACAGTGGGCGATAGGTGTTCTATACAGATGCATCATAAACTGGAATTTTTGTATGTCCTATGGCTTTATGGTGTACTGGGTGTACATTTCGCTGTACAGACACAATGAAGGGAATAGCTGGGGCTGCTGAAACTTGCTGGTATTTGGAAACACACATGGCAGTGATGTAAAATAAGAGGGCCTTGGTGGATCAGTGCCTTAATCCCCTCACTTTTCACCTTTAGAGCGTTATGTTCAAATACAAATGACATCGCCAGTGGAATAAATTTGGTGGTCTCAGCCCTAACCCTAATGTTCATTTGTCCACACCAGTAAAAATACAAACATATCCCCACAGAGAGAGACACGCTTCGGTACGCTGATCGCTCCTGGCTTTGGGAAGGACAAAGTCTGAAACAGCAGAGGTTGAGAGGCTCTTTGGTAGAGCTGTGTTGAGTGCCCAGGAAAGGTACTGAAGATCGGGATTGAGGGGCACAGGCAAAGCTGCGTGGGATCTGAAGGGATGCTGCAGGACAGCAGTGTGATGAACATTGGCAGAACTGTGTGGGGTCCTACGACTGGAATAGTATCAGGTGTTACTGCTCAAGATTGAGGTGCAGCAACAGAGTTGTGCTACACAGTGTTTTTCTGCACTTTGGCTGCCATAGCTCCTGTTTATTTAGTTGGAGAGAGCTGTACTTTTTGGACAGCTTTTAGTTTCCTCTTCTAAGTAAAGTTTAAAAATATCAGAGGAAGTCTCAAAAAAGGTGTAGGCGACAAGTGCCGAGCGGTCCTTCCTGCTGACACTTGTATGAGGCTGCATCCTCTTTGAAATTGGACAGCTTGTAGATTGCCGTTGGCTGGAGCAGCACGGAGTGCTGCACTTTTGGGTTGCAGACCTCATGTGGTGGGATCTGGCCTCTGCGTTTTGCATAAAGGGTTCATGTGCATTCTGATGACTGCACATAAAGCTTTTATTATTGACATTGGTTTGTTGCAGCTGGAACACCAGCAAAGGCTGAATGATTGCCACTTAATGACCAGACTTAAAAACTGACATGAGGGAAAAATAATAGGTCACTAATAATAAGTAGAACACTTTGTGAATGACAAGGTGGTTCTGAAAAAGATGCTGATCAGCCTTTTTAAAGTGCTTGAATGGTAGTGTGCTCTCTACTCTGCCCTCCGCTCCTCTCCTCAGATTTTGCAAAGTTATTTTCTATCCTTAATCACCCTTGTTTTTTGTAGCAGATGGAAAAGTACTAAAGTGGGTGTCTTGCCTGTACAGTAAAATACTACTGAGGCCCTAGTCCTGCAATCAGAACTGCACAGATAGACCTTGTGCCTGTACTGAGTCCCACTGACTTCAGTGGGGCACTACACAGGTACAAAGGTCCACTCATGAGAATCCTGTTGTGGGATTGGGGCTTTATTGTGTCTAGCATCTTCCATACAAGCTGCAATCCAAAAATGCTTTACAGCATTTGGATTCTGTTGCAGAATTAGAGACACATTCAGATGTTTAGGAAAGGGGCGGGGGAGAGAGAGAGAGAGGTTTGCAGCAGAAATTTGAGATGACTCAGTGAAGTGGAAAGACCCTGTTCCAGATGGCTGGAGTGCTAAATGAGAAGGCTTTCCCGCTAGCGCTGGCAGTAGCCTGGGAGAAGACATGCTGGATGAGTTTGAAGAGACAAGTCCATGAGAAGGCCATCGTGTCTATTCAAAATGAAGCAATTTTGAATTTCATCCGGCAAAGGAGGGAGAGTCAGTTGAGAGGTTTGAGGATGGGTGCTGTGGACACGCTGCTTTGTCTGGTGGAAAGCAAGGGAGCCACGTGCTGTGTGTGAGTGACTCTGGACCGCTATGATTTGTAGAGGCAATGGCAGTACTGAGGGTGGCAGGATGAAAGGGACAGTGATCAGGGACACTGAAAGGTTAAAAAGATTTGTTTTAAACAAAATGTCACTTCCTGCTTCTAAAAGTACCCCGGATTATTCAACCTGAAGGAGTTTTTTAAAATCTAATTTACTTTTCACTGTTTACACAGGTTTTTTTTAACTACCTGCACTTCACTCAGCTGGGAAGGCAAAAACCGCCTTGTTAGCTGGTTTGATTTCTACTTGGTTTCACTGTCTGTTTCTCATGCAGCAGCACAGTGCTGCAATGCTAGAATCATTTAAGCCCAAATAAAATATTTTTACTGAATTTAAAAACCAATTCATGAAAATATTTCTTATTTGATGCTGCAAGTGGACGTTGTCCTTTGAAGACACACTTCGCTTCGGAGGCAATTCCAGGGAAGAAAGTGATAGTGGATAATCATCTCACTTGAAACCATGCCCCATAATAAATATCCAAAATACTTTCCTTGATACCTGCCAGTGCCATTGAAAAGGCCCAGAATAAAAAATGAAGGTGAGTAAAACACCAGTCTCTCACCAGCCAGCTTTGCTTGGCAAGTTCATGTAGTAGTCCGGACCCTGTTATCTACCTCTTCTTTTCCTGTTATCAGGCTGTCTGGTTCCCCTTTCCTCTGTATAATTCTGAATCTCATGGTAGCTTGTTTTGTGGTGATAGCACCTGGTAACAGTATAGACAGAGACCTAAGTCTCCGTGTTCTAGAAATATTTATAGCCATTGGCCTGAGATTTGGAGCAAGTTGGCATAGGTTAGTGTTAGACTAGCACAACTTTTTGGAGCATAGTTGCTTAGAAGCAAACTCAAAACTGGGCCTTGGCCAGCTTTAAGGGAGACAGCTGATCAGACAATTGGATTGGCTGGCCCTCCAGTGAATCCTAATGAAGTGTGAACTGATGCCCCCTCTTGAGGTATGATGATGTTTGCAGCTGCTTTCAGCCAATGTGAACAGATCACTGTATTAGGCCTGGTCTGTGCTTAAAAATCCACATTCCTGAGCCCCAGAATGCTTCTGTCAACCTAGCTACCATTGCTTGAGGAGGTGAAGTTACTACAGTGATGGAAAAACCCCTTACATTGCTGTAATCTGCATCTACACTAGGGTTACCATACGTCCAGATTTTCCCGGACATGTCTGGCTTTTTGGTCCTCAAATCCCCGTCCGGGGGGGAATTGCCAAAAAGCCGAACATGTCCGGGAAAATACTAGTCCCCTTCTTACCTTAGAGTGGCTCCGGCAGGCTGCGAGCTGCAGGCGGATTCCCCTGCGGCGGCAGCTGCTGCTGCTCCCTCCAGACACCTCAGCTTTGTGTAGCTGAAGAGCCGAGCTGCCTGAGTGCTGCCGGCTTCACGGTTTGCCGGGCAGCCCCCAGACCTCCAGACCCTGCGCCCCCGGCCGAGCACTTCCCCTCCCAGGCTCCGGCTGCACTGGGGAAGCGCCCAGCCGGGGGCGCAGGGTCTGGAGGTCTGGGGGCTGCCCGGCAAACCGTGAAGCCGGCAGCGCTCGGGCAGCTGTTTCGCGTGGCTGGGAGGGAGGATGGGGAATGCGGGGCGCTCAGGGGAGGGGGCGGAGTTGGGGCGGGGACTTTGGGGAAGGGGCGGAGTTGGGGCGGGGAAGGGGCGGGGTCAGGGCCCGTGGAGTGCCCTCTTTTTTTAATTTTTAAATATGGTAACCCTAATCTACACTACAGGCTTACAGCCTCAGAGCTAAGGCACGGTAGCCATGTTGCTATAGCCCCCATAGTGTGGATGTGGCCTAGTATGGGAAAACCTGACAAACTGACTCTGTTCACCCTCCTGAAGCAAAGTCCAATAACGGGTTCAGTGTGTCGATTTGTATTTTGGTTTTGCTTTTTTATGGAGGAGGATCCTGCCCACTTGTTACCTCTGTTACTGAAAAGGCTTTAGTGGACTGGTCAACAGCAATGAGTGTGGTCCTGATTTGTATTACAGTGCTGGCGTATTTGCAGTTTATGGAAGACTACTCAGAGCCGCAGCCATCCATGTTCTACCAGACACCTCAGAACGAACACATCTACCAGCAGAAAAACAAGCACCTCATGGAAGTCTATGGGTTCAACGACTCGTTCAGCAGCACAGACTCGTCACAAGAGCTGGCACCACCCCCTGCCCTTCCGCCAAAACAGCGACAGCTGGTGAGTGACACCCTCCGTATTCTGCCGAACAAAGGCAGTTTGACTTCTAGGAACAGCTTTGGGGAAGTGACCTTCTTTTCACTCTCTGCTGCTTGTGTTCCTGGAAGACTGCAGGTCTGGATCGATGTCTTTATGTTTACATTACCTGGGTTACACTCCCTGAAACCTAAAGTTAACGTGTTTTTCAGACATCTTGCATGACCTAGTTTAACCACCATTCTCCATTCCAATCCTCAAATTCAGAGCACTCCTCATGAGCTTTGAAAAACCAAAATTGAGAATCAAAGGCCTTGCCTACACTGTGGTTGAAACTGTGTTGGCTACTGTCCTCTCTAATCACATTTGCTACTAACCCAGTGGCCAGTCCGGACAATAACTTTTCCTGACGTCTATGATAGCTAAACCGTGCTACAGACCGCACATTCTTGGATAAAACTTCTCAGCCAGTGGTCAGAAAACTGGCTAGGAGCAACCATTTACACTTAGTTGCTCCTTGTATAGTCTGTCGTAACAAAGATTGTGCCAAAGAGCCCTAATGTGGCCGATACCTCTAACAAACATGTGTGCTCCCCATAGTCGCCTGCTGTTCCATATTCACAAGGAGCTGGGGAGCCGTTCCGGTGCCGGCTTTGCCATTTTGGCTTTCTTTAAAACAGGACTTGTCCTTTTTCTGGTCGAATCTGACTTGAGGTTTTTGCTGCTTCAGAACAGGAATTCCACTTGCCCATCTAGAAAGAAAAACCCACCACATTCATCTTGCCCTTTCAGTCCCCAGCACACAGCCAGTGCACTTTGAGCATGTTTGTGTGGGAGCCGTGGGGGCTTGAATGCCAGTTTTGAGCACTGCGGATGAAATCATGGCCTCATTTAAGTCAGTGGGACTTTTGCTATTGACTTCAGTGGAGCCAGGGTTTTACCCAGGATTTTGGGAGGGGGGGGGTGTTCTCAAAATGTTTTTCATAGTGCCCTCTTTTTACTTCAGCCTTCTCACTTCAGGGATTTAAAAAAACATAAAACTAACAAACTAGTATGGGGGGAAAAAACAGCTCCTGGACCCTAGTAGCTAATTCCTGTTGCTGCAGGCCTGGAGGAATTGTAAAGAATGGGCCGTAGTGCTATTGCTTAACTTGACAAGTTTACTTCAGGCCTTCAAGAGGTGATGCTTGCCTCCCATGTTGCATGAAAGAATCATTCATGTTGGTCCATGTTGGCATATTTCCTCACCTCTTATCTGTGCTGACTTCTGACTATCCCGGTGCATTTTTCTCCATCAAAGGGAAAGCTGAGAGTTCCACGCTGCAGGTTCAAAGCATCTAGATTCCCTGGAACCATAAGCTTAAATTCTAGCAGGGTGAATTTGACCTTTCAAGGTAGACAAATTGAGTGCAATGAAGTTTTACTGTGTGTGGGGCTCCTTGACTGAGACCTTAAAACCCAAAGTCCTGTCTGTTTTGCAAGGACACTAAGCTGAGGGATGACCCTTTATATGTGGTCAGAATTTCTCCTCAGTCGCTGTCATGTCCCATTTACTCATCATCCCACCAGCTCCCTATTTCAGTGACGGATTATGAAGGTACACTGCGATTCTTTGGTATGAGAGGTGCTATGCAAAATATTGATCTCTAGCCAGGCTGTAAGAGCTATTTAACACTCTAGTAGTTAGAGTAGGGGAATTCTGCCCCTTTTCCTAATTTAAGTCAGTAGAAAGAAAGCATTTCCTTTAGGCTCTACTACACCTGTACTGCCCTTTAATAATAATAATCTGGCTGGCAAAGAGATCATGGTTCTGCCTTCTGGGCATTTTTTTACTCCTTGCAAGATGATACTATCAAGGTGTTGCTTGAGATTTGCCTGAAGCAGAGGTTTCCAGAAGCAGGCTCACATAAATCCATGTGGGAAATGGTGATGTTGAACTCTCCAAGCAGATATGGCTCATTCAACAAGGACTCTAAAACCCATTGAAGTGGATGTGCTCTGGCTGCCCAGAGAGATTCAGCCAAAGCGAATTGTGTGGATGCAGGGTACTTTCTAGCCACAGGCAAGTTTTGCTGGATGAACGCCTCTGTATAAAATTGAAAAAATCCTTTCTTTGTGAGCTTCAAATCTGATCACTGACGCATTCGTACTTAAAATCAGAGAGTCTGAGCTGAGGAGTGCAGAAGGGCCAGAAATAGCCATGGTGCTTAGCGGCCTCCAGATCTTTAATGACTGACTCTCCCCCATACAAGTACACTAGAATTGTCAGCGTGGTATGTTTTGATACTTAAAGTTACAGTTTCTCCCTCTTGTGAAACTGGGATATAATTTTGGTTTTGAATGAAAATCTTAAAACACTGAAAGTTATGCCTGACCCAGGATCCCCCACGGTGCCTGAGAAGACTCATCTCTCAGGCTGGAGAGACCCAAGTTCCCAGGCTGCTGGCTGGCAAAGTAAACAGTCCACAGAAACAGCCTGCCTAACATCTGGAAGTAAGGGCCAATTCCACTGCTTGGCAGGGGCTGCTACTGAGTGCCCACTTCTTCGAGCTCCTCTGGCCTGTGCTGTGCAGGGAGAGGCAGTAGAGAAGAGCTCACTTGTGCACCTAAGCAGCAGCCAAGCATGAGTGAGCTGGGAGGGGGAATTGTTCTTAAGAGACGTGTTAAATGAGGAGGATTTTAATTGTTTTTGCAGTGTCTCTCGGAGCTCAGAAGCACGCATCAGTGTGACTGGCTCAGAATGAGGGTTTGGAGTCCTATGAACTGCCCAAGTAGCTATTTGTGTAGTAAGCAACTTTAAATGCATTGTTTTAAAAATAGCATTTCTCACCCTTTATTCATAGCCTGTTCTGTGCTTGCTTTCTTTGTTTCCTCTCTTGCTTTCTCTCTCCTGTTCAGCAGGCATCCTATGCTGCCTCTTCCTTCTCTTCTGTCTCCTACTGTGTCCAGCAAACTAAAGTGCCCTTCACCTCCGAGGACACCAGTGCCACTCAGGGCCTCAGTATGTCCGTCTCTAACTCCTTTCTCAACCGGCACAGCTCCTTTCCTGTGCATTCGGTGAGTCACTA
Source organism: Terrapene triunguis (assembly GCF_002925995.2). Classification (NCBI taxonomy): domain Eukaryota; kingdom Metazoa; phylum Chordata; order Testudines; family Emydidae; genus Terrapene; species Terrapene triunguis. Next base: position 8,913,244 of record NW_020664589.1, on the reverse strand, counting down.
ACTGCACTTCTTTACCGTGTATGTGTTTGTGCTGGTCAAATGCTCCTGCACACATTCTGTGCTTACTGACCCAGGGCCAGGTAAATTGGGAGGCTCTCATTTGGGCTTTTGAATGCATTTGGTAATAGTCAGAAAAATCCCAGTTGAATCTAATTAAATGGCCTTGGGGGGAGGCTGGCCTTTGAGTGTCTTGTGTGTATTTATGGCTAGGGTGGGGGAAGAGGGAAGAAGACCAGGCTTCTGTGATAATGGCACACTCCTTCAGCTGTGCATCCCTCATAGCAATGCACAGTGGCACTGTGAAGTACTCTGACCTCTCCGGATAAATGCAGTGATGAGGACTAGTTAATTAAATACTGCTTCGTGCATCTGGCCTTTGGAGAGATAATGAGAGGCTGTCTCTTTCTTGAGTTTGATCCATTCAAGTGCATCGAACAGCATCTGCAGCTTCTGGCTCTTTGCTCTTTTCCAGGAAGTGGCCTCTAGCGAGTCTCCCTTCCCATTTCTCCTTGTCTAATTCCCATCAAATATCCATAGTCACAGACAAGATCGATGTGTGTTTGCTTCAGTAAATATACCCGGTGCCCTGAAGAGTGAAGGGGGCGTGAATATACTTTACAGCACCTCACGAGCAATTTGGGTGGAGGACCTCGAAGCAAGCAGGGAATGATTTAAATCAAAATAAGGGCCATCTGTAGGGCACTGTTTAAAATTGTGATAAACTGCTTAAATTAGGTAGCAGCAATAATACAGAAACATTAATTTTAATGAAGTTAATGTTTCCCCTCAGTCTGACAGTGGGGTTCCAACAAATGGTTCATCAGTATTGAGGTTTCATGTATGCAAAATTATGTCGTTGTGATCTATTGTCTGCACAACTATGAGAATTATAACTAACAACTGAAAATAGGCTATTGTTAAAGGTGATCTAGATGTATTCTAAGTTACAGACTACTCTTGGAGGTTCAAAATGCTTAGACAATATGTGGGCTAACTTAAAATTGTTAAAACAAAATATTTGAAAATTGTATCTTCTTACCTACTAGGACCCGACTTTAGTGTTCTGCACTTCTGCAAAAGTTGTTGTTGACACTATACTCTATGCTTATGGGTGTCAAAGCATTTCACAAACCGTGTATTAAAACTCCCAATATCTATACTCATGAGATAGGGAAATATCAGAATCCTCTTATAATAGAGGAAGAAACTTAGTGAGAGAGTGGTGAAGTGACTTTCCTCTATATAAATCCATGGTACACCCACACCTTGAATACTGTGTGTAGACGTGGTCGCCCCATCTCAAAAAAGATATATTGGAATTGGAAAAAGTTCCGAAAAACAAAAATGATTAGGGATATGGAATGACTTCCGTGTAAGAAGAGATTAATAAGGGACTTTTCAGCTTGGAAAAGAGACGGCTAAGGGGAGATATGATTGAGGTCTATAAAAACATGACTGGTGTAGAGAAAGTAAATAAGGAAGTGTTGTTTACTACTTCTCATAACACAAGAACTAGGGGTCACCAAATGAAATTAATAGGCAGCAGGTTTAAAATAAATAAAAGGAAGTATTTCTTCACACAATGCACAGTCAACCTGTGGAACTCCTTGCCAGAGGATGTTGTGAAGGCCAAGACTATAACAGGGTTCAAAAAAAGAACTAGATAAATTCATGGAGGATAAGTCTTTCCATGGCTATTAGCCAGGATGGGCAGGGATGGTATCCCTAGCCTCAGTTTGCCAGAAGCTGGGAATGAGTGACAGGGAATGGATCACTTGATGATTCCCTGTTCTGTTCATTCTCTCTGGGGCACCTTGCACTGGCCACTGTCGGAAGACCAGACACTGGGCTAGATGGACCCTTGGTCTGACCCAGTAGGGCCGTTCTTATGTTCTTAAGTCACACACTGAGCAAGTGGCAGAGCCAGGAACAGAACCTACAAGTTCTGACTTGTAGTCCTGCATTTTAACTCCTGCACTGCTTTCTGTTTGAATTGACTCTTGTAGGCAAAACACAGCATTGTAAGACCTGATCTTGGCAGGTAAAAATCCTTACAGTTTACTTTTAAAATAAACTTCTTTTTAACAATTTTAAGGCTATACATATGATTGGTTAATGATTTTAAAATATAAACAGTTTGTTTTATTTTTAAAACCATCTTAGTTGACCTTAAATGGACACTGTTAACTTGATGTTAATTTTAAGGGTTTTTCTGCTCCCCTGTTGGTGATTTTAAGGGTTTTTTCCAGTAAGGAAGAAACTAACTAGCTAGAGCAGGGGAAACAGTGAAACTGACTACACAAAGTGCTGTCAAAGGCAGAATGTAGCCTTTTTTCTCACTAGTGCCTGTGAATTGTAGTAATCTTAGTTGTTGCTCGTGGCTGTAGAAGGTACAAAGTTTTCAGGGAGAAATGAGATTTTAATTTTGAGTGCCCCTTTGTCTCTGAGCTACAAAATCAATGTTTTTACGTGCTTCGCAGCAGACCCACGTGAATATCGTAAGGGCGGTTTACACCAATGCACAGATTTTCACATTCATGGTTTTTCCTGCCCCTAATAAAAGAGAAGAGGTGAAACAGCTGTAGAGAATTGTATCATTACCAGGATAACACCCTTTGCTGGGGACACAGAAGTGCTAGAAACCTTCTGTTAATCTGTTTATGGACATTGACTAAGGGGACTTCTACAGTCCTTCCTTTCCATGCATTTTGCTGTGAGGAATGTAGTGAACTGCGGTAGTAATATTTTCAAGTGAATTGCCGTGTTCTGCTCACTCTGCCATCCTTTTGCCCTCCTTCTTCCTCTTTTTAGCCACAGCAAGTCCACTTAAATGAACACTTGGAAGAACAATAAACCTGTTAAAGGATTAAGCCTTGGCTGCCCACCAGTCTCAGTAGGGATTTAATGCTTGGGACAGCAATCCTTTCACACACAAGACAACAAAAGAATCAGCTTCCTATGTACCAAATAGTCAATGCTGATTATCAAGTCTCTTAAAATGATCCATCCCCTACATTAATCTTTATCTGTTCTATACATGAAGCAGAGCCTTCTTAAATCAATACCAGGATGTCAAACCTAATAAAGAAATGAAACGGTTGCCCGTTAGCAGTGTATGAGCAATTCATCACAGTCTCCCTGCCCAGGCCATCCTCTAAGAGTTGCCTTGGTTAGCAGTTTTTCTCTTCATGTGTCTGTGCCTGGGAAAGGAAGGGAGGATGCAAATCCAAAGGGAATACACATCCCTCTACAAATCTGTAAGGTTCAGCTGCAAGGCTGCACGAAAGCTGCAGAGCTCATCATCCGCTATCCAAGGAGTTAGCTACACCTTGAGTTCATGGGCCTTGGAGCTCCCCATGAAGGAATTGCTTTTCTGTGCTGCCTAACTGGCTTTGAATTGCTTGGTCTCTTGCTAAATAAAGGCTTGGCATCACTGTACCAACTCCTCTGAGGATAGCAATCCTGTCCATTAGTCCTTTTCCCAGTCTAAAAATACCTCTTTCAGCCATTGTCTTTATGAAAATCCTCTTTTGTTAGTTAATAGCGGACTTTTCCTCTTAACGTAGGTTCCCGATTTGAAATCCACATTGTCTGCTCTGTAACCAGTCACATGTGCACTCACCACTTCTCTTCAACCAGCCATTCTTTGTTCTGTCCCTGCTACCCTGCTGTACAAACACCTCTAATGGTGCTTCTTTTCCATTCTGGATGGCTGAATCTCTTGCACTGCTTCTGTCTGGGCCTAATCCTCATAAGGGGAGCATTTTTTACTGTGAGCTTTTCTACGAGTGTGCTTTTCAGAGAGTTTGGATAATAGGTTTTGGGCTTTTTATTCCATCTTGGAGAGACAAACCAATGCCCATCTGTGCAAGTGGAAGCCTGCTCTTAGGACTTGCAGCCCTGGTAGCATTACGCGGATGGGGGTTCTGTTTGTATTGTCCTTATGAACTATGTGGCATAAAAGGCCGTTTGCCTTCAACATGATTGTGCAAGTGCACTGAAGAAGAGTGGACACTGTACGGCGAAAATGACATTCCAGAATAGGAGGCTAGACAAGAACCGTAAGAGCCCATGAACTGACCTAACACCCAGATTGAATCTTTGCTTTAGGAAAGTGAGGACAGTGGTGGTGTAAGCCAAGAGATAGGGTATGCCTGAGGGCCATTGCTGCCCCTGTTTCTCTTTCACTCACCTTTGGGTGAGCAGCCTGATTCCCCGTGAGTTCAGAAGAACAGATGTCAGACATTTCAAGCCTTCAGGCAAGTGAAGGTTTGACTTCACACAATGTTCCTGTGCAGTGCTTCAATCTCTTCGCCAACGGTGCTGTCTCACTGCTAACCCTGTCTAAATTCATCCTCTGTTACTAAAGAAAAGTAGATCCCTGTAGAGTCTCCTTCAGGAATTTGTGGAATTTGCCTGCATAATTCCCCCTTGTGGGACCTCGCTTCATCCTGAAACCTACAGAAACAATGTCTTGACAGAGCAGAATCCTTATTCATGGCCAGTATAAAGGCATCAGCACCTATCCACTTCCTCCTGTGTCTGAGGCGCCTTAACCTGGAAGCAAGGAGTGCACTTGGACTCCCTAGCTCTAATCTCCCTCCTCTTTGTTCACTGCTGTTTCTCATCTGATAAACAGAAAAGGAGGAGAAAGCAATGGACACCCAAGCAGGTGTCTGAGCCACACGTGAAGAGTGCATCTAGCCAGCTGTCTTCTCTGCTCCTGGACCTGGTTCCATATCAGCGTTTGATTGCAGATGGAGCAGATGCTGAAATGCATTAGGGGAAAATGGACAAAGCTTCTGAAACCCTTTCTCAGCTGTACAGGGAGGGATCACATCTGAGCCACAGGCTTTCACTCATGTGTCTCTGTCTGAGCTTCTGTTCTGACCCTAGTCAGGATCAGCCGTAGCTGCTGATGGAGAGAGTGGTACTCTACCTGTCGGGCAGACCATGGAACCTTTTTCTTCTTTCCTCTGTGACAGCTGTCTTTCCTGCCCCCCCTCTTTTCTGTTCTCCTCCCTCTTTCACCAGGGCTGTATGATTTGGGGTCCCACCATGGTAAGGAAAGTTGGCTTGCAAACACAGACCCTTCAGGTAAGCACTTTAGGCAGGGTTGGGATGCCCTGCTGTTTCAGGGTCAGGTCGGTTGTGGTTGTGAGGAATGCTGTGCTGTAGTCTCCCTTTTCCCTTCCTCCATACAGAGCCTTTGGGGTTTCATTAGCCCTTCCCCTTAGTAAGTTTCACAGCAGATTGCCTTCTGGATCTCTTCTGCTTCATCTCCGCCTCATGATATGCCTGTTCATTGTACCAATGCTTGCTTGCCTGCAGCCTCCCAAAACAGTACCATTTAGAGCTGGGGCTTTGTTCACAAGAAAGGGAAGCCACCTCTTCTGTGTCTGGGGATTTTTTTCTGTCCCAACATCTTTGTGCCTGCCCCAACAGTTTTGCAGGGGGCATCCTAGACCACTGACAAGTACCTCTCCAGTAGAGCCCTGGGTGTTTGGTGGCGAGAGAGAACTTCCTTGAGGAGCATGCTGTGACTGACTGACTGACGCTGGCATTTTTTGCATTGCTTTTTCACCTAGAGGCTAAGACCCAGTCTTTACTCTGGTCTATTTCTCAGTCCCCAGAGCAGGGCCAAGACCATAAGTCAGTGAGAATGCTGACCTTTCTCTTGCAGGAAGTGGTGGTCTGCGTATTTGTAGGAAGAGCTGCCTTTTCTTTGGTGGTTTTATAGTGTTTGAAGGAACCTGCTGGACCTCTCCTAACTTCTGTTAGAGTTTGGATTTTGTTTTTCGTTGGAGGCGTGCAGATCAGCCTGTGAGCCCTTTGGTAACCAGTATTCTGGCTGTCTGGGAACCATGCGGAGGCTACAGCTTGTAGGGGCTTTTTCTTTTACAGCCAGACTAATGAAGGTTTTGTGGTGACCGGGGTGAGAGTTAGTTCCCTTTTACCTGAGCAGCACCAAAGCTGTATGTTTGAACTGGCCAAGGGTTCCCCATTTTGAAGCATTGCTAGGGGAGAGAAGAATTCCCTTCAGTTCCAGCCCTCACATTAGTTGGGGCCTCTGAATTTGAGGGTTTTTCTCCCTTTCTGTTACACTTTGTAATGTATTCCATAGGGAAACAATTTTCCAGAGGCCTGATTTTTCCAAGGTTGGGTTAAAATCTGCCTTTGTCAACCACTAACATTGCTTTTGCCCCTCTTTGCAGGAACTTGTGGCAGAGGTAATGGCTCTTATTGGATAGAGGCAGATCTTGAGTGGCTCAAGTCTATTTCCCCCCAATTCTGGTTCAGGTCTGACCTTCCACCCACAGAGGTGGTGTTTGTAATATGGGTTGATATCGTAAGGATTGCTGCACAGTCTTACCCACACTTTGGAGAGTCGCGTTTACAAGTCGCATTATTGGGACTAGTCTCAACAGATTGTGTGGTTAATGTCTTGTTATGGAATCCCATCTCTTGTTTTTGGGCTGTTTTCTGTTGTGAGATGGTAGAAAAGGAGGTGTACAATAGGAAATTGGTAATTGCTGTAGTCTTCCTTCCTCCTGCAGTTCACCCTCCTTCACTCTTGTGGAGATGGGTATTGTCCTATGTTTCAGCATCTCTTTGGTTGATTCTGGAAGTGGGTGGGCTGGTGTCTCGAATAGCAGACTTCAAGCCTCGTTACTTCCTGGCGGCTGGAGAATGATGCATAGGAGCAGTAATGGTGAGCATATCTGAAATCCACAGAGACACAAGATACACCACTGTGTCTCAGCACGTTTTCCATTGAACAGTGCAGGAAGACTTAAAACAAATCCAATTACCACTTGGTAGTTTTTCCTTACTCAAATGCCTGTTTGCAATTGCAGCAGGTTCAGCAGACTTGTTCTTGTAGGTACAGCTAATGGAAAACTGTCTTCATCCTTGACTATGGAGAAATGACATGCCTCTCTCTAATGGTTTTAAAAAGTGTGAAAAGTTGCAAGTATCTTTCTCGAAACTGAACTGGCTTCTCAACTCTTGCAGAGGGTGCAAATAGTTTCCCTAGGGAAACACTGCAGCTCAGTACTCAACTGTGACTACTTCTAGAAGTTCTTTGGTGAATTGAGCAAGATCATGGAAAATTCTCAACAGCTGATTTTCTTTTTTTCCCTTTAGTGTTGTTGTATGCTCAGCTATCAGTGTGTAGAGTCAGGCATACGCAGTGTACATTTCCCCCCTGCTCCTCCATTGCTTCTGCTCAGAGAGCTCAGTTCTGACCTACAACACTCCCTGCTACTCAAGTCCTGAGCAGAGACTGCCAGTTGTGTAGAGCGATATGGTGGTTCAGTGATGCAAAAAATTATCTGTTGGGGACTAGAATTAGATCATGTTCAATTCACTTGTGACTTAAACGGGATTTGACTCATTACTTTGAAAAAAGATGTGCATGCATATAATCAGCTGTCAATCTCTCAGCCTTGTTTTGCTTTTCCTGTTTTGTTTTCCTTCTGCTTTTATATATATTTCCACTACCCACAGCAGGATTGCATGGTGGTATTAATAGTGCTGTGACATGCTGGCATCACTGAGTCTTGCCTGTGAAAACCACTTCCTCTAGTAGCTTAGTTTTGGAACCATAAAATTGGAACCATACCTCTTGCTCAGCAGATATAGCTAAGTGCATTCCTCTTTTGCTATATAAACTCCATTCCACGCTAGAAGTCTTATTTCTTCCTCTCCTGTGCAGGGGCCTCAAGCTCTGCCTTCTCAAGAGCTGTGTGCTGTGTCTGGCGGTGGTATTTACAGTGCAGTCATTAATGCTGTGTCTGTGCATCAGATTGTGTTCTCACAGCTTCAAAAGAAAGTGAAATCAGCACCGTAGCACTGCTGATGGAGTTTGCAAAGAGAAACCAGCCCCACAGCACTGCTGATGTGGCTTACAAAGAGAAGCCAGGATTGTAGCACTGTCAGTGGGGCCTATAAACATTTTTATTTATCCAATATTTTCCTTGCGGAGATATTAGAAACCCAGCTAGATAAGTAGAGCTTTGCTTTTGTGTGTTCTCTCTCAACTTAGCATGGAGGCCACCCACACAGGGGAATAGAAAACTTGAGCCATTCATCTGCTACACTACCCAGCATTGAAAAAGAGTGAGGTGAGTCGTGTGGCCAGGGCAGAGGCTGTTCAAGCAGAAGGGGCCACTGCCTTTCTTGTGGCAGTCTGGAGCCATTCACTGTCCGAGCATTTCCTTCCTCATTAGCAAGAGTAACTAGAGGTCCAGTATTGCAGCATGAGATAAGAAGTTCTTTCAGTATTTCTCTGAGCGTTTATAATCTAGGGTACAGCAGCCTTGTATGACGCCCAGTATTCTTTAAACATGGGACGCTGCTGTTGGAAGCTGGGTGTCCAGTTCTAGCTAGTTGTCCGTGCAGTCTGGAATTAGCAGTAGCAGAGAAAAGCAACAGAGGGTCCTGTGGCACCTTTGAGACTAACAGAAGTATTGGGAGCATAAGCTTTCGTGGGTAAGAACCTCACTTCTTCATC